>NW_015386209.1:92168-122603 GCF_001527695.2 Protobothrops mucrosquamatus | reverse complement strand
CAATTAAGATGATAGAAGGGAAACAGGTCAACCTCTTCCATAAGATTAAGGGAACTACTGCTATTGGAAACTTGTGTGTAAGCAGACCCAATTATTCCGTCACTGTCACGTTACTCAGGATCTACTGATTGTTCTGGAGGTAATTTGCAGCAGATCAAAAGGGATTTCTGACACTCATTTAACACTAGAAGCAATAAAAGGAGTCTTTTTTCTAAAATATTTTCCTGGTTTTTAAAAAAAACAAACCTGTGTACAGGAATGGACTTTTTTTTTTTTGCATGAAAGGATTTTGTTCTGTTCAGCTCTGTTGTTGATTCTATCTATCCATCTTTTGCTCCATGTTCAATTTGGTAGATTATAGATACCTCATCAACAGTAGATCAAGAAAGTCAAAAGTTACCGGTAATCCACCTCTGTTCCAATCTGATATTATTTTCTAGGTGGATAAGACCTAGTATATTGTGTTAATGAGGTGGCAGAACTGAAGAATACAGCATTTGTGAGAATGGAAATTTAGTTTAATGTATGCTATTTGAAAGCATAATTTAGAACTAAATAAAAGGAATGTTCAGGAATTCACCTTTTCAGAGTAGTGCTGGAAGTTAAGAATTTACACTTACTGTCAAGCAGCTTGTCCTGGACACAATACCATAAAATATTTTGTAGGACTGTGCAAAAAACACTTCTTAATGAACTGGGCACTTAATCAACTTTGGTTAAAATTGGGCCAGTTTTTAAACAATGGCCACATGAATTCATATTGAATAGATCTCTCTATTATTTCAGTTGAGAACCAACTCAAGGCTAAGATTGAATACATTTTTTTCAATCCAGGACATTTATTTTATTTATTTTATTTATTTTACAAAATTTATATGCCGCCCTTCTCCCCATGGGACTCAGGGCGGCTCACAGCATATTAAAACAATATACAGAATTACCCCTTCTAAAAACCAATTAAAACCCAAATATTAGTGGCTGTGACTATTTAAAATCATTAAAAATTATCCCTATTTAAAATTCACCCTAGGTCAGGCCCGCTTGTTGAAAANGTCCTAAGAGAATTTTTTTCCAACCATGCAAAATTAACTTGTTATATTAGTTCAATAATTAGTTCAATAATTTCAAAATGCATTTGATTTCTCTTCTCTTCCCAAACTCATGTTAACAATAATGTGAATATTACATCTCCAGCATGAAAAGTTGACACCCTGCCATTTTAAAGAAATCTCTTAAGTGTTAACTAAATATGAGAAAGAATGTTGATGAATTAGTCTCATCCTAAAATCATAAGCCCTAACCCCTGACAAATATCAAAGGGGTCACATAATAACTTTCTAGTTGTGTTCATAATGGTTTTCGAAGCAAATCACTTGACTTTACTTTGAATCACTACACACAAAAAGTCAAAATATAAATAACTTTTTAATTTTTTTGTAAGCCACCTAATACCTGAAGCTTTCTAGGTGGTCTACAATAAACACACCAAAAGATAACAATTTGAAAAATTGAGTGTTTGCAATTTACATGCATTCACAAGTTTTGTAAATGTTTCAACATATTTTCTAGCAAACCTATGTGAGTTATAATTTTTCACATATGAAAGCATTAATCTATCCTAAAGTCATTTGGCTAGAACTTTACTAAATCAATCATATTAGCAGTGTTTCCTAACATGTTTTCCTCTAAATATACCAAAGGCCATAGCAATTCTGGGAGTCACTATCCCAAACTTACATCTGGAGGGAGCCATTTAGAAAGAGGCTGAATGTTAAGTTGGGACTGATTGTAAATTGACTTTAAAACATACTGTATATCCTGTACATACTGTATATATTTCAAGATTCTGTAGTACCCCTCATTCTGAAGTGCTGGACTAGCTATTTTGCTTCACTGTGGAAAAAAAAGTATAAGCATTTCTTATTTCCCAGTTCCACCTTGTAGCAGGCAAAATGGCTTCATCATGTTCTTTCTACCAGCAGCAACTAAAAGCAAAAAATGGCACCAGAAATTTCCAGCAACCAGAAATAGAGTTCAAAAAATGGAAAAATTGGGCATTTAGTCAATGCAACACAAGCTACAAATAATAGAATTAAGGGATCTTATGCCAGCTGAAACAAGACATTCATCCAAAAAGGAGCCTTGTTCCAACAGCCAAAGTTATCTTCTTCAGTCACAAATTCCAGTTCAAAAGAGAAAGATTATATTTAGTAGGAAACATGTCCAAAATCTTGGCATCTGGGCATTTTTTTGTTCTGCCAAGCTGGTTCCCTCCAGAATAGGGAGGTGAACAGGAGTTGGTCCCATATGCATTCCAATGAACTTCTTCTTCGAGAAGGAGGCAAACTAGCTGCTAATGAGAAAAACAGCCAATAGATAAGCCAGTTGGATTACACAGATTAAAATTCTATCTTTTAATAGCTGGATGCATAAACATGACTCACAATGCATGCAGCTGCATCATCATTTTTGTGCTTGAACCAGCGGATCCAAGATGAAATGAAAATATTGAAATTTCCACATTTGTAATTTGCAGGTGAAATGCCATTTACAGACTTGCTGAAAGTCAGTGCTCAGATCTTGACCTTTTTTTAACACCTTGTTTGCATGTCACGTGTAAAATAGTACCAACAATTTTATGTTAGATGTCATATTTTGTGAGCGATGGCATATCAACTGTCAATTAACATTATTTTTTAAAGCACACCAAACCTGTGCCAACTAGAGAAGGGGAATCCAAAAACCAAACAGAAATCCTGTGTACAAGTTAAGACTTAGCCATAAATCTTTTGGAGGTTCACTCTGCCTTCAAAAATTTCATTCAGTCTGAGAAATCAAAACATTTGCCATTTCCCAACGTGCATCACTACTCTTCTGCAGTAAATCATAAAGCATTTCTTGTTCTCTCCTTTTGACCAGATTGTATTGTTGCTTTTATAATAGACTGTGAGTTTTTCCCCTTCCCTTCATTCTGTCTCTGTAGGTGAAAACAAGTAAAAAAACTTTGCAGAGTTCTTATAAAATTTTAACTATCAAGATTTGTTCCTTTAGACAACTTATTTCTTTACTATGACATGAGTTATATTTCACACACAATGTCTGGCTTAAAGAAGCTTCGATCAATCAGGTTCCCACAAATGTATCAGACTACATCTCCCAGAATACTCAACCAGTGTAAAGGACACAAGCTTGGAAAAATCCAGCAGATAAGATTTACCCCAAGTAGTCATCCAGTGCTGCATTTCTTTCTATGAATATTGGAATCTTGTGAATCTTATGTGATAGCTAAAGTTTCAGATTGCTGGATGTTGAACCATTCTGGGCATGAGTGTGTGAAAGAGGGTTCCTGAGAGTGACAATTTAACCTGATCAAAATGGTGACCAGAAAAGTTGTTTATTGATGGAGACTTGATTGGGCTGTGAGTTCTTTGCTATTTTTCCCCCTGTGTTTTTGTATGTTTTTGTTATTTTGTGTTTTGTTGAGTGAGGGGTGCAGGTTGGTTAATTACCCATACGATATTGAGGGTGAGTAGTGACTTTATAGCCCCTTGTTCCACTATGATGTAGGACAGCATGGAGACTCAAGTCTGCAGAGTCATGGAGGCCATGATGTGAATCTTAGAAGCCACAAAGTTTGAAGCAGAGGCCTTGGCAACCATGGAAGCTGTAAAAATCCTTGTTGCAGTTTCAGGGCTTAGGGGAGACATTGTATGGAGATTTAAAGCTATGGTCACTATAGAGACAATGGGATGGCCACAGAGTCCAGAAGACACATAGTAGTAAAAAACCTGAGGTTATGGAGGCTGCGGTGACCATAAAGACTTCGAAGGCTGCAAGAGTCATTATGGAGTTTTCAGAAACTGTGAGATACACCATGGTATGGATGCTCAAAGCTGCAGACACCACAAGAACCCTTTATTAAGATCTCAGTCATCAACTTTGATCATTTTGCCAATGATGGGCAGAGGGAGGTATAGCAGGAGGCCAGAAGAAGGCCACATTCAGGGGAACCAGATCTGTAGTCTGAAATCAGTTTGGATATCTGACCTCAGTTCCTGCTCCTGGATCAAACTATTGATAATGAATGCCAGGTTAGTGCATAACAAACCATATCCATGAACTTATCCTGGAGGCATGCGCCAACCTAACATGCTTACTAAGTTGGGCTGAGTGGGTGAGTCTCTTCTCAGAAATGTGTCCATCTGAGTTTCAGGTTCTGCACCAGCTGAGAGCCCATGGGAGGTGAAGGGGCTGTTGTCATCCATGAGTCATTGCAAGCTTTCAGGGCTTTGCTGTACAGATAATGAGATATGAGGCCCTCTGTTTGAATAGGGTCTTAAGGGAATCTCTAAGGAATCCTAAGGCTAGGATTGCTTTTGGTATACAGTACTTCCTACCTGCTGCCTATTAGCATCCTTGCCTGAGCTGCTGAATTCCACTGCTGGCCTGCTAATAGTACCTCCAAGGTCTCTGGTGCCTGGGATTTTAATTTGCCATTCAGTTGAGTCTGGGGCAATTCAAGAGTTGAATGGCCTCGATGGCAACCATAGACCTGTCCCAAGTCACTGATAATGTAGCACATACTAGAGACTGTATATTAGATTTGGTTTTTTTGTTCCAGTGTACTAGACATGTCCTCTGATAGTGAAGGACATTGACATCAATCTGAGCCATGGACAGATCACTCTCTTGATGCCTTTCAACTCACTGTGTCAGTCCTCCCAGCAGGGAGTTGGGACACATTCAATCAGCCTGCCCTGAGCGATTGGTGGACCATTGTGTTCCAGAAAGAGCTTGGGATTTCCCCTCATTATCTTATGAGTGTTCACCAAGGCTCTAACCACTGCCTAGAATGGGCAGGTAGCTTTGTACTTGGATCATATAGTTCCTATATGGCCTCTCTCTGTGCGCTGATCCTGGGATGCATCTCGGAACACTCAAAGTAGTCAAAAATATACCAGGCAAGAAAACACAACAAGATCAGCTAATTCTTCTTTATTATAAGGCTAATTATGAAAATCTTTAACTTTATTATAAAGCAACATTAACAGAATCTTTCAAGTTCGAAAGTACGATTCTCCCACCATATTTTTCCCACCTGATTTAGTTAGGGCAGATTCTTTCCAAGTTTCTTTCTCTACCTGTTAGTCAGCTGTGGTCTCCTCCCCCTTTTATCTGATTGTTCTCTTCTCCTTGTCATTCTTGCATTTCGTTAAACAGCATGAGTCTGACCAAGCATGGGCATTTCACTTAATTTGTTGCTTGCCTAAATGGGTTCATTAGCATTCTCAAACTCCTACTGGATCTTGTTCTTCTCTAATTGGGCAACATTAGGATTGTTTTTAGCTTGCTGCAGAATGATTCAGAAGATGTGCTTCAGACCTCAGGTAAGCATAACATCTCTCTTCTATCAATTAAAGAAGTCTAACTTTTTCAGACTGAATCTGGGAAAAAAATGCTACTATTTCAAGGAATCCATGCATTAAAGTTAATGCATCTCCTAAAGAAGCAGCACTTTTTTTTCAGGCTGATGATGAAAACTGAAAAAAGTTTGGGCTTGCACAATTCAAAGCACTTCTGAACAGTGGTGAGATTCAAATATGTGAACAACTGGTTCTCTGTGTGGATGCTGCCTCCGGAGGTCCAGCAACAAAAAATTAGCTACCGGTTCTGCCGAAGTGGTGCGAACCGGCTGAATCCCACCACTGCTTCTGAATCATTTTCAAAGTATGCATAATCCATCTTTGTAACCATATTGTTTGCATTTCTTTGGAAACTTCCTTTGGCCATTTGTACTAATTATTTGTATTAATGGGATCCAAATTGCCAGTAATGGATTAAGAAAGAGATCTTGGAGCCACAATGGATATCTCAGTGAACATATTAATTCACTATGCAGGGCTGTGCAAAGGGCAAATTCCGTGCTTGGAATCGTTAGAAAGGGAAGTGATAGCAGAACTGCAGTGAAGTTTGCCTTTTTGTAGCAGCTAGACTCTGGATTGAAATCTTCATTAAGCTGGACATCAGGGGTGTCAAACTCGCAACATCATGTGACGTGTCACGACGTATTGTGACTTTTTTTCCATTGCTGGCAATGGGGTGGGTGCGGTTTTGCCATGATGCATCTGGTCCGCGGGCTGGCAGTTTGACACCCCTGCTGTACATTGATGTAGAAATTTGGGTATTTTTTGATGTCATCTGGAAGAGAATTGGAAATAGAACTACCTAGATAATAATAGCCTTATACAAATCTGTGATGAGGCCACACTTGAAGTATTATATAGAGTTTTGATCATCACACCTCATGAAGAATGTTATTGAATCAGAAAATATGGGGGAAAGAGGAGGAGAAAGAGGAGGAAGCAAGTGAATAGCAGTTGGGACTCCTTAAGGTTGGAACAAATGAAGATAAGTCATTAGGTTATATAAAATCTTGCATAATATAGTTAGTATAATCATGGGATGATCCCCCCCCTTTTTTTTTTACACTATGCTAGAAATAGAGATTTTAACTAACTGCAAGGATATGGAGGATCAGCAGAAGGAAAAACTTTTTCACACAGTGGAATTCACTGTCATAAATTGTAGAAATAGCAGCAACTCTAGAATGTTTCAAAGGGAGACTGGAGAGACTGATGGTAAATCAGGCTACCAATTGCTGTTAAGATTGACAGTTGTTTACCATCCCTTGAACATGAGCAGTATCTCTTAAGTAATCACTGCTGAGAAATGATTGCCGAGCTAATATTTTCCAACACAAGTTTGTGAACATCTCAAATATACCCAGTTAGCTGCTGTGAGAAATACAGAATACTGGCTTTCTAATGTTGCATTATTCAACCCCGTAAATGTCTGCCGCATGGCTCAATTTTGTCCTTGTGTTTCATTCTGGTTATTAGCCCACTTACCCACATTTTCTCAGTACTGTATACCCTTTCTTGCTCAACAGTTCCTTCATATCCAAATGTTTTTGTACATGCTGGACTTCAGCAAGAATTCGTAGCCCATGAACTGTTCAGATTGTGCAATCAAAGGTGTAAAAATCTCTTTTGACCTAAATTTTTTCAATGTTGAAAGAAAAACTAAAATAATTCTTTTGATTGCTGTGTTCTGGTACAGTGACTTTGTTAAGTGTTTACATAACAAATGCAATAGTACCTTCACAGTAAGCAAGGGCTCCCTGGTAGTATGAAAATCCAACAGCAAGAAATAACTTGTTTGGGCCAGTTGCATTTCAAGTTGCAAACAAGTCTGTGTTGCCTTTCCTGGGAAAAGCTAATAGGACTCCAAATAGTCTGAATGAGTGTTGACTATCATTCATAAAAAGCATCTGAGTCCATTGGACATGCAAACATCAGGTGTGATCAAGTATCCTCTTCTCTGCACACATATAAGCCCTGGGATGAGTTGCATTAAAAAAGGAGCATAAGACATGTAGAAGCAAAACCTTTAGTCACTTTTCTGAGCAAAAAAAAAAAATGTAGTGTGGAGGGATTGTATAGGATGCAGAGGCCAACTGCATGCTTATTTTTAATCTCACTGCATAATTTGGCTATGCCCTTACTCCAGATCATTTACTTCTGTCTGGGGATGTTTTCTTTCAAAATGATTACAACAGGAGTAAACCAACACCCAAGCCTGCAGGTGAACTTGTTCTAGCTGAATCAACCAGCTGGCGGGCTCAGTTCGCTCCTCACTTATCCTGCCCTAAGAATTGTGCAGGCTTGCATTTATGTTTCCACACACAATTCAGGAGGAAGCAGCATTAATTATGCTACCTGATTCTCAGACAGATTGGGGTTAATTGGGGTCAAACTTGAAGAGGTGGGGGAGTACCAAAGAAAGGAAAATGGAAGGAAATTAGCATAAATCTTACCAGAGATGTAAATGAAATGATCAAAAATAACCCATTCACATCCTCTTCCATTAAAAAATAGAAGAAGAGAAGGACCAACAGCAAAGTGGATGGACTCAGTTACAATGGTGACAAGTGCACTGCGGGAAGCCCTAAAATAACAGGTTAGAAACTGATCATCATGTAGAACATTTATCTATGTGGACACTACCCAAAGGTGCTTTTTTTCAGGAGGCAACTGGACTTTCTTGGTTTCTTTTGAAGACATTTCGCTTCTCATCCAAGAAGCTTCTTCAGCTCTAACTAGATGGTGGGGAGTGGAAGGATTTATATTGCTTGCAGACAGCTGGTCATTTGCATTCCTTTAGAGCACGGGTGTCAAACCTGCCATGCCACGTGATGTATCACGATGTATTGCGACTCTTTTTTCATTGCTGGCAATGGGGTGGGCGCGGCTTCGGTATGATGAAACCAGCCCACGGGCCGGTAGTTTGACACCCCTGCTTTAGAGAGTCATTGGAGGTTTACCTGAAAAAAACACCCTTGGGACAACCATAACTGGATGACTGAGAATCTCCATAGACATATGTGGACACTAGAAGTCAAAAATGAATTAATGGCACATAATTAATATAGAAATTAAAGTACTGGACTGACTTTCGGGAATCCACCTTTCAGTCCATCCCCAGCAAAGAAGATATCTAACTAACAGGATGGTTGTACAGGGAAAAAGGATGGAGTACTGTGTACACTACCTTAAGTTTCCAAATGAAAGGCAAAATATAAATCTAAGAACCAAACACACACATAATTACTACCATTCCTAATCTACTAAGATGTGAAAGCTATGAAAAGGAGCTTTTGGAACAAATAGGTCTTGTTAGTCTCCAGCATAATGATCAGCATTCACTTTGGATGCATGTGACATCAAGGAGATATTCTTTTTAATCCAAGCCCAGCAGGGTTTAAGCAGCTCACAGCTGGCGGGGAACTGCATTAAGTAGCTGGACCAAGATAGTTTTAATATGGAAAGTGCTTTATAATTGTTATCTAGCTTATCCTCACCACCAGTGTGCTAAGTAGGTCATTCTCATTCCCTTACCTTACTGATGGATAGCTCCAGCTGAAAACTAAAAAACAAGCCAGGTACATTAGCCCTGTGCTACAAAATGACACCTACCAATGCACTGCTAATTCAATTCAGGAAATTTCAAGGGAAATATAATTATTTGCAAGATAGTTCGATGTTGTAATCTATAACTGATCCATAGCTGAGGACCACACTGTCACATTTTGTACCAGTTGAATCTTTTGGATACTTTTCAAAGGCAGCCCCATGTAGACTGTGATACAGTAGTCTATTCAGGAGGTAATTGGGGTATGAATACCTGTGCACACAATTTCTTGATTCAGGAAGGGGTGCAACTGGTTCACAACAAAGTTGTGCAAAGGCCCTCCTAGCAACTGCCACGCAAAAAGCAAACCCAAACCCACACAGATGATGAGGCACGACCACAAACTAGAAGCCAGTCCACAGCTGCATCATTAGCCACCTTAAAACCCTCCAATCCATACACGAAGCAAACTGACACCCACCATAAAGATGTGGCACGACCACGAACACGAAGCCAAACAACAGCAATGAAGCTCACCATCTCAAATCCCCCTGCAACTCAAACTAACCTGAGCACAACAAAGCCCCCACCCAAACAGAACACTCCGGGTAGGTTAGTCTTGTGTCGGTTGGGGGGTAGGTTAGTCTCGTGTCGGTTCGAGCTTAACCAATCAGAACACACCTCCACCCAATCAGAACACAGCCAAGCTCCCACCCAATCAGCTCAAACCCCACTGGCAGTTAAAAGGAAGAAACAGCTGCGATCACACACACTACTCCCAGAAGCACGAAGCTGAAGACACCAGTGGTGCGAGCACCATCCTTCAGCCTTATTACTGAAATAGACTAGGGATTGGCAGTAAGGGCAGAGCAATTATGCCAGCCAGACTTTCTGCCAGTTCATGACTGGAAACTCACACTAGCACTGGTTCTTGCCTCAGACTTCACCAAGGAGAAAGCAAGGGGTTTCAGGTAGGAGCTGAGATCCTCATGCAAGACTAGTTCTTCCCTGTAGACTAAGAGAAGCCAGAGCAACTAGGCTGGGAAGGCTGGGTGGAGATCAGAAAACGGTATAGGGAGTGCTGCTTTTCTGTCTAGGCCATCAATAAACTGAGCTAATAAGAGAAGGGGGGGGGAACAGTTCTAAGTGAGCAGAACAGAGGGAGAGCCTTTAATGTTATTCACCCTCACTTTTTTAATGCCACATTCCTTTCTCCTTCATAAAGGTCCTCTTCATCTACTAAGCTACATAATCTACCCAATGGCAATTTATTATGGGATAGAAGTAAATCTAGTCAATTTTTCATTCCTTTCTATCATTAGGAAAAGTGTTAATCCCTTGGAAGGAAGGGTGGGGATCCTGTGGTTTTTCTAGATGCTGATGAATTTGGAAGTTTCTGGCTGGCAGCGTATTGAATTAAATCAGGGGAATGTCAAGCTTTGGTTGCACACCCAACATTCATGAATAACTAGGACAAAACTAGATTTGATTTGAATTTACATTTAATTAAAGTTAAGTACACATCACATGATTAACCTCTTGTCATTTATTTCATAGTTTTCCCCTTCTGTCAGGAATAGAAAAAGAAAAATGATGCAAACTTTTCAGAAGCCTAGCAGGCATGTTTTCAGAGACATATTCAGTCCAAAAGTTAGCTCTGAACCAGACTGGCTTTTAGTCTCATCCAGCAAGAATTTTACATCCTTGTAAAATAGCTTTTGTTTTCATCTTTTTGAAGCAAAGTTTGACTCTTTCCCTGTATTATTCCCAAAGGAAGATGATACTTAATGATAGGCAATCCTATCTCTTCTCAAAAGGGAGATTGGGTAGAAAAACAAAATCATTAGTCCAATTTTACATATACATTATTTGGATAAAAACGTCTCTAGTTTCAGATAAATTTAGCATGGAAAACTTACCTTACCTGAAGATCTGTGAATAATATTTGAGTAAACTTATCCCTTGTAATACATCGAGATAATTGAGTGTTCTTGTCGTGTGACCCGATTACCTTCGGAACTTTAAACGTTACGTCTACTAGCAAGTGAATGTCGGTGATGGTCTTAAAGAAAAACATTCGATCCGTCAACAATTTACTCAATACAGGTTAAAAACAATCTTTTTTTAACATGATTGTTAAGAGGATCACTCCAGTTTTTTAGTAAATCAAGTGGTAATTAAGTGAATTTGGCTGCCCTCATTGACTTTGATTGTGAGGAATCAAAATGGTGATCATATGACCCCACAACGCTGCAACTATGCTCCACCATGCTGGTTGCCAGCAAAGTTTGATACATGACCGTGGGGATGCTGCAATGATCATAAATGTGAGGACCTGTCGTAAGTCGCTTTTTCCAGTGCTGTTGTAACTTTGAATGGTTATTAAATGAACAGTTCTAAGTTGGGGACTACCTGGAGTATAATAAATATTTAAAGGAAAAAACCATCCTACATGAAATGCCAAAACTATCCAAACGAAGATGAAGCAGGCCTTATATCAGTCTCATGGAAAGAATATCCACTGAATGCCTAATGGGCCTTATGAACTCTCCTCACCCCCATTAACAACTAAAGCCTAAAAGTGATTCACTTTGAGATATGACTGGGAAGCTGTGTAACTGACTTATTAGCAATACCTTAATTGGAAACCAGCTATACATATTTATATGCTTTCAGCTTCCAGCCAAAACATATTATGAAATCTGTTCTCTACAATCAAGCCCTATAATAAATCAAGTTTCTTCAGACTCATCAGACGGATTAGTACTAAAGGATTTAAATCAAGCACTTATGCAATAAAGTAAAAACACAAATCAGTTAAGCCAGCCTGGTACTATAAGACAATTGCAGGGGGGATATAATACACCATCATCAATATAATGACCATCATCTTAAACAAGAATATGTTTTTGTTTGAGATCCTGAGGTACATTGAAAAATGAAAAATAGCTCAATTCAGAACACTGAGTGCAACATCAGAAAAACAATACATTTCATTGGATCAGCTTTTGAAAGGTGACGGTGACTTCTATGACTTCAAACTAGAAATTGCACTGGAAAACATGTGGCTTTATTTCCCCCCCCCCTTATGCCTGAAAAGAAGACACTACATTTGAACTACTTCTATTAAAGAGTGAAATGTCATTTCCCATTTTTTTTCCAAAATTTTATTGACTGAGGCATTCAAGTCAGCATCAGTTCTTAGCAACCACATAAATATGTCTTCTGCAGAATGATGGGTCCCAACCTGGTCCTTCAGAACTTCCAAAGGTGCATATATGGCTGCTGTAATGGAGTATATCATTAATCATTGCTAGGATATTTAATTTAGTAGCTGGAACAGTAAAGTGTACAATGAGCCAGAATACACAGTTGTAGTTGATTGGTTGGAGAGTGTTGCTCATGCATGAGGCAATCTACACCACCACTGGTTCCTGTGGATGTAAAGGGGGAGTTTTCCTTCCCGCCCCCCGCCTTTTTCTTCTGTGTGCTCTGTATGCTGTTTTGATATACCTTATGAAATTTCTGTGTTCCTGACTATCTTGTCTCCTGTAAATATAAATGTAAAATATATTTATCTATATAAAACTACAAGTTCGTGTCAGTTTCTTCAACTTCATTTGGACACTTGCTGCACAATTCTCTCATATTCTGGTATTTCTTTTTTTTTCTTCCACCTTTCCCAACATTATAGATTTTTCAAGAGAGCTAGATCTTTGCAAATTGTCCCCCAAATATAATAATTTAAGCCTAGAACTCTCAACTAATTTATTCTATGATTCATTTGTTCATTTTCTCGCTATGCATAGTATTTTCAGGAGTCTTCTCCAACACAAAGTTCAAAAGTATCAATACTCTTTCTTCTTCAAAGTCCCACTTCCATAGAGGGTCACAGAGACAATCATTCCAGTATTCTAATTGTGTAAGTATAAACATATTGTGGCATCTGAATATCTTGTCCAAGGACTTCATTGGTAATAATTATTCATAGAGCAATATATGGAAAAAGACAAGCAAGACTCTTGGGGAGGGAAAAAAACAGCAGCCACCATAGTGGAATCTCAATTGGGCAGGATGAAAAACTTTTGTCAGTATTCTGAATTATTTGCAGCTAAAAGAAGAAACTAGAAGAAACCTAGTACCAAATATCTATAGAAGAAATAGTCACTCGGTTTCCTGTACGCTAAAAGAAGACATCCTTTTTTATCCTATCCCTCTTTAAGTTTAAATAAGCATTTTCTGAACAAAAAAACGAGAAAAGTCTCTGTCAGGGAAGTGCTGTCATGGTCAAAATGTGCCTCAATAACTAATTATAAAACTTAGGAGTGAGCTCTGCCTAGTCATTCTGTTTTACACATGGAGAGATGGAGAAGTAGGATTAAATACTCTATATCTGCTCCAACATTCAAGCTTCAACTTGATATACTTCCCTCCTGTGTACAATTGAAGACATGTTTGGAAAGCTTGCCTTTTCAGTGTGTGTGTATATTGCTTTGCACAGCAGACCAGCTGTTGCCATATTAAGCAGCTGTTCCTCTTTTGCTCCTCTGCAGTGGCTGAAGTAAATCCTGAGAACTTGGTTTCAGAAAGCCCAGAATTGTGGAGACTCTTATGATTTGGAATGATCAGATATGAACTACCCATAGGCTTCAATAATTCTGGCTCTCCTTTACACATGTTTTATTAAGGTTGACTACATTTCTGCTTTATGAAATATAGGGCTTTGTAGGGAAGGGAAAGCACCATTGGCCCACCCCCACTCCCCTCAGGCAGCCATTACGTTTGTTTGCCTGTGATTCCTTCCAGCTGACAGAACCAGTCTGTTAGCAGTTAAGTTAAATAGAGCTTGTCCTGTAATAACCTCTGTTTCAGACTGTTAATTGATACCAGCACCCAGTCCAGGCCTTGGTCTACCCACCAGCTGTGAGCTAGTTAAGAAAAACTCTGCCCATGAGCATTTGTTCTAGTTAAACCTTGGTCCAGGCCAAGTACATTAGAGCTTTCCTCAACATGATGCCCTCTGGTTCTCTTGGGACAACATTCCCCAGAATACTCTAGCCAACACATCTGGATGGCACTAGCTTGAAGAAGGCTAAGCTGTAGAGAACTATAGTCTTAACAGCAGCCCCATACCCAGATCCTGACAAACAAAGCTTTGCATCACAGGATAGTTTTCATTCAAGTTTTAGCTACCGGTAAATAAAATCCACAGAGAAGAGGTGTTCCCAATGATGTTTGGTCCCCAAATATAACCACTAGTTTGCTCTAATAGCTTTTCTGGTGATGCAGTTCTTCTGTTTATTAAGCAATTGCGGTCCAGACATGATGCTTTTTAATTCTACATATTAATTTTGGTATTAGACATTTTTGGACTATTTTGGGACTATTTGACTCAACTAGTCAAGTAAAAAACAACAACAAATGTCACATCCATTGTGGTTTGAAGCCATATGAAAAGTAAAGCCATGCCAAACTTCACTTCTTCCCACTATTTTGGACGAGAGCTCCCCAAAACACCAGCCAGTCTGGTGATTCTGGCTAAGAATTCTGAGCAGTCATTTCATACCTCTGCAGGACAACAGGATGGCCTGGGTAATACTAAAACAAAAAGTAGAGAAATTCATGCTGTTAGGCAGACATCAAGGTCTTTCTTAGGAAGTATCCTACATCTTAATCAAAAGACTGTTGTTCTTTGAAGAAAGGTGGCATACATTTCTAAGTCTTTCTTAAATATGGAGTGGGAATGCAAACTGCTTTTGGCTGCACAGGACCTGACGTTCTTATACTCTAAAAATTAAATAGATTTAAAAACTGCGTGTGAAAGAAATGTCTCTGGTTAGTTTTATTTCTCCCCAGATTTATGGACTGGAGCTTCTCCAGGCCTCTGCAGGTGTTCCAGCTTGCATAGGGACTAGGTAAAAGCTATAGTGGGAGCAACAGCATGCCCCTAATATTCTCATCTGTAGATCTTCAAGATTAAAAGTCTGCAGGGGGGGGGATTAAACAAGTTGAAAATTTAGAAACAGCCGTGTAGCACCTTTTCTATTTAACACATTTTATTAAAAGGTACAAGCTTCCATGAGCTGCAACTTATATCATGATATGTATACAGTGGCTAGACAGGTGCAAGATTTATAATGGGAAGAAATGGAGGATAGGCAAACAGAACAGAAGCAGATGCAGGTTACAGGTGAGAGAGATTATAAATACCTTATCATTTATCATTAGCAATGTGCTAAAAACATGTTTGCTGAGATCTTTCAGATAGCTTGCTCACTTTTAATGCATGTGAGCTCAACAGCTTCACTCCACGGCACTGTTAAAGTTTCATTTTTCTAAAATGGTCGCTTTTGTAATAATTATCAGAGCATAATTATTACTTTCTCTTTATTCTGAGTCTTGGTGTCAAATTTGTATACCCATTAATGCTTTCCACTAATTCATTCATTAATTCAATGAATTATTTCCATTAATTCATCTGGATTCAATTACAGTGGCCATTGGTCAATGTTGGAAGATGTGAAGATTCATGTTGGGGAGAGATCATTCTGGAGAAAAATCTATCTATTCATGTCAGTATTTCTCTACCAAGAACTACCAAGTATTTCAACTCCCAGAATTCTCCAGCCAGCAAATTCTTGGAGTTGAATCCGCACATCTTAAATTTGCTGTGGTTGAGAAACACTGATCTATGTGATCACTGAAAGAGAATAAATATTATTTCCATTTCTGTCCACTAGCCCCAATTGTTTGCAAATATCTATTCCATTTGAACCAAAATAGGTAGCAATCTTCATTTGCAAAGATTCTTACTGTACTTCAGAGTTACTTTTTGAGATAGAGCGCTCACATTTCTCCCCAAGACTTTTTTTCCCCTTAAGATGTTTACAAATGCTAGGCCAAATGTTATTTTTAACTGTGCAGCTGAGCCAATCACAGGGCAAAGGAATTAAAGATGTAATTTAAATCACAAAAGAACTCCCAGGGAAGGGCACTACTGTACTTTGCCCCCAACTCAGACAATCTACTGTTTCTTCCTCTTTTCTCCTTTGAGCAGTTTAGAAGGAAAAAAAGTCTTGTTTCAAAGCTTAGATTTTGGGAGAGGGGCATTAATTTAGGAGAGAAACAGACAGTGGGGAGATTTTCTACCCTTCATTCCAACATAAGTATATGGACTTCACATGAATAGTCTTATCATTAACACAGAATGAAACAGTGTGTCATGCAGCAGGTGCCGAAAATATAAGGAGCCGTATGTTGTGCAGCCCCTAACCTACCCTGTCATTCCCATTTAACAAGAGAAGGCCAAACCATGATTATGTAAAACAATGGCCTTTTCTACATCAAATGGTGAAAGGTACCATCTTGTCTTCTGCTTCAGGCATGGAATGTCTTGATCCAGTTCTCTATTTGGCACAGACACATGTGAAAATATTTTGTGAGTGCTGACACAAAATCTCCTGCTGCTGAAATGGATGCCTCCCTTTCCCTAATGGTTGAGCATTCAGTCAATAGTCTCAAAGCTACAAAATGCTCAAGGTTAGGCAGTATTTTAATATTATTAATTATACTGATGGCTATTTCAAAGCTAAACTAGAATCTCTCTGAATCTTTTTCTTTTCCTGCAATCATAAATCAAAAGCTGAGTCAAAAAGAAAACATGCTATTAATAGAATGGGCAACAGAGTACCAATAAGATAGAGGGAAAAGCTAGTTTTCATATTTTCTCAAGTGCTGAATGGCTCGGAACCAATTCTGCAAACTGATACAGTTCCTCATATGGAGTCAGAATGCATTGGACATCAATCTCATTGTCATGCATCTAAAGAAATTGTAGCAATTATTTTCAGTTGAAGTCCCCAGCTATAACCAGCTGACAACTGCAAGGGGAAAAAAAATGCTTGATCTCAAACATGAAGAGATTGATGGAAAACAGATTTAGGCTGCTTTATCTCCAAACTGGTATAAAGCATCAAGGGACTGAGTGGAAATATATAAACAAACATACGTACGACACATTCATAAAGATGCCGCTGGAGTTATTCTCTGCAAACTATTTAGCAAAAACATTTCCTCTTCCTTCTTTTTTTAAAAATCAGAATGTGTTTCAGTTGTGTTTCACGGGTCAGCCTTTGGAAGAAATCATCCAACGAGTACAATGTTGCTGAAGGGGATTCACTCAGCTTGCCAAACTATATGTAGAGCATATGATGGGTATATATTCCATACTTGACCTGTCCATGTCTCAAATTCATTGTGACATATTGCTAATGGGGTTTCAACAGCACAGGATTTTGTGGCTCATTTGGGTAGAAATCATGCAAAACATAGCTGGCATAGACATCACCGTGCTCATTCTTTTCACGGATGGCTTCCACCAAGTTCCTCATAGTAATTTTCAGGTGGCCTTTTTCACTTAGGGAATGTTACAATGCACCAAGCACTATCCAAAAAGCAAGCTATAAAAATGAACCGAAATTGTGCCAGAGTAGAGCTGGGGCTTTTTCTGGGTTTTTTTTTCCTTTTCTTCTTTATAATTTCAGATGGAGTAGGTGGATAGAAAGTTTGCCTTTTTCTAATATACTTGTGGTTGACAAGATCGGGATTGTTTTAAAATATCACTAAAAAGAAAAAAAGAAAAAGAAAGCAGTGTGACCACAGGAGGAAGAGAAATATAAAAGGCCTTTCAGGCAGAAAAAACATATTTATACCAGTAGACAGAAAATGTGATGTACATACACCAGCTCACAAAGGAAAATACCTTTTTTTAACTACTCTGCTGCTGTCATAATGTTCCATTAAACCTATCTAAACAAAAAAAAGGCACATTAACTTATTTTTGAGATGGTTAATATGAGGGATCACGTACAGAAATAAAAATAACAAAAATGTATTAGTAGTAGTAGTAAACTGCAGTTAGCTTCACAGTCTAAGACTAGTAAAAAACTTAATAATTCAAATCCCCACCAAGGATCCAAGAAATTATTATGGTAGTGCCTAATGATTTAGGCCAGGCATGTCAAACTCACAACGTCACGTGACATCGTGCAACGTATCGCAACTTTGTCCCCATTGCCTGCAATGGGGTGGGCGCGGTTTCGGCGTGATGCATCCAGCCCGAGGGCTGGCAGTTTGACATGCCTGATTTAGGCAGTTTGAAGCATGATTTTTTAATATATAAAATTAGTAAGCTTGGGTCTGATTAATTCAAAATTTCCAAATATCAAGAGAGTTCTTTAGGTATTTCTCTGAGGATTCCAATCGCAATGAGTATTTCTTTTTCCATAAGCATTTGACGTTGATCTGCAAGTTCTGGTATCTTGTAAGTCTTTCCAATTGTTCTTCCTCAATCCTAGCATCACACTGAGCAACATCAACGAACTAGGTTTTTTCTTGTCAATGACTGGTATATCAGGCATGTTATGAACAAGGTGCCCATCTGTTTGAATTTTAAAGTCCCATAAGATTTTAACCCACTCATTTTCTGAAATGTTCTCAACTTGATGTTTCCAGTAGTTTTTGCTGCATTTAAATCCAAACTTCTGGCAAAATTTCCAACAAATAATTTTGGCAACTGGGTCATGATGCTGCTGATAAAGGCTGTCCTTGACTTATAACCCCAATAAGGATCAGACTTTCAGTCACTAAGCAATGCAATCATTAAAAGAGTCATCATGTGACCAGATCTGATTTTTATGACCATTTTACCATGTTTGTTAAAGTGTTATTAAGTGAATCACATAATCGTTAAGGGAATCTGTCTTCTCCCATTGACTTTGCTTGTTAGTAGCTCGTTGTGGAGGCCACATGTCATGATGACTTGACTGCAAGACACTGCAATTACTGGTTACCAAGGACCTGAAATGACTGCAGAGGTGGTATGACGGTTGTAAGTTTGGTGACTTTGATCTAGAATCCTTGCATTTATTTTGGCCAACAATTGTCTAGCCAGGGTTCATGCCACCTGTGGAAGACGTGAGTTGTACTCCATTACACCTGGAGACCACCAGGTCTGGGGAAAGGCTCGTGATCTTTATTAAAAGCAATTACACTTAGTCTGTGTCTGGCAAAAGGTGGGGAAAATATTCAACTGGTTTGCTTTGTGTTTGTAAGCTTGCGATTTTAAGCACACTTCTCTTGTTATTAATGCATACATTTATTCATTGGATTAATACCCTGCCTGTTCCTCAGGAGCTAAAGGTGTTATAAACAGCAGTAGCTTCTCCAGTTTTTCCCTACAGCAACCACTGTGTATGTATGCTGAGCTGAGAAGCAGTGGCTGATCTAAAATCTTTCAGGAGCTTCTAGGGCAGTGGTTCTCAACCTGTGGGTCGGGACCCCATTTGGGGTCGATCGACCATTTCACGGGGGTCGCCAAGCAAGGCTGTCCGCCATTTTTTTTGTCCGCCATTTTTTTTGTCCACCATTTTTTCCCCCTTTTCCGGCGGGTGCCTTACCTCCCTTGAGCTGGGCCAGCTGGTGGTCGGCCTGCTCCGTCTCTGCCGCTTGCCAGCTATGCCTCGGCCGGTGCAGGGGGCGGAACCACGCATGTGCGGCGCTCCCGGGCAGGGAAAGTCCTCGATTTACGACCGGTTGGGTAGTCCTCGACTTACGACCAGTTTAGTCCTCGACTTACGACCGGTTTAGTCCTCGACTTACGACCGGTTTAGTCCTTGACTTACGACCAGTTGGGATCGCGGCATTAAAAAGGTTGAGAACCACTGTTCTAGAGCATGGAGTGAAAGCTCCTCTCTACTTCACTTGTCCCTATCCATTAAGACTTTAAAATCAGCCCCTGAGCTCCCCGGGAATGTTAAGACTGGCTGGCTGGATTCACCCAGCTCACACTAACGGGTCAATTATAACTCTAATGCAGGGGTCCCTAACACCAGGTTGTGGCCCACTATGCTTGCAGGCAAAGTTCCATTTGCACGAGTGACACGTGGGTGCCCGCTGCTGCCACAAATGGAGTTGTGCGCACCTCTGCCACTTGCACCGAACCATCCCCTCTCTCCCCCAAAGCCAGAAAGGTTGGGGACCATTGCTCTAATGGTTTTATTTGAACAACATGTTAAGGTTGGATTGGTATTACAGTGATATCTTCGCTTTGTTTTTGGTTCTTCGCATGTTATACACAACCAGGCTGTTTGGTTACTTTTTCTTCCGTACACTGGGCAAGTCCAGAGAATGGACAAATTCAGGGACCTGCTTTAAGTGTATTGTGCAAACACTCAAGCCGCAGGGATTTTGTTTTATTGTTTTTCTGTTTTACGATTGTTTTATAGTTATTAGTTTCATTGTTGTTGTGAGCTACCCAGAGTTGCTTAAGATGGGCATATAAATCTTTTAAATAAATAAATAAACAAACAAACAAACAAACACATCCTCATTGACATGAGAACAGGTGAGCCAGTGCTTTGCAGGCAGGTTTCACAATCCTTTCTTCAGACAAGGGACTGTCATTAAATGTTCACCTGCAATCAGCACTGGAAGGAAGCAGAATAGATTTGCCAATATTTAGGCAAGTTTGGCTCCCTGAAATAAAGTGTCTTCCATTTGGCCTTCTTTGCATGCCTTTTCTCCTAAAGCAGTAAAACCTTTGCTTAGTGGATCGTTATCATTTTCTGTGTAGCCACAGATATACTCATGTCTGAAGCGAATAATGCACATGTACAACTTTGGAAAAATGTTTGGGGTGGGTGGATTAGGTTGGAAAGAGAACTGGCATCCCTTTAAGAATCTGCTGCCTAAAGCAACGGCTTATTATTTCATAATAAAACAGACCTGGTTACAGTGCTGATTATGGCACTAAAGGAGGCAAGTGTTCATTCTTTTGATTGAATCCATAATACATACACACAGCCTGAACCAATTACTTATGACATTTCTATGAGCATTCTAATAGCTAAAGTTTTCTTCCATAGATTGGCTGATTTACATTTATTTGTTTGATTTCTGAACCATTTAGGTATTATTACCATTATGGTTGGTCACATAGTCAGCCAGATGTTTACACTAGATTTGGCATTTTTATCCACCTTTTGCGTCCTTCCCAAGGACCTGGGATAGGCAGATGTTGTTTGATGGTGTTAAAAGCAGGGCTTTTTTTCTCATAGAACGCCCAGAACGGAGTTTTGGCACCTTTTTTGGATGGAACCCTGTAGGGTAGGCAAGGCGGGTTGTATGACGTGTGTGAGTTCCGGCACCTTTTTTTTTTTTTTTTAGAAAAAAAAGCACTGGTTAAAAATATTGTTGCAGGTTGTAAGTTGTTCCTAGTAAAGCTGCCTGTTGCAATTGACTGATGGTGATTTTGTCAATGCTGACTATATTCAATATCATTACTATTATTTCTAGGAATACTGACAAATTGCAGAAGAGCAGAGCAAGAGATGTCCCAAATTCTGAGCCGTCCAAATTCTGCAAGTACAATGCTGGATTCTTCATTGAATGAACCTCTGATCAATTTTGCTTAAAAAGGGAGCGAGTCCCAAAAGCAGTAAAAAAAATACAGTGTTTTTCTGGTTACATGGCATCCCGTATACCTGCCTTCTGAAGGGGCCCCCATATCAATTTGTATAAGGAATACTTCCAGCTGATTGGAGCAGATTAAGTGGACAATGGCTCAATTATATGAATCCATTATGTGACCTGAAACCAAAGGAAAGGCTATCTCAAATAGCTTTAATTTCTCTGCTAACTGCATGGCATGTCACATGATTGTCAATAATTGCGTGGCATGTCACATGATTGTCATCTGGCCGAAGTGTTATCAAACATCAAAAGCAGCCGTGTGTGAGTGGTTGTGAGTCACATGCTCCCAACTGCATTCCTCAGCAGCACCTTGCAAGAAGTCAAAGGATAAGGAGCCCTTGGCTCTTATCCCAGCACGGTATTTTGGAAAAAACAACAACAACTCCAGGGCCCTTTATTTTGTCCTTGAAAGTGACTAAAATCCTTCAGACCGTTACCTTTCATGTACTTCTTCAGGCCTCCCCTCCCCCCTTCTCCTGCCTGTTAGTCATGCTGGATAAATATCAGAATGGTTACACATTTTGTGGACAGAAGTCTTTTCTCATTTTTTTTTATTTGTGTGCCTCAAAAGTCTGGAGTTTAGAATTTGCAGGGATGAAATGTGTTGACTGAGTATGTAAGAGCAGCATACAGTACACCACAATCGTATACACTGGTTGATCAATCCTGTGCCGAAAAAATGGATCCAGATAAATTTGCAGTTTGGGAGGCTTGACTTGAACATAGAGCCCATTCATGTCTGAGAATCTGAAATAGGAAAGATGAACAAGAACCTTCCTCCCTGCGGTTTGGGGAGAGAGGGTTTGTTTTTTTTTTAAAAGGGTTTGTATGATCTTAAAATGGCATTTAACTGATCTTTAACCTACCCACATGATGAAAAATCTTTATGTGGATACTTTTGCATGCAGCATTTTGCCATGCCATTCTGGATTTGACTAAGCCCCTCAGAATCATGTCAGTAGGCTGCATATATCCCTTACTTTGAAAAATCCATTGTAGGCTGATGAATTCATATGACTAAGCGCCTTATCCGGCTATGTACAGAATATAGCATTAGAAGACATATAAGCATTAACTTAAGGCTTGTCATGCTTCGTTCCCTTAGCTCTGCATTTTGCCTATCAAAGGCCCACAGAAGCTTCCAGTTCTCAAGCTGTGCAGAAAGGTAATCTCCAGCTCATTTTGTTAGCCATGATAATTAGATATACGTGGCTATAAAATTTCTGTTTTACCAATGTCACCGTTGGTGTCCATCCTGCATTTATCTTTTATATATTTACTAAATCCTTTTATAAACTGGTTCAGTTTATGCAAGATAACATCTCCAGACATTTAAGCCTTTCTTTGTAAAAGAAAGATGATTCCTCTCCCGGATCTAATAACTTTTATGTCTATGCATGCGATCATTCTCTTTTTTTTTCTTTCTGTTTTCAAAGGTTGAAGGTGGAGTATTACTCTTATATCATCTAAGATTAATTCTCTAATTATTTTATTTTGTCTCAAAACCATGACATTTTTGATTGATTGATTTTGATGTCCAGAAATCAAAGCTCTTTCTTCTTAAATTCAAGGTGCTGGAAAAAAAACCCTGAAGACTGTAGACAGCCTTAATTTTCTATAATGTATACAATAACTTGATCTAGCCTGATTGCATGGGGATTACCATCTCATTCTGTCTGACTGAGGACTGTTAGTTGCCACCCAACCAGCTTTGTCTCCTCGAGGCATTTTTTCAGTTGCACTCCCACCTCTTCTAATGTGAGCAATTTGGTACACTATCACACCAAAGTTAGGAAAAATATTTTTCCTAGGTTCGCAACACATTGATGGGTCTTTAGTTAACCAAACTGTGATTCTAAGTGCAAACAGATGCAAATACGATCTTGACCCTGCTGACTTTTCAGTTCAGTTCTGACTTCTTCTCTATTCAGACTCAGTTTCATTCAAAGTTGCTACTGCCTAATAAACCATCTTCTGTAAGCAAGGTGGTGATGGAAGTAATCTAGCATAGAAACATGCAAAACACATCAGGATTACAAGACAAAGTCTCATGTGAACCAGTCAAGCAAGGGATCCAAGCTGTGTATATAGAAGTTGATTGCTTTTCTGTTTGTTGGTCAGAACACAAACTTCAAATCCTATGCTCTCTAGTGCTTCCCTGATTAAACAATATCACTGAAGTTATTATTTGACATGCAGTGAGACAGATGCCTTGTCTTCTTCCAGGCATTTAACAGGAAGCTACAGTTTTTCATATAATGGTCTTAGTATACACTAACCAGGGATAGAAATTTCTGCATCCTCATTGGATTATAACAATTAAGGTGCACTGCAAAGGGCCACCATTTTCCTCCCATGCCATTATGGACTGACTCCCTTAATTAAAACACACAAAGATAGAGTTGTTCTTGGGAATTTCAGAAGATCCAGGACTTCTGTTCCCAAGATTCTGTCACAATATGATTTCCCCTTACAAAATAGCATTGGATTACAGTTGTTATAATCCCCAGCCATTTGAGGAATATTAGAGCATTGTGGTGTGCAGTGGTAGTTATAGCCATATCAGTTGAATGCTACCTGATTAGATAGTTTGTTTTATCAGTTTAATTCTCCGTTCTCAAGCATTTCAATGTTATCAGTTACCCATTTTCTCCTGGATCTCCTTATCCCACTGCTCCTAATTCCTTGATTTCAATCCAGTGGCTGAAGCTATGCAGTTCCTTACATAGATATTTATCTGACTACTTATTAATTTGTAATTTACGCTTTGGTGATGGCACCCTTCTTATGTCTTCCATAACTCTTACCAAAATCCACTTTCTTGTAATTCCTCTGATATTTCTGCTATTATAAATTAGGCATTAACAGCAAAAGAAAAGGACCTTGGTTTAAATGAAATGTATTGTCCATGTACAGGTAGTCCTAGACTTACAACCACAACTGAGCCCAAAATTTATGTTGCTAAGTGATAAATTTAAGTGAGTTTTGCCCCATTTTATGACTTTTCTTGCCACAGTTGTTAAGTGAATCACTGCAGTTGTTAAATTAGTAACATGGTTGTTAAGTGAATCTGGTTTCCCCATTGACTTTGCTTGTTAGAAGGTCGGAAAAGGAGTTCACATGGTTCCAGGACACTGCAACCATCATAAATGTGAGTCAGTTGTCAAGCATCCGAATGTAAATCACATGACCGTGTGGATGCTGCAACGGTCATAAGTGTGAAAAATGGTCATAAGTCACTTTTTTCAGTGCCATTGTAACTTTGTACAGTGACTAAACAAACTGTTGTAAGTCTAGGACTACCTGTACATTGCAAATATACAAAACATGACTTTCTACATCCCTGCCACACAAAGAGGATAAGATTAACCTGTGCCTGCTATCAAAGTGCTCATTAGCAATCTGGGGGAGGGGGGAAATCATGGATTATTTTTTCAACCAAAATGCCACAATATGTCAAGCGAAAGATAGAACAGCACAAGTAGGGATGTAATTCAGGCAGTTAGTGCTTGTCTCTAAAAGCTTTCCTTTGGGAGGGCTGTACAAGGAAGCACATTTTTTTAAAAGCTACAAAGAAAATGATGCACACGTTGGGAATATTGTATGTGAAACCATTCCAAGGTGCTTTTTTTAAAAAAATAATAATTTTAAGAATACTGACGGGAAAGATTTGAATGCTTTAAGGCTTTAAGCTGATACTGCTTTAGCCTGAAATGCACATTCTTAATGCTCAGGTGATGATAGGCCTCTTTAAAGCCTTGACATTTCTTTCTCTTTACATTGGTCCTAGGGAGGACCATTCTTCAAACAGGGGCTGCATTATACTTGGTCACACAATCAGCTAGATCTTTAGACTGGATTTGGCATTTTTATAGACCTTTCGAGTCCTTCTCAAGGAGATATGCAGATGTTGTTGTTTGATACTGTTAAAGGTATTATCGCAGAATGTAAGCTGTTCCAAATAAAGCTGCTTTTGCAATTGGCTAATGGTAAATTTGTCAATGCTGTAGTGTTCAAGTGATGCTCCAAATGTTTTGGCATTGCACCCAAGGTACCTGTACTCTGAGAAGTATATAACATACAAACAAACAATAGCATAATAAACAAACAAACAACAACAATTTACATCATCACCATGGGCAAAGCTGTGGTCTTATCCTGGGGCCTTGTCAGTCTCCTCAGTTAGACCACAGGAAACACACTGGATGACCTAATTCTTCTTAATTGTAAGGTTACATTAACAGAATCTTGCACCTCTGAAAATACAAATCTCTCACTGTCTCCTTTACATTCTGAGATGTTGGAGGAGGGTTCCTTCTTTCTCCGATCTTATCTGACCATTCCTTAGGTAACATCTCTTCCCACCTGTTATCCAAGATCATTCCCACATACACTTATAGGCCTAGAGACTGTTAGGATCTGGATAGGATGAGACAGATTGAAGTTGGACCTAAGAAAGACAGAACTTTTGTTTATTCACTGAACATCCTACTCATCTTCAATGTTATCTCTCAGGTAGGAGCCACTACTGTTTAGGATTTGGGTCCATTACTTGCAGGACTTCTACATTCACAGATACTGCTTGATGAGCAGGTGAAGGCCAGAGACAGAAGGGCTGCTCCCCAGATCTGGTTGTGGAAATTATGGCTGCACTTAGAGCATTAATTCACACTCTCATCACCATATATTTTGACCAGTGCAATACATCCTACATGGGGCTATCTCTGAAGATCACTGGGAAATTGTGATGGTTCAAACTCTTCTGGCCTTCTGGAAGGTACTGTAAATCAGGCTGTTTGCCCAGGCATGGGGTCAGGAAATGAGTGAAACCTAGATGGTTGACATTGTTTGGTGGTTCTTATATTTTCAGCAGCTTTGGGATGGGGTAACAATGTATGTTTTATTGACTTTTCTATTTTTATTTTAGAATGTTGTTTACACCCAGTTACTTTGCCAAGAGGGGTGGCTATATAAATCTAAATAAATAAGAACTATAAATAAAATGGAAGACCTGCTTGCTGACAGGTGTTAACTGCTACAAGCATATTACATTTGTACCTGCCTTGAATGCCAATAGGCTTCTGAAGGCAATTCAAAGTATAAAGCTGAATGTAGTTTGAAAGCCATGGTATCTTCAGGTCTATCTTCTCCAGCCAGAACTAACCCCTCCTGTGGGACATTAATAACATCCACATTTTTATAAGTAAGAGACAGCAGAAGCCAAGCTATGATGGAATAGGTTCCCTATAATATCAAATTATTCCAATTCCAGAAAGTGGTGGCCTGAACTTTTCAGAGAGCTTTTGAGATTAGCTTGTATATACCTATGAAGGTATTACAGAAGGAATGTTTGCAAAATGATTAACATAAGTTTAACTATTGTACTAGAGATTTTATTGTTTGTTTTAATATTGCAATACTGGGGCAGTTTACTACACGTACTCTGGATATTTCATTATTTTTCACTTGAAGTGGTAATGTGAATGTTTACATTTTATGTTAGGCTTTGGATGCCCCAAAGATGCTTTTTCATGAGGCAACTTGTTTTTCTTTGAAAATGTTTCACTTCTCATCCAAGAATCTTCTTCAGCTCTGACTGGATGATGGAGAATGGAAGGATTTATACTCCTTGCAGACAGCTGATCGTTTCCATTCCTTTTAGAGAGTCATTGAGGCCACCTGAAGGTTTATCTATGTCATCAGAGTTACATGAGTAGTGCAAATGGGTATGGAGCCTTCTTGGAACTGCTGAAAGAACCATGTTGTAGACCAGTGTTTCTCAACCTTGACAATTTTAAGGCATGTGGACTTCAACTTTGCTGGCTGTGGAATTCTGGGAGTTGAAGTCCACATGCCTTAAAATTGTCAAGGTTGAGAAACACTGTTATAGACTGAAGATAGGTGATGTCATATTCCTCCCCCTCTGTTGAGAGAGGGCCATTCAGGTTTGACATAGATGGCCTCTTTACCCCTGTTTCAAACCAGCAGTCCTCTCTTTCCAAAATGTGGACTTCACTGTCTTCAAAAGTCAGAGCTGAAGAAGCTTCTTGGATGAGAAGCAAAACATCTTCAAAGAAAAACAAGAAAGTCCAGTTGCATTGTGAAAAAGTATCTTTGGGACATCTATGACCTGATTGACATTTATGCTTTGGATATTTTAACTGTTATTCTGTAAACTGTCATGAATCTGTTTGGATTTGGTAGCATACAAATCCAACAGCTACATACATACTGAATGAAGGTAAAAAGAAAAATCCCATTTTTCATTTCTAATTGGCATTAGGAAAAGTACATTTATGGTATACTATTCTAATGGGATTTCTTTTTTTAAAAAAAGGCATAAACTTTATTCTGTGCATTTAAATAACAATCTCTACATTATATCTAACAATACAGCATTCATAATATTATTTATGGTTGGATACAATTAAATGTTGGGGTTTTAAGCTAAAAGAGCATGCTAGCTATCAAAATATCCTTATCTCCTAATCTAAAACTTATGAAGCTTCTTCTGGAATTTCCTATGTTTCTAAAGTGTTATAATTAGCCTTCTTAGATCAGGAGGTCTCCAAATGTGGCAACAATAAGATTTATGGAATTCTGGGAGTTGAAATCCACAAGTCTTAAAGTTACCAAGTTTGGAGATCCTTATCCTTAGATTAAGGATTATAACACCTAGAACTGGAACAGGAGCTGATATGTGATATTTCATACTCGATGAATGTGGTGCAAATAAACTCTCTAAATAGACTGCGGAAACTACCCATCATTAATGCACATCCTCCTGTTCTATTTAGTAGCCCAAATGGAAAAAATAAAGGAAAAAGTGACCTCTAACTTATTAGTCATATATATAATTCATCCAAAATTTATAAGAGAGCAAACACATCTTTTCAACTGTTTTTCCAATGGTTGATTGAAATTGTGTTTTCTAAATTGGTACAGTGTGCTTCATACGTGATGCAAATGTTTTTCTGATATTTAACAAATTGTTATCATTGAGTTTGATGCTAAGCTGGTAAACCTGACGATAACCCCAAACTTAATAGGAAAATTAAAAGTGACTGAAAAAAAGATAATGCAATTTATTGAGGACAAGGGGCAGAGTAAAACTCGCTTGTGAAAGTGCACAGGACAAGATGAGGAGTGCCAAACTTGCTTGTAGTATCAATGGAAAGGATTTAAAACTGCAGTAAATCATAATTTGATTATGATTTACAGTGTGATAGGGCTGCCAAAACTGCAACATGTAATTTTTGGCTGCATAAATATAAATACTGTATATTTCCCCAGTTACTGATCCACTCTATTCTGTATTAGTCAGACCTCATTTTGAGTGCTGGGCATCATCGTTTAAAAAGGATTAATAAAACCTGGAACAAGTACAAAACAGAGCAATTAAGAATGTAAAGTTTGAAAACCAAAACAAGGAGTGATTGAGGTAACTGGATATGTTTAGCTTTCAGAAAAGACATTGGGTTGAAATGGCCACCCCTTTCAAGGCCCTGAGATTATGCAAAAGAAGGTTGTGATCTGTTTCCTATCGTCCCACAGTGCGGGAAATAAAGTCCAGTCTATTAATTATGGAAAGGCAAGTTTCAGATAAAGATTAAACTTAACTTCCTAACAGTAAGAGGAATTCAGCAGTGGAAGCAACTATCTAGAAAAATGATGGACTCCCTTCTAGGAAGTGCTCAAGAGCTAGACATCCATCTCTTCTGGGATGCTTTAATTTGGATTGCTGCAATAAACAAAGGGTTGGACTTGGTAGGCTCAGTGGACCCTCCCAACTGGATTTCAATGAACTTGACTTTTTTTTAACCCGCAGTTTTGTATATGCAACCAGAATATCCCATAAAACATTGGTAGAAGAGCAAAATACTGTAAAGAGCTTGAGATAGCCAGAAACAATGCAGCTTCATTGTTGAGATAAGTAATGAGATAAGTAAACAGATTATTAATAATATCTGCTTATATATTTCATTATTTAATAACTAAGGGCTTATTACCTATATGCTTAACAATTTGGAATGAAGGTATTGTCGGATTCCGTTTTAACAAAAAGAGAGGGATTCTGGATGGGAAGCTTCTAACACAGTCAAAACGTTACCTCATCTTTCCTTCCTTAACAGTTTGTTTGTAAAAACAATAATCAGAAATGGTAGAAAAATATAGGAGGCATGGAAATGGAAGACAACATGATTGCAATTTGGAAAATTGTGTGAATGAAGCAGAGCGATGGAATGATACACATCTCAGCATTCCCCCAAATGATCTCCACACTCTGCACCACTTTTCCCAAGTGCCCAGCTGGGTTGGAAGAATAATCTTGGAGCAGTAGTATCTTTTTAATTCCTATTTAGTATCTGTTCTCATTAGGGTTAAAAGCTGATGTCTACTCTTATAGAGCTACTATTTCATATACATCCATGGGTCTGGAATCGGACGAGGCCGGCGAGGAAGAGACCGTCCATCGCACCGCCACCAGCCGGAAGCAGCGAGCATGGCGAGACGAGCGGGACGACCTCGAGTGTCTAGGGTGTCTGGGGAACCACACACGAGCAAACTGTCGGTTCCTAGACACCACGTGCAGCCGCTGCCTGAGGCGAGGACACATCACAAAAGCATGCCGAGCCTCGCACCCGAGTTCCAGGAAACAGCGTTCGCCCCCACGGAGGCACACGTCTCCACCACGACGATCCCCACCACGCCGCTCACCGCCACGTCGCTCGCCACCCCATAGACCGCGTGAGAACAGATGGAAGGGGTCAGCCCGACCCGAAGGGAGGCGCGACCAGAGAAGGGGCTACGACGACCAGGACGAGCGCAAGGTGCACCACATGGTTGTCAGCCACACCAACTCGACTGGCGCGGAAAAGTTTTTCGCAACAGTCATGATCGGGAGGTGACCATGTAAGATGGAGGTGGATACGG
>NW_015386209.1:86429-90307 GCF_001527695.2 Protobothrops mucrosquamatus | reverse complement strand
TGATTGCCCTTCACCATTGATCGCCCATTAAGGGTGATTGCCCTTCTCCATCTGCATACAGTTTCATGCCCGTTGCTGGTTGGCTAACTAGCAACAGGGTCTTGCCAGCCAATGGAATTGTGTGATTACAAGCCAGGGGAATCCCATAAAAGAGGGCTCCCCTGGCCCAGAGAGCCAGTCCGGATTTACTTGATGCCTTACCAATAAACCGAGAGCTGACTGTCACTCGACTCGTGTCTTACTGCCTGCGCGATCTAACAGAATGACCTTCAAAATGCTTTAGGAATGGGAGCATGAATGGAACAGGCTAACATTTAGATCGAGACAAATAAGATTTTCCATAGAATTCCACTGCAATGGAACAAATTCTTCCTCTGGGCTTCCTTTGGGATGACATACTATTAAAATTGTCTCTTTATGTGTCCTATGAGTGTCTACAAGAGTGGGGGAACAGGTCTAACTTAGCAGATGTTCCCATTAGGTTTAGCTCAATCTGTTTCCAAACCCTACAACTGCACACATGTGGTTCCCCAACTGTGAGCTGCTTTACAGCCACTGAATGCCTGCATACCTCTGTATTTGCTGCTCTCTCGGGATGGCTAATGCCAAGAACACATCGTACCTCAACCCATTTCCCTAATATCACTGTTTGAATTAAAAGGACATTGGATGCATTCAGGGACAAAACTGCAAACACCAGGACGTGAAGATTCCTCTTCAGAGCTGCGATCCAACTAAAAATAACCTACAGGATAAATAGACACCTGACAATTACAGACTGCAGTTCTCTGGCTTTAGCATATGGGACAATACCTGTTAATAGGCCATTTTTATCTGCTTATTTATTTGTTTTCAGGCACAAAGTGTTTACAAAGCTAAACCTCAAGATGACCGATTTGCTGCTTTAGGCGAAACAGTTGCCCTATAATAATTACTTGCAAGTATTTTCACAAACCACCACACTGTATTTAATGGTCTTTCTCACATTCCACTGGCACTCATCAAGTCAGAGGTCCAGAGCAGTGATAAACTGAGCCCCATTTAAAAAATATCCATGACATCAGCATACTGTATTATTTTAGCCAATGTTCATAAAATCCATCCAAAGATGGCATACTTGGAGACATCCCTCCAAAAGATTTTAAATTGGGGGGGGGGGGTATTTATCCAGCAGTCAAAGGCCTGTTCTTCTTGAGCATAACTGTGCAGAGAATGGAATGAAGCAAATGTTTTGCCTCTCATATTCACAACTGAAAACATGCATAAAAGTATCAGACATAATTTCTTAACAGGAAACACCCGGATTTGCAAAAAAATAGAGCATGTGTTTTTCCCATTTTCCTTCACCGTGGACAACATTGTACAATTAAAGAAATAATGCAGCTTTTTTCTCAACCAGGCCAAAGATAGAGATATCACATCCCTGAAAAATGCAGCCTAGAAAATAGCTAAGGAAGAAACATTAAAACATAACAAAGAATTCCTGATGTATTTTCAGTAAGCTGCCAGGAAAATTATTCAGCAGTTAAATAAACACAAAAATCCAGATCAGATCCTTCTCACATACATTCTGGAGACAAGATAATATATTTCTTCCCTGCATAGGTTTTGCTGAGATAATGAGATTTTTCTGGAATGCAAAAAGACCAAGGCAAAGCCCTTACATATTGGACTTGGTGTGCATTGGTCATATTCAAACAATACATTCCTGGAGGGACATTTAGAGACATGAAACTGAAGCAGGTACACACCTTAGGTTCAAACTTAATCTTCTCTGAGCATCTCCAGAAAATGCTTCTCAAAATAAAGCTCGTTTATAATATTACAGTGGTGTAAGTATTCTATCCAGGTCTATGTATCACACAGTCCTGCCTCTTTTACAGTTTTGCTGGAATTCTTTCAATATTGTAAAACTACCAACATCACTTTACAGGTAGTCCTCAACGTACGACCACGATTGAGCCCAAAATTTATGTTGCTAAATTAAACGTTTGCTACGTGAGTTTTGCCCCACTTTATGACCTTGCTTGCCACTGTTGTTAAGTAAATCATTGCAGTTGTTGAGTTAGTAACACAGTTGTTAAGTGAACCTGGCTTCCCCATTATTTTCAACGTCATAAATATGAACCAGTTGCCAAGCATCTGAATTTTGATCACGTAACCATGGAGATTCTGCAATAGTCGTAAGTATGAAAAATGATCATAAGTCACTTTTTTCGGTGCCATTGTAACTTTGAACAGTCACTAAATGAACTGTTGTAAGTCAAGGACTACCTGTGCTTTCTTTCCCGCCATCTAACTCAGTCCATATTCCCTGAACTGCACTAAAGCAGCTTCCCCCAATGTGATGTCTACTACTTCTGTTGATAACACTCGTACTCCGAATACCTCTGGACAAAGCACCCTTGACTTTTTATCTGTTGGACCTCACTTCTGTAGATCCATGTTTCTTTTCCTTCTCTCCCACTCCTATTTTTTCATTTCTATCAATCCCCTTTACTTTCATCGCATTGAAGCAAACATTTCAAGGCCATCTCTTTTATCTCCTTCAATGAGCACTTAATCAGGAAAAAATGCTTTCATGTTGCTAAATCAGGGCCAATGGGCAAAGCCGGGCTGACAAGAGACATTTCCCTCTGTTATTAGACTGGCCTAAATAGTATTAATTACACAGATCACCCTTTGATTGTTGGAATGTGGAAAGCTAATGGCAAGCTGGTAAGAATTGCAGTTCTTCCCCCTTTCACACCAAATTCTACTTCTGTGTTTCCAACAAAGGTTGTGGCCTGCGTGTTTCTCTTACACTGGGCTCCACTAATACTTTCACAGCCCTTCTTATTTCTTAGCCCAAAGTGTATTTTACAGTAGGTATTATTCTGACCTAGTTTTCATTGAGATAATAAATGTGTGCTTGGGCTGACTCCAGATGAAAACAAAAGTCAAAATAAATCTTTGCACGCAGAAAACTAGGTGTCAAGGAGAAGGTCAGTAGCCTTGCTCTTTCCCTCCCTTGCTTTGTTTTACTATATGCAAGTTGTTCCCTGCCCCTCTTTCTTTCTCTTGATGATGGAGAAACAGGAAAATAATGCTCCATGATGCAGTCTAACCTAGTGATAGCTTTGTCTATCACTCCGGTGAGATCAAAGCCACCATCTCACATGAAATGAACATCTGTATCATAGAGATACTGCATTTTTCCAACTCTGAGATTCATTTCCTGTCACACACGTTTCTCACTGCATCCTACCAGAGTAATTTTCCCCTCTTTGTCAAAATCATTAAAGACATAGACAATCTCAAAAACCATCGGCACCAGAATCAACAGAATGGTGTATTAAAATTGTGTATCTTAAAATTTGATATACAATTTTATGTTTCATAATTGAAAAATGACAATATGCCATTAACTTCACATGCAAACTACAGGAGTCCTGCATCTTTTTCATGTTTTGTAAACTAATGTAAATAAGGTGTAGGATTGACATTGTTTAAAGGCTTACCATCATGTTACATGTAGACAAAAATTGTTTTAGACTGAACGCAAATGTTGTTCATCTTCTTCTCTCTCTTTTTAACTTGCTGCCAGAGAGAAAGAATTGTAAAACTCTAGAAATGGAAAGTTTGAATACTGTTCTGTGACTTTTTGTCCCAGTTTTGCCTTATTCTGGTTATTTAAATATTGAATTGCTAACAAAGAATTAAGGGAGAACTGGGATAGCTATTTCAAACCTTATTTGGTTTTCATCAGCCAGACATACCCTTCTGAGATTCGAACCTGGGCTGTCTGCATGTTAAGCAGAGATGTTAGCCACTAGGCCACAGGCTCTTTCTCACTTTGTTAGCTACAAGAGACAGGGGAAGAGGATGAATGCTTTTTT
>NW_015386209.1:74369-86219 GCF_001527695.2 Protobothrops mucrosquamatus | reverse complement strand
TGAAAACCAAATAAGGTTTGAAATAGCTATCCCAGTTCTCCCTTAATTCTTTGTTAGCAATTCAAATTTTGGAACACATATGATGTCGCAGTTAAGCGACTGCTGCCTGTGGATGGCTCTAGGTTGAGCTGATACAGGCAAAAGACTTCTCTTTCCCATATTTGGGCCGACAGGGTGCTCTAAAAGAAAAAAGCATTCAAATGACATTACTTTCAGAAGAGTTTGTTCTATAGAAAATAAATATAACAGTCTTAGCTGCAGCACTGGTTACCACAATTTATTTTTAACTGGGGACAATTTGAAGAAAACTCTCTCCCTCACACACTGAAATGGGCAGTTAAATAAAGGCAAAAGGCTACAGTGATATTTAGAAAACAATTCAAACAGTTTCTTCTTGTAAATTATTTTCAAAGTATTATGTGTGGTCTTAGAACTACCCTACCCATTTGCATTCTGTAAGAAGAGAATAAAAAGAGAAATCATATTGTCTTTGCAGTTTCCATGTAAACAGAAGAGCACTTCTCTAGTTCAATTTGAAGTCTGTCTAATATTTCCATCTGACCTTGTCACTGTTAGGCCTTTTTTATCTGGGAAAACTGATTTCTTTTTCCATGTTGTTGTTGTTTTCTTTTGAATATATATTTTCTACAACAGGATTCATTTTCTCATTTTTTTTCAGTGTTGCTAGACATACCATAAAAAATTATAAGAGGAAGAAAGCAGTTCCTTTCCAAAAACAATTTCAAGGCCTGCTTTTTAAAGATTTTGCTGTCCAACTCATGACAAACTCTATGCCTCAGTCCTTTACACTGCCTCCTCTTTGGAACCATTCAAAATCCTCATGAGTATGTAGTTATAGAAGAAGGCCAGAGTTTGTATAGTATCATCTCTGCAGAACCATCTTGTTCGTTATAGATTATTTTTTTAAAAAAAATGATCTTTATTTTGGGAGGATCAGTGTTCAATATAGTTCTGATGTGGGCCAATGCTGAATTATAATGTAAATAAAACTTCAAGAAACTGAAATAATATTATGGTACAAAGGCTATCATGCACTCTGTTTTTCCCAAACAGGTTTGGGGAATATCCAGCACGAGGCATAAGACCTGGCTTAGTTGTTGATGCTTTTTAGATGAGCTTGCAATCCCTGCTATCCTCCAGTCATATTTCTTGCATTATCATATGTCTGCCTCTGGCAATTCCTGATGCCAAGGTCAGACTTCTGAAGAATGCTGATGACAGTTGCACACAAATTTAACGTGAATGTCAATTGGCACAAAGCATAAAAATAGCTCTCCATTGAAGCAGCACTGAAATGATTTATTCCTGATCCACGTGAGAAATATCAAGTGTAGCATCAAGTAAGAGAGATCAACATCATCATCCCAATTTTCCTTCAAGAGCTCAAGGTGGTACCCACAGCACCTTGTTCTCTAACTTTTCCCACAACAAGTGAGATAAGCTGAGCTGAAAGAAAGTGACTGGTCCAAAGTAACTTAGGGGGTTTCTGCGACTCAGTGGAGTCTTGAACCTAGCTCTCCTAATCTTAGTCCAACACATAACACTCTGGCTCCTGAAACTTTGCTGGGAAATGCCATTAGCTCAACGCAGAATTGTGAAGGCTTTTCATAGAGCTTTCCCGTTATTCTCAAATTCTCTCAAGTGCTGGAAATGAAATGGGGGTTCAGATAACAAGTTCCATTGATCCAAGGAAAGTCATCATACAATGGCTGTCCTCTCTAAGCAAGAAACTTTATAAAAGCAATAATAGTCTTTCCATTATAAGATTTCTTTGCAAATCTGCATCTTAGTCTGTCTACTGTTTTTTTCCCAGTAAAAATTACACACTCAGTTTCTTTAACTATTCCTTGAACTGGTTTCCAGTTTCCTGACCATTATAGTAGTCCTCCTTTGAACTCATTCTAGGTTTTCATATCCTTCCTAGGCTGTGTTGCCAAGACCCACAATATTCCATATTGTGTTTGACCAAGGCAAGGAAGAGTGGGGCAATTACTTCCTTTGATGCAGGGACTAAGCTCCTGTTAATACACCTCAAAACAGCATTTGTCTTTTAGCAGCTGCAACACACAGTCAAGTTCAACTTGTGGTCTACTAGAACTCATGTTCAACAAAATGATCTACATCTATCTATAATTTCTAAAGGCCATTTAGCAATATGTTTGTCCATAATAAGCTAAAACAATAGGAAGAAACTTTACTGATACTCTAGTTTCTTCATTAATTTCTTATTTGGCAAATCCTGGTTAGAAGCATGTACGATTTTCAGAGGTTTATGGCTTATAGATCTTGTTCTTATGTCTTCTGTTTTGACTGCCAATATATCACTGAGTAACTTAGGGATATGTCACTTCTTGGCATTATCTTGCCTTTTGTTTGGCTACTTCATACGCACAGTCCTATGAAAATACTAGGTTAGCACCATTTTGCACTTTTAGTACCTACTGGGCTCTTGTACTTTTGTTAATTGGTAAAGTTTAATGCTCTATTTTGCTTGACACTATTGTATCAATGGAATAAAATTCCATCTATCAACCACAGCAGGAAGCCTATAGGAGCATCATGGTTGAAAAGAGACTAACCAGAATCAGTACTGATACTGCTTCTTGTGAGAACGTGCCTGCCTAATAAGTGAAGCAAAGTGGTTTCTGGGCTATTAACTGCCAAGTAGGCTCACCCAGAAGGGTGGCTATGTTGCAGCAAAGGCAGCAACAAAACTTGAACATATTCAAAACTGAAGAGTTCATTCCATCTGGACTTTAGCATATAGAACTAACTAGAATCAGATATATGCAGTCATAATTTTTCAGTCCTCCCTTTATTTGTGTTTCACCACTACTACCAAAACATGAAGCCAAATTGCCAGCGCCCATAACTTTTGTTTCTAAGGTATACTTAATGGCATTACTATCCCATTACATGAGGGTGAGGGGCTGGGTTTCTTTCCCTTCTGGACTTCAAATTTATTAGATTTTTAAAAAGAGGAAAAAAATAGAAACATTGTTTATCAAGCGCTAAGTATTCCATGCAGTAGAGAATGAAAAGTTTATTCAGTTGTCATTTCTTCCAATCAGGCCAAGCTAAGAGAAGGCAATGGTTTAATAAACCATTTTGATTAGGTCATAGTCAAATAACAGAGCCAAGGGAGTAAGTGAGGAAACCCAAAACACTAAAATAATTCATTCTGGGGCTATATTTCAACAATCACACCCATATGGGCGAGGCCCGTGAAAATTGCTCCTTGTGCTTTATCCAAACAAAGCCATGGAAATATCTTGAACCTACTAAGTCCTAGGCTCCTTCGGATTTATTTTGCATAGGTTTGTTCACCTCTCTTTGGTCAGGGTGAAAATATGTATCTGCTTGTAGATCACATTTGGAATCAGGACTTTATGGTGAGGATTCTTACAAAGTGGCAGCCTCCAGCTGAAGCATTTCTATTCATAAAATGATGGCCAGTGAGAAAATGGGTTATCATCAGAAAGCAAATTTGAACAATACTTACCGCTATCCTTCCCTATTTAGTCCCCACTCCTGGTCAACATTTTATTTTCTAAGAATAATGTGTGAAGCTCAGATGCATTCCTATAAATAGAAACTGTCCTCAAGGCTAGCTTTTACAGCCTGCCAGCTCACATGACAAGGGGCACCTCTGGGGAGAAGGGGGGGAAGATGAGTAGGAAGCCTAAGATTAAAAGCTGGTGAGTTAGAAGACCTGCTAGAATGGCAAAGATGCACCACTGAATAAAACCGGGATTGTTATTCTAGTTGTAAAGTATTACATCAGAAGGATAATTAAAGAAAATGAAAGAACAGTAGAATACCAAAATCTTTCACAGTACAGGCTATAGGTGTGATCTAGAAGGCCTTTCATTGGGAACAAATAAGTTAGTTTAATTCACTATCATTTCATATTTATTCCAGCAAACATTCATTCCCTCCCAAGCATCAGTTTTTACTTTTTAAAATCTATATGAACATTCATAAGGAATTCAAACGTGTTCCAATTTGCACAAAAATATGGAGCACTGGTTCAAAAATGCAGGCCTTGTGCAAGTAACCATAATATTTTCACTATACCTGTAAGGGGAAGTCATTTTGGTCAGGAATAAAGTGCAGAGGCCAATATCTGTATCTAATCAAAAGCAAGATCCCTTCCCAAACAGCAGCATTAAAAAGAGAGAAAGCGACACAACCCAGTTAATCACATCCATTATATCTATTTTCACCCTATTCTTCAAATCATGATTGAAGACAAGAAGTTTCTTGTCCAAAACTCAGTTCTTACTGAGAGGTCAAGCTCCCCAGTAAAGATAATACCATTTAGCTAACTAAGACTAAGAGCATTTATGATGTGGAACAGATTCATTCATTGAATCCAAAAAGTATGTTTGCATATTATATGCAAGTTAAACACATCAGTAAAAGAGACAGAACATGATGAGCAAAATCTCCATTCTTTCCGTACAACTACCACACATTTTCCTTTTTCTAAGAATTAATATGCAAGCCCTTTATGTTTATGTTTAAATATTGCTGCGGACTTATTAAGAAAATTACTATACCTTAGAAAAGGAACCACAAGCCATCATTTTGACCTTATCTTCTCTAGGATAGACAGGTACTGACTGCCTGTTAGACATGTTAGCTTAGTTCCAAGATCCCAGATTATCTGTTTAACAATGACTGAGTCATTGAAGCTATTTTGCATAAACAGCTAAATGAGCAGAAGCACAAGTCATACTGGTGAAACATCTTTAAATGTTCTTCTGTACCCAATTGAGCAACCTTTCTATTTTATACTAGTAATTTTTACCTGTTTATCTTGAGATCAGGGCAGAAGTGTTGGGAAGTAAATGTAAATGTCTATGGAGATTCTCAGTCATCCAGGTCACAGTTATCCCAAAGATATGGCTATTAAGAGTACCGATAAAGTTGATCGTCCTGACCGGATTCCCCATTAAAAATCGCCCCAAAATTTATATTAAAATTTTATTGTTTCCGGTTAGATTATAAAGAAAAATTAATACAAAATTACTATCATAAAACCATAAAAAACATAAACAAAAATAGTCGGACAATCGGCGGGACTCAGGCGTTCCTCTTCCCGCCCCATAAAATCAAATCAAATAAATAAATAAATAAATAAATAAATAAATAAATAAATAAATAAATGAAGATGCTTTTTCATGAGGCAACTGGACTTTCTTGTTTTTCTTTGAATTATTATTATTATTATTATTAGTAGTAGTAGTAGTAGTAGTAGTAGTAGTAGTAGTAGTAGTACTATTATTGCATCTCTTCTACCCTAAGAGTCTACCAACTTGATGACAGCTGTTCCCCATTGGTTGAAATGTAGTGCATAAGTCTCCCATACCATTTCTTTGGAAAATGATTTTTTTATTCCTGCAATTGTACTGGCATATATATATACTATACATGGAAATTCACATGTGTTTTGGAAGAGAGGATCTATAAGAATAAATTATCCATAGAGAAAGTTTTAAATCTTAAACCATGGCCTTAGCTACATATTTTTGCAGCATATTTTTGTGGAAAAGCAAAATAAAATTGCTGCAAATTAATTAATGGTAACGGGAGGAATGGAAGGAAGGAGGAAATTGTGTATGGAACACAAAACTATCTGTACAGTCAGTTTGAAAAAAAAAATTTTATTAAAGAAGTTCTGATGAGTGAAGTGCAAGGAAGAAGAAGCAAAAGCCAGGAAAGGAAACATTTCTCCAAATGTGCGGAAGAAATGACAATAAAGCATGTTTCCAAGCAGAAGCTTTGGATACATCGAATATGCTGTCATGTTAAGGAAAGCTACAGATCAGTTCCTCCTTTGAATCTTTGATAGTGCAAATGGCAAGACTGGCGGAGTGAGCACAGACCTAGATCTGGCCCCCAAACATAGCCTCTTTGAGGCTTTCTTAATCACAATATTTCAGAAAAGATTAATCCCACTGTAAGGGAAAGTCACAGTCCCACCCAGATGCGTCAGTGTTCTAGAGGGCTTGGAAAAAGTACATGGTGGAAATCTAGATGCCAAACTACAGTTTGGCTCTGCCCCCAATACTTCTGCATTTTAAAACATATATATGTTGGGTTTTTTTTAAAAAAAGGAGGGCAATCACAATGGGGACAGGAGAGGAAAAGAGAAAGAGAGAGGGAGGGAGAACGGGAGACAGACTGGGTGAGGAAACTGAGAAGGAGTATTAGAAGGACACAAACCAGAGTTATGGAGAGAGCGCAGAATAGCAACACTAGAGATGGTAGACTACCGACTCACAAGCAGATGCAGTAGACCAAGCCAAACACATTTTCTATAGTCTATTCTTCCTTCTTGCAGAATATGCCATCCATCTTGTCACTTAGTCAAAAATATGGACGGTTCCTATCTCTGAAAAAGTTGTAGTTGAAATGAAGGGGAAATGAGAAATGGCTCCTATCAGGGATACTCAGCGCTGGTCCAAACATTATTAGTGCCCTGTGAAATGCTGCAGAAAAGCTCTTCCACACCATGCTATAGTGATGTCTAGAAACTGCTTACTGTGTGAATTCATCCAACTATGTAGGACAATGGTAAACTACTGTTGGATTTGCCTGGAGCCCAAGTGCTACATTTGGGCAAACTGGAAATACTGAACAAGAGGCCTTCAGTCATGACTATTTTGATGCACCAAAGAAGGATACATTAACTGTGATACAATGCTAGTGGTGATGCCTCAGCTGATCCGTTATGGCAGTTGCTAATGGGATAAGAAATCCAGCTTGTGCCCATTTCTTGTGCTACTTCCAATAACAGATTCTCCCTCCCTCCCTCCCTCCCTCCCTCCCTCTCTCTCTCTCTCTCTCTCTCTGTGTGTGTGTGTGTGTGTGTGTGTGTGTAAAGTGGTGTGGACATGCTCACCAAGCAACATGATGACAACTTGGCAGAAGGCATCAGTATGGGAATCTATTGCCAAGATGTTTGGTTGCCTATCTCATCTCCTGGAGCACAGATTGAAGACCTGCTCACCTGATTTCCTCTATTCCAGACATAGCAGAATCCCTTCATGTTCTTTCCATCTCCCTAGCATTCCCATTATTGCCACAGAGAGTTAAAATAAAATAAAACTCGCAAAGAACCCTTTTTTGAGTTCCACTCCAAAAGTCTCAAGCATGACCCACTTCTGAGCTTCTAGGAGTCCTTCCAAGAGCATTTTCCGGTTTGGAGCAGCACAAAAGCAGCAAACTTAAAAGATCACTGGATAAATCTCAGACCCGTCATCAGGTATTTGAAGATCAGTGAACAGATTCAGAAAATAAAGTGCCTTCAGAGGCCCTTTATACTATTTTCTGTTGTTTCAGTTATGTCTCCACATTTTAAATAAATAGCTCACGAGGGATTGTATTTCTGAGAACTAGCGATATTCCATTACTGGGGATAAGGCATGAAGATTAATATGTGGACTTGCTTAAAAAAAAGCTTTCCAAACTGAATACAATGTAACAGCAGAATTGTTAAATGGAAAATATGATCCTTCCCTAGCTAACATTATGCAGAGAAATCGTGAGACCATGTCCTCAATAGATAGGTGTGTTCTGGGTACTAACTAGGCAGTCAGTATCTGCAACAACAATCCAACAAGGTTGGATCCCTGGTTTCTTTTGGCCATCACAACAGAAGGAATAGACATCTGAAAACTGCCAACCCACCAGTCCCTGGAAACCCACCACCATGAAATAACAAGTGGGAAATTAGTGATGCCATTTTAAGACTGCTGTCGTTCAGGAGCAATCTAGGTGTCACCTTTTCAAGGACTGAAAGAGCTCTATACCCAGCAAATTCTATGCCAATTTTGATCCACTCATAAAATACCATTTTAAAATTGACCAAAAAGGATGGGTGTATTGCTATGGACATCAGTAAGACCCCAGGGAAGACCATTTCCAAAGGCAAAGTGGAGAGAGAATGGAGAGAGAGAGAGTTCAGCCTTAGTCTAATCCAGGGGTAGTCAACCTTGGCTCTTTTATGACTCGTGGACTTCAACTCCCAGAATTCCTGAGCCAGCTAAGCTGGCTCAGGAATTCTGGGAGTTGAAGTCCACGAGTCATAAAAGAGCCAAGGTTGACTACCCCTGGTCTAATCTCTCTCAAATGGCCATCTGATTGGTTAAGGATTGTTCTATCCAACATCAATGCAAGTATCCCGTTCCCACAATATGTATAACGCAATCAGCCATTGACTCAGCAAATTCTTCTGTCCAATAATTCTAGCAGGTCAACAGATCATCTGTGGGAATACAGAGTCTCTGCTCATTCCTTCCAAAAAGTGTCTGGTAGCTCATGAGTCAGCAGGAGAATACTAACAAAACTTCATGAATCACTATTGAATCCAACTTTCTCAAATTGCAGAAACACGGAATATACAGATGAGGAGAGATCTTAGAGATCGTTTAGCCCAGGGGTAGTCAACCTTGGCTCTTTTATGACTCGTGGACTTCAATTCCCAGAATTCCTGAGCCAGCTGGCTGGCTCAGGAATTCTGGGAGTTGAAGTCCACAAGTCATAAAAGAGCCAAGGTTGACTACCCCTGATTTAGCCAGTGTTTTTCAAACCTGGCAACTTTAAAATGTATGGACTCCAACTCCTAGAATTCCCCAGCTCCCTGGTAAAACAGGGGAGCTCTCCTGCTTTTCCCTCCCTTATGATCCATGGGGTGGTGGAAGCTGCTTGATAAAACAGCAGAGGTCGCCTGCACCATTCATGGATCAGCTCTCTTCCTATCAGCTTGCTGCAGATGGCTAAACCCACACCTCTAGTCATCTGTCAGAACTCATCTCCTCTCCAGACCTAGAGAATGGTGGGTGTTTCCTAATGTGGATGGTGATATCAGGTGATATTCTTAAGAAATGTTGTGATCTGCTGAGAATAAGTTATGAATGTTCAACACTTTTTCAATATTTCCAAAGTAAGAATTCTAATTTTTTAACAATGATTCTGTTTATGGAAAGAAAAAACTATAAGATAAAACATGGAAAATTATTTGGTATCTCTACCTAGTGCAAGTTGAGGGAAAAATAACTGGATAAAACTGGGACAAAACTATTAATTGATGTACCAGCATAATGCTGCCAGATTTTGCAGTAAGAACATTGAACTCTTATGAGGGTTGCTGTCTTGTTTGTTTGGTGCCTAGCACCTTAAAACATTTCTAATGCCTAGCATATAAAATTAACTATTAGAAAATAATAATGAAAACTTGGAATTAAGGAATCTCATTGTGTTAAACACAATGTTCCCAATTTACTATATTAATTGAAAATTGAAACAGATGTTGGTGGAAAGAGATGGGAACTGGAGATGCAATCATATGAAAGATTTGTTCACAGCTTTGTTCTAAGTTTAAAAGGTTTAGAAGGCTGTGCTGAAAATATAAATTGCAAACCTAAAGTGATATTGCCATTACCATCATTATTGCAGAATTAGGCAAGTAGACCAGTGACTTACAAAGTAACGTCATTCATTGTGCATAGATGCATAGGTTAGTCTGTTTCTAGTCCATGCCAATTTCACAAATGGCCATCAATACACTCAATCATATTTCCATATTTTTAAATCTTGCATTTGAAAGTAATTACATTCATAATTTTAATCCGTACTGTGGAACATTTTATCTTATAAAATACAACTTTTTAAATGTAGATGATCTCACAGTACTCAATTATAAATACATTTTCACTAAACAACACATACAGTGTGAGTTTTAATACTTAGGGGAAAGCGAGGCTCAGAAATGTTAGTATTTCTTAGCTGCCCTCCTTTGGATTTTTGCAGCAAATAACTCCAGTCATTCTATAGAAAGAGATGTAAAGCCCGGTGTGGTAGTAAAGGGAGCAGCTGGAGATTGGGAGATTGGGAGTTTTTGTCCCACTTTAGGCACATAGCCAGCTGAACGACCTTGGGTCAATCACTCTGTCTCAGCCCTAAGAAGCAGGTATTGGCCAACCACTTCCAAAAAAAAACTTTTCTAAGAAAACTGCTGGGCCTAGTCCAGGCAGCCACCAGGAATCAAAAACTGACTTGAAGGCACAAAAACAGCCTCTCCTGGTTTACTGCAAAGGCTCCCAACAGGTAGTGAAACACAACTTACCTTGGGGATGAACGGACAGGAAGAACAACAAAACCTTTCCATCTGCTTCCAGGCAGACAGAGTTGCTAGATTAGCTCAAACCCTAGGAAATTAGTAGCTGGCCACAAAGTTTATGCTTGAGATATGTAGTTCATATGCATTTTAGTAAAAGAATAGCTGTTGGATGAAGGCCCTAAAGCCCTTACCTCTTTTCTCCCCCGATTCCCTGGAAGTTCTTTTTTTTCCTCCCCCTTTCTATTACTGTATCCAAATGTTATTTATTGTACTTTGGCTTTGTGAGACATCTTTTGTCTCCCTTGCAAAAAAAAAAAAAGTTAAAATAAGTAATGGATAAAAGTAACTTTCCTTGGCAACGGCACTTTTATCTAAGGAAACATGCATAGTTGGCAGAATCGTGAAATACTCAGCTGAAACTAAAGTACCACAAGATTATTCAGATAACACCTTCATACTTATATGTCTCTTGGGAAGGATTTTAAACAGTTGAGGAAACTATATTAGAGCAGTGGGAAATTGTGGGTCACATGCAACCACAAAAATACTTTTTGGCACTTTCAACACTTTCACAATCTTGCTGCTGAAATCTAAGGACAAACCATGGCAATTTTCAACAGTGGGTTTTTTTAAAAAAAACAACAAACACCATCATTTAACTTCTGACCATAGTACAGTGGTTAAGGTCCAGAACAAAGAAACCTGAATTCATGTCTACCCTGAAAACTTAGCAAATGACTTTGGGCTGGTCCACCCTCAGCTAATCTACATCAACAATCTTTCCTTGTTGTGGGGGGAAACTGGAGGAAGGACCACTACGTATGCCACTTGAGCCTCTAGAAAATCAGTCAATCGATCAAGATTGTATTAATACTACCCCCCAAAAAACGTTTAAAATGGTCCTATTCCTTCCAATGATATCGAATAGAATAGAATAGAATAGAATAGAATAGAATAGAATAGAGCTGGAAGGGACCCTGGGGGTCTTCCAGCCCCTTGCTCAAGTAGGAGAACCTACACCATCTCGGTCAGGTGATTACCTCAGAGCCCTTCTCCTGTGGCTCTTGGGAGTACAAAGGGGAGACAAACTTCAAATGGATCTTGACTGGAGGAAAGGCAATGCCCCACCTCTGCAATTGAAGACCATGACATGCAATCTTAGTATCTACAGATGCCTCGAGTTCCTCTCAAAAGAATGGAAGGCTTCCAAATGGAACAGGATTGTTGAGTACATTTTTTTTGGGGGGGGTAAGAAATTTTATTTATTTTTTCAATCATAAAAAACAATCATAAGTAAACACAATAACCAGTCAATAACCCACCACCACCACCCCGGACTCCCCAAACCTAATCCCAGAATAATATTCATATAAAAGTAAACAAATACTAATATCTCTAACTCTACAGAATATCTTAATCTACAAGAAAAAATAGTGGAAATAAACCAACTTAAAAAATTCTAAAAACCTAACTTATATTCTACCACTTTATGTTTCTTTTAAATATAAACAATCCATCTTCCCCATATTGATAAAAATTGTTCATTCGAGTGGTTCTTCAAATAAGCCGAAATCTTTGCCATTTCAGCAAGATACGAAACTTTCAATCTCCAGTCTCCCATCGTTGGCAGAATTGGGCTCTTCCAGTTTTGGGCTATTAACAATCTAGCAGCAGATAAACAATAAAGCATTAAGTTCGTT
>NW_015386209.1:45086-74269 GCF_001527695.2 Protobothrops mucrosquamatus | reverse complement strand
AGTCCACCACATATGAAAAAAAGTTGCATCTGGATGACCTGTTGAGTACATTTTGAAATGGAGTAATATACATTTCATATCAATAAAGGAGAATATTTGTAGCCCAGGGTTGAAATGAGGGGTCCTTGGTGCTCTCTGAGCTTGCTTGTTTTCTGGCAGATGTTTCATTACCCAAATTAGTAATATCATCAGTGCTAGGCTAGCACTGATGATGTTACTAGTTTGGGTAATGAAACATCTGCAGGAAAGAACCAAACTCAGAGGGATGACCCCCCTCCCTATTCCACATTCAAAGAGAAGAGTTTTATAAGGCCATTCAGTCCAGAGTCTAATTATGTAACTGCATTTCTGGCCAGGCTCCTAGGGTTCATTCAAGAGTTCCCAAACTCACTGATCACTATGGAGTCCACATCCCAAAAGCCACAAGAAAAAGTTGCAATGTTCTAATCTAGGGTCATATGATCACCTTTTCTGACCTTCTGACAAGCAAAGCCAATGGGGAAGCCAGATTCACTTAACAACCATGTTACTAACTTAACAACTGCAATGATTCACTTAACAACTGTCGCAAGAAAGGTTGTAAAATAGGGCAAAACTCACTTAAGAAATGTATCACTTAGCAACATAAATTCTGGGCTCAATTGTGGTCGTAAGTCAAGGACTACCTGTATGTCTGTGCATGGACATGTAAGAGATAAAACATGAAAGGCTTGCCTGCAGTAACATAATAACCTGTATATAACTACTTTTTGAATTTCTTCCTTGTGTCTCTTTAATTTTTGCACCTTGTTTTATTGCCCATTTGAACAGTAAGGAGCAAAACCACCTAGTGAATCTGTGACTCTTGTGGTCCTAAAAAAAAAAATCCCACGTTAATGTTACACAGAGCTCCGGGCTCCTCAGCCCCATAACAGATCCTGTCTCTTTTTCACTTTTACAGTCTTACGTTTACTGTACTTCATGCATTCCATGTGAAACTAGGCAATGTCCTGGCTGGTATCAGTGCAAGAAGATTCAGAGTTAAGGCTTCAGTTAGTGTCAGTAACAGTTGTAGTTTTACTATTGCATTAATTAATAGGAGGTGGAGAGGTCTTAATGAAGCAGAAGGCAATGCAGCAAAGGCCTTTTTACAAATCAGATCAAAGAACTCCTCCTGGGTGCCGCACAGATGGCTTTAAAGAATCTGTTCCAAGGACAATAGAAATAAGAACTCTAATAACCTTCTGATTCTGGAGAACTGCCAGCTCTAGAAAGCGGTCAGTCAATGACCATTAAAGGGGATGCCTTTTTGGTTTCGTTTCCACTCTAATTACCCTTAGCTGGTTGCTGCACCTGGCAGCAGAACATCAAGTGCTCTCCAAGGATCACCATGTCAAAGTGGTTTACGCTCAAAGAAGGATCGCTGCCACCTCTGATTTTTTTTTTTCCTTTTCCCAGCACTGAAATACAATAGCCTTTCTGATGGAAAGATATGGCACAGCAATCACACAGCACTGGCCCCGAGGTTTCTTGGCACACATGTACACACACCTCAATCTCCAGAGACTTCTGCCAACTCTCCATACAATACTCATTTCTAGATAGCATTCAACCCTCTCTCCTGTGCCCCCCCCCCCCCGGGTTCTTCTGGTTGCATGTAGTGACTTACACTAGCTTTTGTCAAGACAATGGCTTTACCGCAAACAAGCAGGCAAAGCACTGTGGCTTATTCATGGAGCACATACTGTCCATCTTAAAGAGAAAGTGACAGCTTAAACTCCTACCTTATGCAGGAGAATGCTGGAGAAAATGCTAGACTGGAACCCTGGAAAACTGTTGCCTGTCAATGAAAGGAGGATTAGGCCAGTGGTGGCGAACCTATAGCACGGGTCCCAGAGGCGGCACTCAGAGCCCTCTCTGTGGGCATGCACGCCGTCGCCCCAGTCCTAGGCCTTCAGCTGGGTTTTATAAAACTTTTTGCTTTAGGCCTCCGCTACCGTGTGCAAAAAGAAAGATTCAATCAATCAGTCAATTTCAACTTCTCGCGGGAAAAATAAGATCTTGCAAAGTTGGAATTGATTGATTGAACTTTTTAGTCCCACCCAGTCTGCCGTTACCACTGCAGCCACGCCCACCCAATGGGCCACACCCAGCCGGCACTCGACAATGCATAAGTGGGTTTTGGGTTGCAGTTTGGGCACTCGGTCTCTAAAAGGTTCGCCATCCCTGGATTAGGCAATGTTTAAAGATGTTTTAAAATAACCACCAGATGTTTTAAGATAACAACGATATACCTCCAGCCAACCAGGCCAGTGGTCAGATTATAGGAGTTGTCACCCAGAACTATCTTGCCGATTGCCAATGTCCTTGGGACAGATCCTTCACCACAAGCCATACCTCCTTAGGATGATGGGAATCATACAGGTAATCCTCGATTTACAACAGTTCATTTAGTAACTGTTTAAAATTACAATGGCACTGAAAAAAGTGACTTATGATTGTTTTTCACACAAGCATCCCCATGGCCACCTGATCCAAACTCAGATGCTTGGCAACTGACTCATATTTATGACGGTTTCAGTGTAAGTGGTCATGTGAATTGCTTTTGTGAGCTTCTGACAAGCAAAGTCAATGGGGAACCCAGACTCACTTAACAACTGTGTTCCTAACTTAACAACGACAGTGATGCGCTATGGCAAGAAAGGTCGTAAAATGGGGCAAAACTCACTCAACAAATGTCTCATTTAGCCACAGAAATTTGGGGCTCAACTGTGGTTGTAAGTCAAGGATTACCTATAGTTCAGCAACATCTAGATTGCCACAGATTATATATTCCCAATATAGACAGTAATAAGCTAGATGAGTTCAAATTCTGAGTAAAATGCAACATTCTGGTGTTCCTAAATCACTTCCAGAATTAAAATGCAGAGGAGGTGCCTTTTCCTGGTTCTAACCTCTAATTCTGTGTAGCATTAACTGAAAGGCACAGGGGACAGTTTTATGTTTATTTTTTCCCCTCAGGCTAGTTGTACTCTTCAAAGAATTCTAGGACTAAAACCACTCTGGCATGCTACAGTGCAAGTTAGTGGGCTCATGGCAATTATTAGTCATACCAAAGCACTTGCTTGCTTGCTTGACACCATAAATACAACAGTCATGGATCATAGCACTTGTCAACCTTTCAAATTTGTGTTGAAGAGAGATGAAGCAATCATTTGTTGCAGTGAAATAAATAGAGGATTCCATGTAAATTCACTTTACACAACAGTCCCCACCATCCACCTGATAGTGTTGCATGAATTGACCACGAGGCAAATTAACTTTGAAGGATTTCTTCCATTTGCTCCCCAGTTTTGGTGGTAGTCATACCGAAAGAATATCGCCCATTTCCCTGTAGCTGAAAAAGTAGAATTATGGTCTCTATGACTGCATATTTCAGAACACAGATCTGCTCCTAGCTTGTAAACATTGCCTGTATTTGATGTGCCCAAATATATTTTTGTGAGTCAGAATGAATCTGCGATCTCATAAAGAGAATATGGCTGACCAACTCTATACATGATTTGATGTTAGGAAGTACAGATTGCCTTGTCGAAGAAGAAGAGGTAAAGAAACTTGTATCAAAAATACAGTGACTTGCACTTTCACAAAAGATTCATTGCTGAAAATAATTTACAATTATACATTCCCTATCAATGAGTTTCTCAAAATTTTCTTTTCCTCTCAGCATTGAAAAATTGCTCAAAGTCTCAGAAAACCTACATACATATATACCCGTCATATTGTCTCCTATTAGGGAGACACCATTATGTAGAGTGCAGAGAAGGAATAAGAAATACAGATAGTCCTCAACTTATGACCTCAATTGAGTCCAAACTTTCTGTTGCTAAGCGAGATATTTGTTAAATGAATTTTGCCCCATTTTATGACCTCCCTTGCCACAATTGTTAAGTGAATCACTGCAGTTGTTAAGTTAATAATGCAGTTGTTAAGTGAATCTGGCTTCCCCATTGACTTTGCTTGTCAAAAGGTATCAAAAGGTAATCACATGATCCCAGGATACTACAATCATCATAAATATGAGAGTTGCCAAGCATCTGAATTTTGATCACGTGACCAAGAAAAACAGTAATAAGTCACTTTTTTCAGTGCCATTGTAACTTCAGTCACTAAATGATCTGTTGTAAGTCAAGGACTACATGTAAATTCAAATCATGTGATAAGAAAAGAACACATAGCTAAAGGAATGATAAGAAGACCATATATTTAAAAATGTATAAGGAGAACTGAGAAGATCATTAATGTGGTTTTTTTTTGTGCATTCTACAAACCAGGTACATGCATAACATGACATATTATGAAAATCAGAGGCTAGTTCCTAGCCACATCATTGAAAAAGATTCTTTTAACTGCAATTTTTACAAAGAAATGGCATATCTGCCAACATTTCAGAATCAGAAATAGGGATATGATTTGTGCAAAAAAAGAAAGGTTGCCCCTTCTCCGATCCAAATGTATTTTAGGGGCTATTTATGCAATACTTTGAAGAAATGTTCTGCTTTAATGAGGATACAGTACACATACAGTGAGAACAATCTCCCCCTAAGCCTGAAAAGTTTTAGATCAGTGTATGTACTACCTGCTCCAACATATGCCAGCAAAACATGGACACTAACCTCACAATCGATACAAAAGCTAAGAGTGGTACAAAAAGCCATGGAAAGAGACATGCTTGTCATCACAAGACAAGATACCTTTCAGTTTATTATTACAGCCATAGGCCAACACATAAAATTAAACCTTCAAATAAAACAAAACTAAATAGAACCGAACACAAGAAGGCATAGCAATAAGGTACAATTAATGATGTAATCAGTGGGTGTCCAAAGTCTGCCTAGCTTTACAGACAGTATAACAAAACCTATCTACCTTCAGAGAGACTGAGTCATACTGACCTGACAATAAAAATACATTGAGTATGGTCTAATACTGAATAAAAACACGTAATAAAATTAATTATCAAAGATTATTAAAAAGATCTAAAATATTTATTTATGTTTCAATTCCAGTGCTACTGCGCAGAATCTAGCCACCTGCACCGTGATCACTGCCTGCTCGTCCTTAAGCAGCCACTGTAAATACTTTCCGAACGACCAGGGTACCTATCGATTATGGGGAGGATATGGTTTTTCCGAATAGCTCTATAGAAGGAACATCGAAAGATAATGTATCCAATGGTCTCCATCTCTCCTGAGCCACAGGAGCAGAGTCTGTCAGACAATGGTGTCTTTACAAGACAAGATAGAAAGACCTGGACATGGATTAGAGAACAAACAAAAGTATACAACATCATCAAAAGAGTAAAAGAAATGAAATGGAAATGGGCTGGTTCACACAAGAAGAAGAATTGATAGCAGATGGACCAAGGCAGTCATAGAATGGATCCCCACTTGATAAAAAGCATCCATGAAAGAGACCTAAAACAAGATAGATTGATGACATCAGCAAGCATTGCGGGCCCAATTGGCAAAAAAAAACCAAAAAAACCCCCCCGAAAACCTCAGGACCATATAGGTTAGAAACATGTGGAAGAGGCCTTCATCTTGCAGTGGATAGACAATGGCAAGAATGATGATGACATATATGTTACCTCTTCAAAGCTACTTTGCAATGAATAATGCAGTGGTCACAGTCTCTTTATATCAGTCCCAACCTCTTGTCCAGCAACTCTAGTATCAGAAAGCCACTTCTGCACATGGACTATGCATGCCCAGAATCCTTCTTTTGACTCTTCATCATCTATTGGATGTGCTGGAAGAGACTTCTGTTCATCCAGAATAAATGCACAGAATCCTCTTGTGGCTACTGAATGTTAGTCAATCTTTCAAGGCAATAAAATGCCTTGCAACATTATCATGTCTTCACAAAGGTGAGTTGCATAAAGTCAGTTGTGCAAATCATCCTTACTGAAGTAAAGCTTAGTTTGCTTGCACATCCCTAGTATTACATCTTTCAAGCCTTAAAGCAAAATATCCAACTAATTTCTTGGGGTCAATTGCGTTTTGATTATAGCCATTTGCAGCCTAAAGCTTGGAAGACCATATTCTAATTTAAAATGGATAGCAACCAAAAAAAAAGACTCTTTTAAATTAGCCTTCAAGTGGGCTTTGATCTGAGGAGAAGGTATTCTCCATTTTGGTCCACTTGAACTAATCCTGTCAGAGGTTGGCTAGAGACCCCTTGTGGGGATATTCACTGTTACAGCCATTAATTAGCCGCTCTTCTACATGCTTAACCCAAGTGGGTCACGCTAGATTCAATGTGGCTGATTCCCAGATAAGCAGGTATAACATTGCAGCCTCCTTACAAAGAATTAAACAACAAACTTACCAGTTGAATAAAGTAGCAGCAAATTCTTTTAATTCCCACCCATAATTTTTGGGGCTCATTTTTTCCCCCTAGCCCATAGAAATCCATCTATGTGCAGTGTTTCTCAACCTTGATAACTTTAACCTGGGTGGACTTCAACTCCCAGAATTCCCCAGCCAGCTTGGCTGGCTGGGGAATTCTGGGAGTTGAAGTCCACCCAGGTTAAAGTTACCAAGGTTGAGAAACACTGATCTATGCAATCACCTTTTTTTCTATAGAAAACATTGATAGATTTCAATAGATTTTGGTTTATTTTGCACAGTTCTACACATAGAGCCTATTCTGATTGAGTCCAATTAAGTTCACTGAAGTTTGTTCTCTGGTAATAGAATAGTAGGAATGTAGCCTTCTTAAACATAATTGACTGATTTTGCAGATTTTAGCCACCTTCAGGAGGAGGAGGAAGAGCAGGAAGAGGAAGATGTTTTATTCTCCTTTCTCACTGATTATATCCTTCTCACTATATTGGCTGGCCATAGAGGAATAAAAGATGATCAGCAAAATAAAATCTGATTCTAGTTATGTAAATAAGCAGTAAAAGCCCCTTCTATGGCCATTCCATAACCTTTCTGCAACACTCCTTAAATCAGGGCTGGGCAACTAGAGCCCCTTTAGGGCCATGTGGACTTCAAGTCCCAGAATTCCTGAGTCAGCATGGCTGGCTCAGGAATTTTAGGAGTTGAAGTCCACAGGTCGTAAAGGGGTCCTAGTTGCCCACCCCTACCTTAAATGAAGCTCAAAAGCTGTTAATATTCCAGGGCAGACCAGATTTGTTACTGTCTGACTTTCTCTCCCCATCTCTCCTTGAGCTAAACAAAACGGTGTTCCTTCCCGTTTCCGGTGACTTTTCCAGGCCATTTCATTTTGTCCATGGCAGTGGGGGCAGCACATTTCCTTCTATATCCAACTGAACAATTAGAACATCATCAGAGTTGGAAGGGATGTTGGAGATCTTCTAGTCCAACCCCCAGCTGAAACAGGAGACCCTATACCATTTCAGACAAATGGCTGCCCAGTCTTTTCCTAAAAGCCTCCAGTGAAGTTTTGAAGGCAAGCAAGTTCCACTGGTTGATTGTTTTGTTAGGAAAGTTCTCCTTAATTCCAAGTTGCTTCACTCCTTGTCAATTTACATCCATTGCTTCTTGTCTTGCTTTCTGATGCTTTGGAAAATAGGTTGACACACACACACCCTTCTTTGTGGCATCCTCTCAAATATTGAAACACTGCTATCATTTCGCCCCCGGTTCTTCTTTTCACTAGACTGGCAATACCCATACACAGCTTCGTATGTTTCCTGCAATATTTCAATCTTACTCTGCTCAATAGCAGCCCCCCAAAAAGTAGGGGCATTTTCCTTCTCCTAAGAATTGCTTTCCTCTCTGCTCACTCTCATCTACAATGGTAAGAAAAATCACATGAGTGATAGGGCTGCTTAGAAAGCTGGTGAAGGCCTTGGAATACAAATACAACCACACAAGCTGCAAAAATAGGATGCCCAAGGAGGGAGAGGGGTGACGTCTTTGCTTGAGGTGGTTATTTTTAAACTGTTTATCAAGGACCTGCTAGTCTTGGCATGGGAGGCTGGAAGCTATTTGGAGGGCAGGTGATGCAGCAACAGTCCATAAAGGTTAGCTGGCATTGGCCATCTCTCTTTGCTCTTTCTGACCATTGACCAATCATCTTTGAGCATCTAAACAAATGAGTCTGTGACCTTCTTCCTTCACTGTATTTATTTTTGTATATTTGTACACAGAGACAGTGAGAACATATATATAGAAAACAATGTTTGCATCACACCACATTCTCCAAGACAGTAAATTTCCTTGGACTTGTACTAAAAAGCAAAGTGGAGAAGAAGAAGAAAAAGCAGCTCACAAAACTGACAGGCGATTTTCAAGTATGACTTCTGAGATGAGAAAGAGGAAAACTTGCAGGTGTGTGTGCGCACACAGAAGACTTTTCAGAGTAAAATAAAATGGCTTTGCTGCCCATTTAAACTGTATGCATTTCAAAATATAGTCTCTATTGTACACGTTGGACTCACTTGTAAATAGATTTTTAGCAGGTGGCAAAAAATCCGTCTGGACCAGCCTTACCATGAATGAGACAGTCACCTCTAGTTGACAGATAGCAGGAGAAGCTGCTAGAAACCAGACAAGCATCAGTGGGGATTGCTCTATTGCCCTAAGGTCATCCTTTGTCCTCAAATGTAATAGAGAATCCTGTGACATCATCAATATTAAAGATAGGTTCAGTGGGGATTACTCTATTACCCTAAGGCAGGGTCTTCAAACTTGGCCCTTTTATGACTTGTGGACTTCAACTCCCAGAATTCCTCAGCCAGCGTGCCTGGGAGCTGAAGTCCACAAGTCATAAAAGGGCCAAGTTTGAAGACCCCTGCCCTAAGGTCATTCTTTGTCCTCAAATGTAATGGAGGATCCTGTGACACCAATATTAAAGATAGGTGCAGTTCCTTTCCAGTCAACAGGCAGCAGGCAGGAAGAGATGCCTTAACCTCAGGAAACAAAGTGGATTTGCCCAGAAAGTGATTAAAGAACAATCTTTAAATACTCTTAAACTTAAATCATCATCATCATTTTATTTCTGATGTGGACCAGAAATTCTAAGAAACTTAAAGGCTTGCTTGATCTGGATATTCCAGCTATATGCCATTAAGTGCCTGGAATCCTTTATGGTCATTATAAGGTGTGACCAACACCTGACTAAAACCTTCCATCCGCATTGTTTGTTTGTGTTTGTTTGAGTAATAATCTATGTATATGACTGTCTAATTCTTTACTATGCCTCTGGTAAGATACTTTTGGGTTAAAATCAAATAAAAAAGTAACTGAAACAAAATGAAAAATATAATGCATTCAAGGTCAGCCACTATCAATGTTTTCATTTTTACAGAATTGGTTTATCTAACACTCTTTTGGGGCCAGTCCTCAGATTTTTTTTAGCCCAAGTTTCAAAATAGTTGTGTCCTGGGGCACACTAAAACAAATTTCTGAGAATACTTGAAAGAGGTTAATTTAAAAATCTCTGTATGTGAGCAATGTTTTGTGCAAAGGTTACACTTTAAAATATATATATATTGCTTCCAAGGGCCTTTGTGAGGTTGCCAATATCATGACATTGGCAGAATGGGCAAGGCAGAAAGTTTCAGACTATTTTCCATGGGTTGTTTTAAGGGGCTTAAGGCACATTAAACTTCATGGAGGCTAAACACATCTGCTTTGCATCTTACTTTGCAGGGGGGGATCACAACCCTTGTCATCACCCCAAATGGCATTTTTGCCATTAAATTTGGGAAACATGATCTGAAAGGGTTTGGGAGACAGTATGAACTAAGGTGCTTGGAAGACCATAAAACAGAGTTGTCCATTCTTAATTTAGAAGGCAACATAGCAGACATTCTGCCATTAGACCTTTTAGTCCCAAATTGTAAATAAAAAACACTCTGACCTGGGACTGGAAACAAACTAGAAGCCAGAACCATTTAACCTCTGTTAGAGATGAAACAGTTGCTAGGCAACTGCAGTGGCTAATTAATTAATTAATTAGGTAGTGGTATGTTTCAGTTCTAGTAAACTCATGATGGAATATATGTGAAGCAGAAGAAATTCTGGCTAGTATTCTGGCTTTCCTCTCAAAGGGGCATTTTAGAGATTTGTGGATATTATCTAAATTGTCTTTTTTAAGAACTTGCCAAAACCTTGATGCCATTATGTTAGCACATAGATCTGTAAAGAATAGCAACTATTCTGATGCTTCTCTGACCTTGCAGTTTTGAATGATCACACAGCCAGTTTAAAAAGTGCCAGAAATTAAACCTCTACTCTTTTCAAAGAGCCTGACACTGCTGTAAGTAATGAGATAAGCTTTTCAAACAGTCAAATGTACAGAAGAATCACTCTGTAGATTCCCATCCACCTATTTGGAGAATATCAACAGAGTTTTTATATTGACAGGAATTTTAAGGGGAAATCTGCCCCTAAAAGTGGACTATAAATTACCCCGTCTGTTAGTCCTAAGCCTGTGTTTTTCAAACTTGGCAACTTCAAGATGTGTGGATTTTTCAGCTCTCAGAATTCCCCAGCTGGCATGCCACCATGGGAGATGAAGTCCACATATGTTAAAGTTGCCAAGACTGAGAAACACTGCCTCATTTGCTTGTGTTTCAAATGGCTTAAAAATCCTTTCTTACTATTCCACCTCCTGGCTAATCCTATCATATAACCTGGAAAGGAGTGTTATTAATTCAAGCACTTAATTCAGAGAAACTACAGGGCGGTTGGGTAAGAACACTGAGAAATGCTACCCCAGTGCTGTTTCCACAGTAGGCATATTGACATCATCTGACAGCGTAGGAGTTTGAAGGGCAGGCCTGATGATGAATTTCTTAGGAAAGCCATCTGAGAAGTAAATAGAGGTCAAAGATTAATATGGATGATCTACAACAGCAGTCCCCAAACTTTGCGGCTTGGAGACCCGGCTGGGTGGGGTGCTGCTCAAGTGGCAGGCTGGCGCACATGCGTGTGTGTCCCCGCTGGACCGCTGCTCGCGCAAGTTGAGTTGCACACACGCGTGATCTGTGTGCAGGTCTCTAAAACAAAAATTATGGATTCAATATATCTGCCCCAAATTTTGGATTCTTCTGTAGGAACTGTAGCCTTTCCAAAGTCACCATTTCACAGCTGCCAGCAAATGCATTATTTCATTGCCCTTACAACAGCAAAAGCATACAAAGGGAGATAATGAATGTGTTCAGGCCAGAACTGCTGTCAGAATTTAATGACTAAATGGACTGTTCAGGTTTCCCCCAACCCTATTTGGGTTCTTTGAGTGCCAAGTGTGAGGTTGTTCCAAGACATATGACACACCTGGCCAAGGCCAGCCCAGCTGCTCCCCACAGAAAGTGCTTCCTTTTAGGATGAAAAGCTTGTCTCCTTCTCCTCCCCCCTTCAAGATCAGACAAAGGCAAGCAGGAGGAAAGCATGGACTTGGCAGGGATTTCAGCGTCGTGATGGCCTGAGCATCTCTCTCCAGACAGACAGCTGTCTCCCTTCATCGCATCCTGAGAAATTTGGGGGTGACATAGCACGAGGCAGGAGGCAAACTGCATACTGCTGCCCATCAGATAAGAAGCAGCGGAAACGACGTGGTTGGAAAAGCCATGATGCAAACTGCAGCCAAAACTGCCTTGAGTTGGAGGCATGTACGTGCAGTTAGTAGTGTGCACCGGTGTTAAACGACACACATCTCTTTCTTGAAATGGCTTTGCTGGCAAGCAAAGGCAAAGTCATCTGAGGCTTCTGTGTGCTGGCCAAATCAGCTGCCAGGGGGTGAAACCGATGATGACATGTGCTTATCCCCTGCTTTCCCTTCTCTAAGGACTGCACCTGGCCTTGATGCTTTTATACAAGTAAAACCAAGTGTGCGTGCCTCCCAGCACATTCACCCTCTCTTTCTCTGCCTCTTCACTCTTCTCCGTTGCTATTGATGCCACATGCCCTAGATTCACAAGTATCATTTTCAGTGAGAAACTGAAGCCTTCCTTGATCCCAAGCATTCTAACTTGTTCCAACGTAACAATTTCCAACTAATGCTGGATACTCAGCAGCATCACTTAGGTCACTGAATTACCGGTGGAAGGAAACCTAAAGAATGACATGCAGAAGCTGAATGAAGAAAGTGCATTGTTTGTTGATCCCCAGCCTTAAAACATATGGAAACATTCCTTCACTGCTAGGCTGTGTGAAGTTCTGTTACCAAGCTGATCAACCTGTCCAGGAGGGAAAGATTATAATTCATCATGGTGATGCATTCTATCCATATTTATGTGAACGTTCTGAATGCATTGGAAAAGGGTATGCCAATATTCTGGCCACATTTTAAGAGCATGAAGACAATACAAATGGAAAGTTTCTTCTCCCAGCAAAGGAGACTCATAGTGGAATGCCCCATAAGAAAAAGTGACAATGCATAAAACCTTTAAGCTTTAAAAAAAAAAAAGCTGTATTAAAACAAAAGCATACTGTTCTGCTCATAGAACGCAGCTGTGTGACTTTATTCTGACGCAAGCCAGTTTTATTTGGGTTATTGTGTCCAGGTAGGAGTGCCAAATTTTAAGAAGTAGGACACGTCTAGAAAAGAAAGGTTAGGATGATGAGGGGATTGAAAACTGAGTTCTAGGAAGAACATTTACGGGGTTTTGGGGAGGGATGGGCTATGATTAATATTAGTACAGGTAAACTGATAAGAACAGATACTACACTTGATCTTAGCCAAAATATTTCTGTTGCTAAACAAGACAGTTATTAAGTAAATTTTGCCCCTTTGTATGACCTTTCTTGCCACAGTTATTAAGTGAATCACTACAGTTGTTAAATTAGTAAAATGATTGTTAAGTGAATCTGGCTTTCCCATTGACTTTGCTTGTCAGAAGGTCGCAAAATTGATCACATGACCCCAGGACACTGCAACCGGCATAAATATGAGACAGTTGCCAAGCATCTAAATTTTGATCACGTGACCATGGGGTGCTGCAAGGATTGTACATGTGAAAAACGGTTATAAGTCACTTTCTCACTGCCATTTTAATATTGAATAGTCACTAGCTATTGTAAGTTGAGGATTACCTGTATTATTATTTGCCATGAAATGATAAATCTCTCTTAACAATCATATAGACTTTCTCCTTACTGGAGAGGAGTAGAAGTTGGACTAGACGACCTCCAAGGTCCCTTCCAACTCTGTTATTCTGTTATTCTCCAGGATGACCTGTCTTCTTTCAGATCTTCCAAGAGTGCACCCAGCACTGCTACAACTGTATCTATCCACCTTGCTGCTGGTTGTTCTCTTCTTTTTCCTTCTTCTATTTTTCTTAGCATTATACATTCTTCGCATAATGTGTTCACAATATGGCAATTTGAGCTTAGTTGAGTGTGCCTTGAAATCTGGATTTCATTTGATCTATGAACCATTTGTTATTTTCTTAGCTGCCCACAGTATTCAGTTCAAAATTATCAGTACTCAGGTTATGAGGTTGAATATGAATTTGAGTTTGCTGATCTGAATTTAGTATGGACTGTGACTTCCTGATCTGGGTATAGGTTTCTTCTTACAAGGACAATGAAATGTTTTGGGATTCCTATTTTCCTGGGGACATTCACAGTTTGTTATGATCAATACAACTGAAGGCATTTCTGTGCTCCCCTATCAATAGGGGCTGGCTGAGGAATTCTGGAAGTTGAAGTCCACAAGTCATAAAAGGGCCAAGTTTGAAGACCCCTGAGCTAGAGGGAATGCTGGATGGCCCCTCAATAAAACCCAACATTGCAAGGAAGGCAGTAGGATGGGCAATGAAAAGGTAGTAAAAATGTTTTTTTAGATTTTGAGGAGTGAAACAGTGTGTATGTGTGGAAATGCCCTATTTCTCTCCATCTTTCTGGATTTCAGAATGAAGCTTTGGAGGGAAGGTTCAAATTCAAATTTAGTCTATTTTTGAGATGCCCTAATTCAGATATCTTCGGAATGTTTCTAAATAAGTCAAAATTTGGTTCTGGACTCAGCCAACACACACACATTCCCCTAATAACTGCCATATATATACTTCAGATTTCCCTGCCAAGAGAACTACTTATGCAGTACAGCTATGCTGCACAAAATGATCTATCAAGACAGAAATACAGAATTTAGCGTTATACCCTCATATCCTAATTTCATGAGCAGCAAGAAGTCCCAGGGCATGAATACTTTTCATGCAGTTTGTATCTTTTCGGTGAGGTCAAAGCAGATGTGTGGTACTTGTAATATTTATATGTGTTTACAAATATACAAGCTATATATAATAAAGGTTTACATCAATAACATTCTAACGGATACACTTTGCCATTAGATTTCTAGGGAGTTCTTTGTCCCAAAATGAGGATTTCAAGGCTCTGTTTACACTCTGATTTGCTCTGACTGTAATCTAGTACCAATGTCCCAAAGCGGCTTTTCAAAAGGCAACTGGATTTTCTTGGGGGGGGGGTGTCCTTGAAAATCTAGTAGCAACTTTCTCTCAAAAATCAAATTCTTCACAAAAGATGAAGATCATCATCTCCTGCAACAAACAGAGAAGCTCTGATACCCAAAAGGCTCATTTTGCAGGAGGGCCTGATGTTATAACAGAAAAGAAAGAAAAGGTACACGGCCATTCTGTTACCAGACCCAGATAAGTTTACCAGATTTTGCCCAGAACCCAATCTGACCGTTATATAATCTGTGGGTGGGTTTATGCATTATGCAGCATTCCCCTGAGATGAGATTGGCTCCATCTCTACCAACTTTCTGAAACTTTTTGTCAGCAGGCTTGGGGATCTCAGAGAAATGGAGAACTGGTGAGATGGCTACACTGTGTAACGTTAAGGATGCTCTCTTCTAGTGTTTTTTTAAAAATAGAATTGGGATACTTTTTAATGTTTGTTTCCTTTATGGTTCGTTTTTGTTGTATACTGCCAAGAATCACACTAGAGATGGATGGCTAATACACATGAAATGCTGAAAGCTGGTGGTCATAATTGGCATAGTCGGCGGACCAAATTGGCAAAAGAAAGCTCAGGAGCGTATTGGTTGGAAATATGAGGAAGAGGCTTTCATCCTGCAGTGGATGGACAATGGCTAGAATGATGACGAAATACATAAATAAGCAAGCCATATTAAAATTTTCTTAATGTGTTTAATTTTTAGTGTATTGTGTGAAAATCTTCCCTGAGAGATCCAGATAACCCTGACCCTATTGGCTTTCAGGAAGGTGGCAAAGATGGGGTTTTTTCCTCTAGACACTGCAGACAGAAGGTATAATTGTGTGTGATCTATGAGTGTGAGATTTTACTGCAGCCTAGCCTTTTTATTTAAATTGATTTGCTAATTGTAATATGTTTTTATCCTGATTTGCTACTCAAAGTTTCTCTGGCAGATGGCAAACATATATGTTTGTTTAAAAATAAATAAAATAAACTCACCCATTAAGGTTTATAAACCATGACTGATGGCATAATGTAACATGTGAGCCCAGCCAAGTGACACTAAGTCAACAATCAGTGTAGTTGTCAAAATATGATACTATTGCATATATCCCACTCTTCTTTGTCTTGGTCAGGCCTTACTTGGAGTATTGTGTAGTTCTGAACAATGTAAAAATATAAATAAACTGCGGTAAGTCCAGAGAAGAGCCACCAAGATGGTGAAAGATCTGGAAACTAAGTCCTACAAGGAGTTAAAAGATTTCAATATGTTTAGCTTGCAAAAGAAAATGTTGAGAAGAGACATGATAGTTACCTTCAAATATCTAAATGACTGTCACATTGTATTCTGGATATATTTTGATTTATTCCAGAAGGTAAGACTGGAACCAATGGGATGAAACTTCAAGAATGTAGAAAAATTAAACATTACGACAAACTTCTTGACACTAAGAACTGATGGAGTTTTCTTTCTCTTTGCTGCAGGTTTTTCAAAGAGGCTAGATAGTCATCTGTCAGGAATGGTGCAGTTTGCAGGCAGTTGTACCTGATGATCTCTTAGATGCCTTCCAACTCAAAGATTCTATAATCACTAAACTGGAAGTGCCCTGGAGTTTATTAAAGTCAAAGTCTTCCTTCACTTCATTACAACATTTTGCCTATGTTTCCCCGAAAGTAAGACCTACCCCAAAAATAAGCCCTAGCTTGATTTTGGGGGATGGGCCTAATATAACCCCTACCCCCAAAATAAGCCCTAGTTTTGGGGTGAGGCGCACGCCCAAAAATCAAGCTAGGGAGGGGGTGGAGCTTACCATTGCAGCCAGGCCTCCCATGGATCAACACTTGCCTCGCTGGTCCACTTCTTCTGTGTCCAAAGGAGCAGCTTCATTCTGCAGCTGAGAATGGAGCTCTGGCCTGCATTTCACATTCAGAGGCCTTTCCGGAAGGCCTGTGCAGTCGAGAACCGAGCTATGGATTCCGGAAAGGCCTCTGACTGCGAAATGCAGGTCTGAGCTCCATTCTCAGCTGCAGAACGAAGCTGCTCCTTCGGCCACAGAAGAAATGGGCTGGCTGGGTGGGGCTGTCAGTGCCGGAGGAGAGTGGAAAAGACCCCTCCCCCAAAAAATAAGACCTGGTGCCTCTTTTGGAGGCAAAAAAGAAATAACACCGAGTCTAATTTTCGGGGAAACACGGTATAATATGCTAGCTTCATCCCTGGCAGCTTTAACTAGAGGATTTTTGAATAACAATTATAAGGTTCTCAATGTAAATGACCAAATATTGATTCATAAATAGTCAAGGTCTGGGCTGGCTATATGTATCTTCTTATTCATGGTCAGAAAGTCAAACAGAGAGAAATAGGAATGTACTACAGGTAGTCCTCATTTAGCGATTGCCTTGCTTTGCAACCATTTGCAGTTACGCCAGTGATGAAAAAGTAACCAGTCCTCACATTTACAATGTTTGCAGGTTGTAAAGCAAAGTAAAATCATAACCACAATCACAGTTTCACTCAGCAGCCACTTTGCTTAACAACCAAGTTGTCAGTCCCAATTATGGTTGTTTATGAGGTCTACCTATATAGATAGATAGATATAGATAATAATGCCTCTTGTTCAGAATTCTAAAAGTCATTTATATTCCCTCCTGCCATCATATTGTGGTACTACTCAGGAAATGTATAATAAGAATAAAAAAGCAGCTTACTAATCCATTTTAAGAACAAGTGAGGTAGAATCAAATGGCTGAAATGATTACAAGTAGTCCTTGATTTACAACAGTTCATTTAGTGACTGTTCAAAGTTACAGCGGCACTGATTTATGACCGTTTTTCAGATATAGCCTTTGCAGAATCCCCATGATCATGTGATCAAAATTCAGATGCTTGGCAACTGGTTCATATGTATGGCCGTGGCTGTGTCCCAAAATCATGTGATCACCTTTTGCAACCTTCTAACAAGCAAAGTCAATGAGGAAGCCAGATTCACTTAATAACTGGGTTACTGACTTATCAACTGCAGTGATTTGCTCAACAACTGAAGCAAGAAAGGTTGTAAAATGAGGCAATGTTCACTTAACAAATGTCTCACTTAACAAGAAGAAATTTTGGGCTCAATTGTGGTCGTAAGTCAAGGACTACCTGTAACATCTGCAATGCTTCTCAGGCCTCATCAAGTGTAACTTGCTTCATTCAGTTCTCCTCAACACATCAAATTTGAATCGCCATTTTCTACTTACTACGGTTTTTCGGTCACAGATTACTACATACCATTGAGCCATTGTAATGACCCTAAAATAAACTTTCTTGCTCCAGAGTCACTCCTGTGTGATGCAAAAATTATATGATATTATTGTGTTTCATAGCAGGACCAATGCATCATTTTGTTGCACAATATTTATTTTTTGTTCAGAGGAGACTAGAAATGTGGTTCCTAACTCTGATAATCAAAGATTTGAGATTCTAAACAGCTCTATTTCCCTCTAGTGGCATAATTGCATTTAATTGGCTGCAAGGCCACTACTTATCTACTAAGCCCATTGTCATGTGATGTCGTTGGTGACACATATTATGTGTCACATATTGTAGAAGAAAAACTCAAAATACAAAAGTTATTTTCTATACGTACCTCTCTTGTTTGTTTATTTCAGATATTTAAAGTAACTGTAGGTTATCTCCATCTAGCACGTAGCTTTTTATTCCGGAAAGTCGTCTAGAGAGCATATCCTAATCTAGTGATGATGGAGAAGAAAAAACATTCTATGGGGCTCAAAGGTCCAGTGAAGGATGATTCATAGTATTCAACAGGACTCTGTAGCGCTGGCATGCCACCCATATTTCAGTGACCTTTCAACTACAAGCAATGACATAACTGTTGATCAGAATAGCAACTTTTATAGGATTGATGCAATGGATAGCACTCTTAATCTGGTTTGTTTATCAGCTGGAATTTCCCCTTGCTTAATAAGCATATTGTCACCTCATACCTAATAGCAGTAAAATAAGACTTGCTCTCTTTAAAATTATGGACCCGATGTTTTGCATAGGAGCCAGTGGTGGCTTAAGGACTGGATAAATCAGCAAAAGAAAAAAAAGACCTACAAAAAAGATTTAAAGAAGTGATTCCCAATCTTCCTTGCAACAAATACAGGCAAATTCATATTTTCTCATCCCCTATGAAACTATGTACACAATTTACTTCTCCCATAACCCCCCATCCATTCACAAATTCAAAAATTATTGTCATTTCTGTGAGAGATGCTATTTCCTAACTAGCACCATATACCACTGATATAGTTTAAACAGTAGGTGTGAATTAAAGCCTATCTAGTTTAGTGTTTCTCAACCTTGACATGTATAAGATGTGCGGCTTTCAACTCCCAGGATTCCCAGGCAGTATTGGAGAAATCACCAAAACAGAAGACAAAGAGAACTGAGCTTTCCAGAAAATCATTGTTGTTGATATAAGGAGAGAAGGAAAAAAATTAGTTTATCCAGATTGTTGAGATAAAGGGAATTGCCTAACATAAGTTTGGTGTGGTTACCTATGTGCAGCACATCCAAACCTGAAAGAAAGTCTATAAATATGCTCTGAAGCATATTTGTTTGTCCTGCAAAGCTATTGTCACCATTTGGACTCTATCCCGAGAGCACCAAATGATTGTCATGTTGTGAAATACACTTGCCTTGAAGCTTTTAGAGGCTTCAGGAAAACAGGGTAGGTCAGTTGCCACCCGGTGCAAAACAAGTGGCTTTCTCACTATCGGGCAGTGAAGAAGAGTGAAGTAAGTTCAAATAATGTCAAGAGAGTGGGGGAACAAGAAACAGGTTCCATGTTCCACTTAGAAGAGGAACTCCAAAGGAACAAGGTTGTAGAGGTGATGGAAACTACTAAGATCAAGCTAAAACATGAAAGGCCATTCTAGGTTGGTTTGTTTTAAAAAAAATAAAACAGGAAATCGGGCACTATACATTAGCTTGCATGTGTTTGGGACCAAGGAGACCTGGCCTGTGGGTTTACTGAACAGAACCAAGTCCAAAAATATGTGGAGCCAGAAGAAAAAAGTAGATGGGGCCAGGGCAAAAGTTGAAAATTATGTTTTGATATTGAACTAAAAGGGAATTAGAATTAATCAGAGTTAGTTTTCTGTGCATTTCTAGGATATGAAGAAATATATCTTGGTGGTGATGTTTGCATAGGCTGTGGAGCTGCACCCAAGACTTTTAGGGCCACCTGCAATCCACAACAGGGAACATGTACACACACATGCACACACACAGAGAGAGAGAGAGACATACATGCTGCATGGATGACTGAGACTGTGTGAGTTCTCCAGTTATGCTTCCCCCAGATCAAACACATAATACTCCTAACCCTTTCTTTTTGGCCTCCAATTCGTTTATTATACTCTTAATTACTTCCATCTTTGTTTATCGTTTCCCCTCATCCTCCCCCTCCGTGCTCTTAGAACTGCTTTCTCTCAGAGAAAGGGTTTATAAAAATGTGAAAGCACGTGAGAAGATAAAGTCAGGGCTGACAGCTGTTTGTATTGGCTTGGATCCTGCCCCTTTAACAGCAGCCTGACATGCAACTGCTAATTGAAACTGGAAGTTCCTCTTGATAGGAAGCTTTCCTTGCTTAACTTCTGCACGTCATACGGCTGTTAAAAGTCCACACCCAGTTAGAAATCTGGCAACTTTTGAGGCTATTCAGGGCTGGTTCTGAGGGGTCCCTGGATTAGAGACCACCTGGAAGCCAGATGTAAATTACCCTAAAACCCTTTGCAGGAAGAGTTGGTTACAAATGAAACAAAACAAAAACAAAGAGTTATGCATGGTGAACTAGGCAGGGCAACATGGGAAACAGGCAAGGCACAAGTGAAATCAATTATCCAGGTTTGGCAAGAAGAATCCTGCAACAAGACATGTCCTACCAACAGGTTTTGAGCTGCACGTCAGTCAAGACAGAGTTACAATTGGGCTGTATCTCTCAGAATGCCCAAAACAGGATCAAAACTTTGGAAAAAGGAAGTTCTCAGTCTGATGTATTGTTTCTCAGACTTAACTTACGTGGACTTCAACTCCCAGAATTCCCCAGCCAGAATTCTGGGAATTGAAGTCCACACATTTTAAAGTTTGAGAAGTCTAAAGAAAGGGGTGACTTATCTGTTCATGTGAAGGCTCTAATATAACACCTTCTAGTAAAAAACTGTCCATCCTTCCACCTTCTTCCTCTGTAACTACAGGATATATACAGATCCTAAGTAATACATATTTGATGACTTTGTACCCATGTATGTATGTGTATGTATGTATGTATGTATGTGTATGTATGTGTATATGTATACACACACATTTGTCTTTATAAGCTAATGGCTTTGCTAGCCCTTACCTTTTTTTATTCTTCTAGCATGAGATTCCAGGTTTCCCATTAGCTTGCAGCCTGCAACTTCTGCACTCTGCCTACAGGGGTGGATGCAAGAAGGTCTACAAGGCATTTAGAACAGTCAAAATGGCAGTTATGAAGCCTCACACCATCACTTATACTACACACATCAAAAAGAGCTGAAGAGACACAGCCAACTTCTTGACCCTCCCTATCATTGTTCTGGATGGATATCCTAAAATCCCTAGTGACAGTAACAATTCTAGCAACAGCTGTCTAAAGCAGCCGCATGATTCCTCCATATTTTGAGACAGAATTGTATCCTCAAAAATAGACTTAACATTACAAAAACAAAAAACAAAAGCTCCAGAAATGTCCATAAACGAGGAAAAACAATCCCCGAAAAACCTTGACTTGTCAATGACCATGACATGCTCCTGTCATTATGCATCATTCTCGCACTCACTATGATCCTCCCCTTCCCCAAATATATGAAAGGTACATACATTACCAGCTTGCCCATCCTTATCTTAATTCATCTTAGGTGACAAGGCACTGTGAATACAAACTAGCAAGAAGCACCCTGTGTATGAAGGGCCTACCTAGGATGAAAACAGGGAAGATGGTTTCCCTGGGGTTCAGAGGGCTCCTGACTGCAGGGACTGAGCAATCCTGATCACATGGGCTTGTCCCAGAAGGAGAAGTGGCAGGGAGGGTGGAAGGGTTAGCTTCTAAAAGAAGGGCTAGAGGAGGTGCCAGACCATGCAATGGAAGAGGCATCTTTAGAAGGTCTTGCAGCTTTCCAGGTGATTCATGCTGGCTGCTCTCTCATCTCCTAATAAACCCACTGATTTATGTCTGTGTGACCCACCTCTTCCCTTTCTCCAACACTCAGTTGCCACAGCCTGGGCAACTGGGCACTTTAGTTTTCTCATCATTGGGAGCCCTGTTGCCTTGGTGCCCAGAGGGCTCTGCTGCAACTTGTTCAGTCCCATACCTGAACCCTTGTGCTGAAAGCAGGTGTTAAGGAAAATGCTAAATAAATTGAAGCTTTTCCAAACAGTTGATAGAACTAGATCCACTTTAATCTTAAGGATGTAGAGTGTAGTTTCCAAATCCTTGTCAGGAAATGTTGTCTGTGATTTGAACTCAATAAAGCACCAAGAGATTATTTGCTCCAGTGCTTTCCTGAGTTACTCATCTCTGGTTCTAATCTATCAAGCAGAACATTTATATCTCACTCACAATAGGAAGAGGAAAAGCGTGAAGACTATGAAAGAATGCTAGAGGCAAGAGATATGTCTGTACTGGCACTGAGCACCTTAGCACATAGAACAGTCTAACCATCATTTCCTAATGACAGTCTTCCAGTATTCTATTTTACTAGCCATTCCTCAGTGGTCAGATGTTTAGTAGCTTTTTCATGTCTACCCTGCAACCACTACTGATGCCATTTGACTAAGAAATTGGTGCAGGGAAGCATTATGAGCAATGGAGAGCTCTAATATGCAGTGGAGCCTGTTAAACTATATCCTGAATAAAGTGCATTATTTTTTGGAAACTGCAATTGGTATAAAATGCAGCAGGTGACTTGTTATTATTCATTACCAAGGATATATTAGGCCTGTGCTGTGTGAACCTTCCGTTGGTTGCCAGAAGTTTTCCAGATTCATTAAACTGATGGTTCTAATCTATAAAGCAATATCTGACTTGGAACCAAGATGCTTGCTGGATTGCTTTGTCCAGTCAAATCTAAGCTGTCCAATATGCCCATCCTTGGAAAAACAGTCAGGGATTCTTCATTCCTGAAGTAGGAATAGGCCATGCTACTTCTCTTGTTATGGGTCAAGTTCTATGGAACAGCCTTCCACCATTTTTTAAAATATTTTCTGAAGTAGTTCTCTCTGTTGGTCATGTAATGATGCCCCTGCTGCTTATAAATGGCTTTAATAATTAATACCCTGAACATTTTCATTCAACTTTACATGATTTAATTAATTCTTAATCTAATTACCACGGACACCTGTTTGTGTGCTGTAAAGCAATGGGAGACTTTGTGAAATACAATGGCACTCAAGACCAATTAATCAAGCAAACAATGAAGTCTGCACAGACACAGACACAAAAGACCACTTAGTTCAGTGTTTATCCATTTGCATTGCTAGGAAGGTTCTCTGATTTTCCCCAAGCCAAAATTAGTGGAGGTTGAAGAGGCCAAAGCCAACTTGAGCAATGAAAGGTACAGTACATTTTTTTCTACTTGAATTTGACTTAGTCGTGTTTTTATGCACGTAGGGCAGTTGGGGCTTTATCATATTGTTCATAAACTGCAGAAAGCCTTTTAAAGAGAAACAGAGTAGCATGACATGCACAATGGGCATAAGATCTTCGAGCCAGGTCCAAACCCATATAAACTGGCTGCTTTGGCTGCTTTGTTGCTCTACCATTCCTTCCTCCCTAGACTGCTGGCATTTGCTTTAAAGAGAGATTGGCCCGAAGCTTAACTGTAGCATCATTCGAATGGAAGACATATTTGCTAGTCTTCTTAATTCAAAATCTTAGGCCAGGGTAAGCAACTTTGTTCATTTCCCACTCCCCACCCCCCATGCACCCACAATTATTTTAGCTTCCAAAGGCCTAGACATCCCAATAACACATCATAACACTCCAAAACAGCTTATTTAGAGGAGTTGGATGATACGGTATAAAGATGTAATATCTCCAGTTTTACTTATTATTTCTCCCCCAAAAATAAACAGCATGGTACCTAAAACTGGCTACTTTGCTTTTGAATATCACGATCACGGGGTACAATAGGGAGAGAAAGTTGCGGCTTTGTTAGATTTTGATTTTGGGAATAGAATGACTCCACCTGTTATATCTTTATGTGACATTGTAGACCATGCCAATGTGGCTTGTTCATAAAACACTGTGTGAATGCAACTCCTGCAGTTAGCATCAGGTCTATTTTTATTTTTAATACATGCAAATGTGCTTGTTTATTAGATTTATATCTTGCTCTTCCACCAGGAGCGCAAGGCAGTGTGTATACACTTCTTTTCCTCCTATTTTTTCTCATTTAAAACAGCCTTGTGGGAGAATTGGACTGAGAGGCAGTGACTGGCTCAAATTCACTCAGTGAATTTCCATGGCTGAAGCAGAGTTTGGCAGAATGATTTTCATTGCAGGAGGTCTAGATCTCTGTTCCATTTTCTTTGAAAATTCATGCCAGTGCTCTTCCCTATATAACCAAAGGGAAAAAATATCTATGCTGGTGTCCTTTAGATGTAATATGGTGCCCTTTAAACTGCAATCTCCTTCACTCTGAGTCAGGACATCCCTTAGCAGTGACAATGGGATCTCTTAGGAATCTTAGTCCCTTTATTTCTAAACATATTCTTTTCTAAATTCCAATTTGAGTGTTACCTTTTGAAACAAAGTTATACAAAAAAAGGAAGGCGATCTGTTTTTTATATAATTGCCCAATTTCTCTGGGCCCAGAAGTTCAAGTCTGAACTTTCTGTTTGGCTCCAGCCTTCTCTCGCCAGACCCTGGAGGATGAGGTCTTCAGCTGGGCTTTATTAAGCAGCAGCCAGCCAGCCTGTTGGCCATAAGAAGATTGGATGTATTTTCTCCCACAGTGATCAGAAAATTTACAGTCCCATGCCCTGAAGTCAAGGGACTAGGTTGAAATGTTTTGTTTACTCCCTTCTGTGAGAAAGCAGAGATTTCACATGGCTATTTTCCTGCCATAGTAAAATGGGACTGGTGAACTGATCTGGGCAAAGAATGTCTTGTTTGTTTATTTCTCTGAGGCAAGGAAAACATCTGATTACCTTCATGAGACTGGTTTGCCTAGTCGGATGTAGACAAAGGGGAACCCTGAATTTAAATTGTTCCCAATGTTCCTGGGAGAATAGCGGAAACTGTTACTTACAAGTCCTCTAGCACACAAGAGAGAAAAGTCACATGACTGTTTTCTTCAAGGGCTCTTCACTACCCTATGTTTCAAACATTCCAAGCAATTGTCCCACGTGAGTAGAGGCACATATTATATTGGGCAAACAAATAATAGCCAGGAATGCTGCCAATTTGGGATACTACCCTTTTATTTTAAAAAAAAGCATTTGTGGCTTAAAAATAAAAATTAATTGCCTAGTCTTCTTTCACATGGACTAGGTTCATCAGGAGCAGCAATTAATTACTTATTTTTTTTAAGGAGGAGGAGCTTGCTAATGCACATATTTTGTACCTTTAGGGTAAAGCGGGAGTTATATTACTACAAATCAGCAAATTCACATATTATGATGTGATCCAGGAAGGATGAAGAAGAGAACTGGCACTTTATTTCTCTGACACAAGGCTTAGTGAGTATTAGAACATGATGTGATTCTCTCAGGCCATGGCTTGTTGATTACTAGAACAACATGAAGATGATTCTGAATCTAAAGTGGATTTTGTTTTTGTTTTTAGAGAGAGAAAAAGATCTGAAAAATATTAAAATACACATTGAAGTATTAGTATCACTTTATAAATCCTTAGTAAGAGCACACCTGGAACACTGCATCTAGTTTTGGTCACCACATTACAAAAAGATTTGGAAAAAGTGCAAAGAAGAGCAACTAAGATGATTAAGGGCCTGGAGACTAAATTGTATGAAGAAAGTTTGCAGGAATTGGGTATGATCAGTCTAGAGAAAAGAAGGACTAGAGGTGACATGATAGCAGTATTCCAGTATTTAAGGGACTACCACAAAGAAGAGGGAGTCGACTTATTTTCTAAAGAGCCAGAAAGCAAGACAAGAAACAATGGATGGAAACTAATCAAGGAGAGAAACAACTTGGAATTAAGGAGAAACTTCTTAACAGTGAGACAACTAACCATTGGAACAGCTTGCCTTCAGATGTTGTGGGTGCTTCATTACTGGAGGCTTTTAAGAAAAGACTGGACAGCCACCTATCTAAATGGTATAAGGTCTCTTGCTTGAGGTCACTTCCAGCTCTATTCTAATTTATTGAATATTGGCAATTTGTCCTAATTTTGGCTTTGATGCGTATGATTTGGGAGTTTACCTTGTAGTGCTCCAGTTTGGGGCTTACATTTTCTAACATGATTTTGCTGAGACATATAAAATGCAAAGATGATGTAATATTGAAGTAGCAAAAACCTGGTTTATTTTCCTTCTGGAGGACTTCATATTTAATGAGTTTGGAGCCTAGCCTAAAATATGGATTTTGTTCCAGGATTAAAATCCTGAACTGAAGATTATGTTTTCACTTTCACTCTTGGAACTATTTTTTTTTTATCAATGCAGCAGAAAGAGTGATTCTGTATGAGCAAGGTTTAATGTGCTGTTTAACAATTGTACTGATGCTATGTAGCTATTATTGTACTATGTCCGATTTATTTTTAAGCATGGATTTATTTTGTCTCCTTGCCTCTTTCTTAAACTTAAACTTTCTTTCATTTGTTTTTTAAACATATATTCTGCTTTGTGGGTTTTTTCATTTAGAAACAGAAAGCAAAACAAAATAAACCATTGCTTCTTGAATAAAACACAATGTCCAGATTCAGGCAATATGGTTAGCCACAACTAAACAAACTGTTTTTGGCTGAGCACAATGTGTGAATCCTGCCTGTTTATGAAACTTATATCATTCCTTAAAAAACTACCAATCCTGTTGAACAAGAATAAGTGTCTGTGAGAAAAGTGTAACAGCAAAAGATTTTATACCAACTTTGTATCCAAATCTATTTATGAATGTAACCAAGGGCTCCCTATGATAGATGCAGATACAATTGTAATGCAGATACTGTTTGGTTTACAAATCTCAGGTACAAAGGATAAACCCATTTCAAGACTTTCAAATCTTCATTGTGTACTGGAATGGTGGGTCTCATCCCTGCCTCCTCACCTACTAATTTCAGTCTCCAGAAATTATTCCTAAACTTGCAGCAAGAAATGTTGCTGCATTCAGACTCAGAAAACAAAGATTTGCCAAAATATAGTCTCATCATTAATGCTGGGTTTTCTGACCAAAAGCAGCTAGATGGCAAGAGGAAGTGTTCATGCACAATTCTGAATTGTTAATCTGCTTTTTTTTTCTACTTATCATTCAAGTCCATGTGAATGATACCACATAATTAGTTTCTAATTTAGATTGGTGTCTTTATATCAATATTTCCTGTTCGGTAGGTTTGCTCCTTAGTAGCCATTTCTTATATGTTGATTATTTAAATTCTGCCAGGAACTGAATAACATTTCTAGCAGGTTTTTTGGGTTTTTTTGCTTTTTTGAGGTACTGAATAGGTTTAAAAGAAATGTTGATTCACAAAGGCCAGAGCTGTCATTTGTTCCCCCCTCTTCTTTGGTCCCTAATCTAATTTTTTATCTTTATATATATATGTTACCTTTATTTATATATATATAACCTTTATTATTTCTGTTAAAAGTTGACTGCTAGCAAATGAACAGGGAGTGCCAACAAAAGTTTACCAGAGGAATTCAACAAGCAAATGAGGGAAGATTGGAGACGCTGTGTGTTATGGGAAGTTTTATGGATAATATCTTAAACAGCAACTAACAGATTGCAAGATGTGTTTCCAAGAGCTGTTAATGGAATGAATTGGTTGACTAAATTATTACTCCTGGGTAAGCAGAGACTGAAAATGGCATATAAGGTAGCCATGTTCCAGAGAGCAAGCTTCCTAACTAAACAGAGAGAAAATTAAGAAAAGTATGCCAAGGAGTTCAGCAGGGAAGTCCACAGCAAATTTTGTCTCGAAGTCCAGAGTGTGTACTTGGTTAAATTTAAGAATCTGAGAAGGAAAAAGAAGAAATAAAAACTATTTTTGGTGCACCAAGAAGCAAACATGAGAAGGCGGGAGTCTGGATTTGTGAAGTGCGATGCTTGGAGCATGTTTGTTTTCCTGACTAAAAACAATCTGGCATATATTTTCAGGAAATGCAAATTTATAACTATCCTTGGAGAAAAGTCCAAGGCTTGAAGCAGTGAATAAATTTACTTCACCTGATGGAAAAAAGATAAGATAAGGATTTCCTAATTCTTAGAAAGGAAAGTCTACAACATAACATAAGTGATGCTGATAATGGTACTCTCTATAAAGAGGACAGGGAAAGAGACACTGCAGAACAGGAAATGGGAGGACAGATCACTAAAGAGCAAAAAGGATTCAGCTGTGCTTTATAATAAGGCAAAGAACTCACAATAGTGACTTACTATTGAAAAGAATGAAACAAAGGTATCTCAACTGGACTGATCAGCTCATAGGCTGCTGTCTACCAGAAACCAAGATCAAGGACATTTCAGAATAAATTTCAAAGCTTATCAAATCCACAGACAGTTATTACTTTCCTAATAATATATGTGAGGACAAATGGTACAGCAATAAACTGCTACCATTATATCACCAAGGAATCTGAAAATCTAAAAGAAATGCTTAAGAGGCTTCAGTGAATAGAAGAGTATTGGAAATGAGAATAAAAATATTGCAAGTCACTAACTGGCTATAAAAATGGTGTCAGTTGGATAGGTGGTTGTTTTTTTTTAAACAGAATCAGAATTGGAAGGGACCTTGGAGGTAATCCACTTCATTTCCTATTTAGCACAGATCTACTCCAGTAATTCTGACCAATGGCAATCCAGCCTCTGAAGATATCTATCAAAGAAGAGCTTGCAATTCGTGTGGCAGGCTGTTACACTAGCTGACAGTCAGAAAGGGAATGCAGGTAGTCCTCGACTTAAGACCACAATTGAGCCCAACATTTATGTTGCTAAGCGAGACATTTGTTAAGTGAACTTTGCCTCAATTCACAATCTGTCTTGTCACAGTTGTTGAGTGAATCACTGCAGTTGTTGAGTTAGTGACACAGTTGTTAAGTGAATCTGGCTTCCCTATTGACTTTGCTCGTCAGAAGGTCACAGAAAGTGATGACATGACCCCCCAGGACAATTGCAACCATCAGTTGCCGAGCGTCTGAATTTTGGTCATGTGACCATAGGGATGCTGCATTGATCGTAAGAGTCAAAAATGGTCATATGTCATTTTTTTCAGTGCCGTTGTAACTTTGAATGGTCACTAAGTGAATTGTTGTAAGTCGAGGGTTACCTGTAATTGTACCTCAGATTTGAACTATGGAGCTTGGTTGTTTGCTTGCAGATAATAATAATAATAATGATAAAGTTGGAAGGGACCTCGGAGGTCATCTAGTCCAACCTCCTGCTCAGGCAGGAAACCCTATACCATTTCGGACAAATGGCTGTCCAGTTTCTTCTTAAAAACTTCCAGTGTTGGCGCATTCACCGCTTCTGGAGGCAGGTTGTTCCACTGGTTAATTGTTCTAACTGTCAGGAAGTTT
>NW_015386209.1:25928-44907 GCF_001527695.2 Protobothrops mucrosquamatus | reverse complement strand
GTTCCATTGAGGACCACATGCTGCGTACGGCCGGTCAGCCAGCTACGGATCCATCTGGTGTTACCTAATTGGGAAATGAGATATCTGCAAGCAAAGAACCAGGAGATCACCAAGTAATCCACAATCATGGAGATGCTTTTGAGGTCTAGCCTGAACGTGCTTTCTTGTAACTTCACCCGTTGGTTCTATCCTGCCCTCTTTAGCCATCTCTCTTTATAGATATTTTCTTTCTAGTGGCTAAACATATTCAGGCCCTTTCATTGTTCCTCATAGAGCTTCGGTTCCCTCCTCTGAACTTGCTCGAATTTGTTACTGTCCTTTTTGAACTGAGTGCCCAGAACTAAATATAGTACTCCAAATGGGATTGGATAAGGCCAGAGCAGAACTGAACAATTACTTCTGTGATTTGCAATCTAAGATAGCAGTTGCCTTAGATGAATGTTGTTCCCCACAAATGTTTTTACCAAAGCATGGTAAGCTTAATTAGGGGAGTTTAATTGAATTCTATGGAATGGAAACAGAGACTCTTAAGAATTTTAAGTAAAAACCTGAAACTATTAAAAATGTGAGTGTTCCTGTTCAGTGAAAAATTAGAAAGATTTTTGGCTTATACAATTCATGGCCTTCATTGTCCTTATACTAATGCTTGAATATGAGAAATAAACAAGATGAATTTGAATTTTTAATTCAGGAAGACAAATATGATTTAAAAGGTATAATGGGTGGAATGGCTGAAATAAAGGAACCATAAATGAAGGTTACAGTTTGTCCCAAAGGAACAGAAGCAATAAAAAGGAAGGAGGAGTTGCATGCTATCTTCAAATGATCCTGCTCAGAAATCAAATAAGTGAACTTGGCAATGCTATAAAAGGCATCTAGGTTAAAATAAGTTCGGGGGGGGGGAAATAAAAGCAATACTGTTGGTAATGTCTACTATCACCCATCCAATCAAATTGCAAATTCAACAAGGCATTAAAATCATAGTGAACATCTGTTAGGAGACAAATTCTGCCAAGCATAGTCCTTCTAGGACAGTGGTTCTCAACCTTTTTAATGCCGCGACCCCAACCGGTCGTAAGTCGAGGACTAAACCGGTCGTAAGTCGAGGACTACCCAACCGGTCGTAAGTCGAGGACTTTCCCTGCCCGGGAGCGCCACGCATGCATGGTTCCGCCCCCTGCGCCGGCAGAGGCGTAGCTGGCAAGCGGCAGAGACGGAGCAGGCCAACCACCAGCTGACCCAGCCCAAGGGAGGTAACGTACCCACCGGAAAAGGGGAAAAATGGCGGACAAAAAAAATGGTGGACAAAAAAAATGGCGGACAGCCTTGCTTGGCGACCCCCATGAAATGGTCGATCAACCCCAAATGGGGTCCCGACCCACAGGTTGAGAACCACTGTTCTAGGACAACTTTCTCCTTCAGGGGATAGACGAAGATGTAAGATGATTTAGTTATCTTTGACTTGATATTAACAAGAAAAACTTAGCTGAGGGAGTGGAAGTTGCAGGAACACTTGGGGGAACGTGTCTGGAACGATGCTGGTTTTGATTTTTTTAAGAGAAAAAACAGCAAATTTTAATAAATCAAGACCAGTAATAGCAGGGTATTATGGATGGAGAAACTAATGGAATATGAGTTCAAGATGGGTAAGAATTCCTAAAGGAGATACTAAAAGCACAAATGCAAGCAACTCCAATAAAATGGACAACATTACAAAAAGTCAGTGTGGCTACATAAAAGGTTTAGGAAAATCTGAAACCAAAAAGGACATACAAGAAATAAATAGCCAGGTCACAAAAGAACACAGAGAACTACCAGGAAGGCTGAAAGGCTCAGAATCACAGAAACATGGACTTCAGAGGCCATTTAAGTTCAACCTATAGTTCAGAATGAAATTTAACAGGGAAGGGATTCTTCATGCCATTTGGGAGGGATACTTTAATTTGGATTCCTGCATTAAACAAGGAGCTGGATATGGATTCAGTGCCCTCATCCAAGTTTAAATTTTTACCCAACATTAAGGTGCTGAATCCAGAGGAGGACTGTGTTTTTCTTGTGTTCGCTCTGTCAGTGTGTTTTTGTATATATTTTCTGTTGCTTCAGAGAGGACATCTCAAATCCTTGCATTCAATTCACAAGAAAAATATTTAAATATGTATTAGGCATAATTTCCTGATGGTGCTAGTTATTTCTGAGATAATACAATTAGCTCAGAACATAGTAGACGACCACTTTTCAGCAAATCAGCAAGAGTCTAAGAAGTTGCATGGAAACATACTGTAAGGACCAGCAGATCAAAGGAATGTAGGACTTCTATCCCCAGCAAAGATGCCTTTCTTCATTTGTATCTCCAAAAACATCAATTGTGACAAAAGTAACAGATTTTTTTTCCTTCTTTAGTTGTGTGCCAGCCTGAATTTCCTCAATTGTGCAATAATCATTTGTCCATCCAAAGAACAGGAAGGCTATTGAAGCCATCCAATGTAATCCACTGCTTCATGCAGGAAACCAAACAACTATCTTGAACACATTCTGTAAAAGGGAGCCATCACTTCTCAGGTATTTGACTACACTTTCACTTGTTCTAATGTTCAAACAGAACCTTCCTTCCTGCCTTCTAAAATATAATTATTTTTCCTTGCCCTGCAGTTCGGAACAACAGAAAATGGGTCTTTGGTGTAGTATCCTTTCAGCAAATTACAAAGTGTTGTTATATCTCCTTTCGGTCATATCTTCCCAAAGCTAAACCCACCCAGATCCCTCTGGTGTTTCTCATAAGAGTTGTAAACATATGTGTATGACAAGTGCTAAGAGAATGCTATTGCTCACTTGATTTGTATGAAATTTTTATATTCATAAAACATTCCCATGGATTTATATTTCCTGATAATAATCATATTGCCATGTTTGGTTCTATATATACTTCTAAAGAAAAATGTAACCACATCAATGGAATATCATGTTTGGGAGGATGCAAGGATGGACTTGAAAACAAAGCCCCATGCGTAATCCCTGGCATCATTTGCTGAAAGAATTTCAATATGAAAAGGAAGCATTTTTGTTTGAAATCACTTATCTACAAGAGCTCACAATGTGAGGGAGTATAGAAGGCAGCTGCAAATATTCAAATGCACAAATGGGAGGGAAAGCTTTTGTATATTCCATAATTTTAAAAACAATCTTTTGGTTTAAAATTATAATACTAAAATCATTCCAATATCTATTTCTCATTTAACAAGGCATTATAAATTGGAAACCGAACCCTCAAAATGCAACTGAGTAAATTGTAAAGACATTGATGATCCTCTTACAGTATACTCAACATCTTGTGCAAACATTAATTCCATACTGTAGATCAGTGTTTCTCAACCTTAGCAACTTTAATGGCTGGTGGGGAATTCTGGAAGCTGAAATCCACATATCTTAAAGTTGCTAAGGCTGAGAAATATTGCCATAGATCTTCAAACTATCAACTTTCAAATGATACATTGGCTGGATTTCTGATACATATACAACAGACATGTCAAACACAAGGCCCGGGGGCCGGATGTGGCCCGCGAAGTGTTTTCATGTGGCCCGCGAAGCCATCCTGGAAACAGTGAGGGAACGGCCCCCACTGCCTTGGCCCTGGCCCAGGCCAGCCGGGAGCCAATGTACAAATTTGTGGTGGCCATCTATGCTGAAACGCATTCAGTCTTAGCTCCATAAGCCCCCCCCCCTGCATGGCCTGAGAGGAACAGTGAGGCTCCTCCAGTGGACCATGCCTTGGCACTTGCCCTGGTCCCATCCCCTTCTGCCAGAGACCCTCAGATCTATCCCACTCCTGCCCAGGCCCCCACAGGCACCCTTGATGCGAACGATGTAGAGCTGGCCACACCCACCCAGCAGGCCACACCCACTCTATCCACGCCCACCCAGTAGGTCACACCCACCCTGGCCACACCCCCATGGGCCCTTAGGGCAACTGCAGTGCTGATGCAGCCCTCAATGAAATTGAGTTTGACACCCCTGATATACAATATAATGAAACTATACTTCTATTCCACTTTCATTTTGTTTCATTGCAAACTGGCTTTTGAAAATCATCAGGAATTTAAGAAATTGATGAATGAAATTCTATGGTATATCAACTATACAGTATTCTATATAATTTCAAAACTACAAACTTGCAGTGGTTGATAAAAATTTTCATCATATATATGTATCAGGCGTAATTCTGTCAATTGGCACTTTTGTTATTGATTAGCATAGCTGTACCTTTCCAATTTCTGCTTGGCCATATTCTTCCACATTGGACATTGCTTTGAAACAGCAGTACAAACTAGCTGGAGAAATATTATTTCTAAATCCATAACAACCTAAGAGATTCCACAAAACCTTTACAGTTATGTTGTGTAAATATGAAGTGTTGAACAATCTGCTGGCTTTTAAAGAACAAGTAGCAATAGCAATAGCACTTACTTAGACAGTGCTGTGAAGCACTATGAAGTGGTATATAAGTCTAAGTGGTGTACAGACTCAGCATATTATCCCCAACAATCTGGGTCCTCATTTTACCAACCTCAGAAGGATGGAAAGCTGAGTCAGCCTTGAGCTGGTGAGGATTGAACTCCTGGCAGTCAACAGAATTAAGTCTGCGATACTGAATTCTAACCACTGTGTCACCACGACTCCTAAGTAGAAATTTAAATGAACTTAATATTAATAATTAGAAGCCAATGAGTCATTTTGAGTCCTGGTGACCTTATAAACAAATGTTAATCATTTCTATTGGCCTTTATTTTTATTTGGTGGTATACAAAATAGTGAGAATTTCCAGCACTTCTAAATATATTGTTTTCTTCTTCCTTCTCTTCCTTTTTCGTCCTCTTCATTCAATCTTGTTAAGATATTGATATTCTGCTCCCTATTTTTAAAAACCTCAAACTGCTTTTCCATTTAAATAACAAAAAATAATAATAAGCATTGGATAAAGATGTGGGAGAAGGAGTCCTTAAAAGTTGAAAGAGGCATGTGAAGATGTTGTAAATTGGGAAGTATTGAAAAGAAAGCCATATTTCTTAGTGCACTGGAAATAAGGTTAAAGCTTATAAAGATGGTTGGAATTTGTTGAAGCCAAGGATGTGATGGGAAAAGGAATTTTAGCAGGCAAAGTAGGTACCAAAGGTAGCTAATTGATTGAGAAGTCCTGGAAGAGTAAGTTGTGTTGAGCAGGTGCAAAGAGACAGCTGGGGAAATAAGCTAGGAAAGGAGAGGAAGTGGAGGATTTCCTACTGGAAGTTGGGTTAGAAAGCAAGGATTGTTCACTGGGTTCAAATAGCTTACTACTAGGAAGTAATAATCCTGGAGACGTTTCTCAGTGCACTACACCTGGTCATCTCTATCCCTGCCAAACTTGGAATGGTGAGAACCAGCAAACACAGCATTAAGCTTCTTCCACCTAACTAATAGGAGATTACTATTATTATTTTAAAAACAGTTAGTCCGTACCCCATCCTCTGAGCTATGGAGTAACAACAATCTCCCTATTCTTCATGACATAGAAAAGGCAAATAATTAGGACTTTTGCAGAAGCAACTAAAAAAAGGAGAGGGTATTTAGCTATCAAGACATCATATTTCTTGCAGATAACTTCCTCGTGAAGTAAATGCTGATGACATGATATTGTACGTTTGCAACTAGTCATGTTCTAACAGTGCAACCATCACTGTAAGTTGCAGTATACATGAACCTTGCTTGGGGAAGAAAGCAATGTATAGCTGAAGGCCAAGGACTAGGAAGTGAGGTAAGGCAAGAGATTGGAAATCCAAGCCAGGAACTTTTACATGGATTGAGAATCTGACTAGAAACTGACTAGAAAGGTTAAGATCAGGTTTGCTGATAAGAACTGGTGAGATAATGAGGGGAAATGTAGCTGGATATGTTACAGCAATTGTGAAACTGACTATATGAATTAAGATCAAATTTGCTGATAAGGGAGAATCAGTTTGCCTTTGTTTTACCACGATTGTGAAACTGACAAGGGTTAAGCAGGAGTTTGTTGATAATGTTGCCTATGAAACTGAGTAGAACAGCACCTTTTAAAATTTTCCAGATCATGGAACACTTATATGCTCTGCATGTGTTTGGGTGTGTGATGTCTTCAAAAGTCTTATTAACTTTAATGGACAGATTCTTTAAAGTGGGAGCAATTTTTTCTTTTAGGATCTCATGAAAACCTGATAAAACATTGGGCTTCTTTAATGAAGGGCACAGAGGAACTGCACTCACTCAGTCTGAAACACTTTTTATAATTATCTTTTTAAGTGTACATAGTCCTCTAACACCATGTCAGAGATAATATGGAAAATTAAAATGGAGAGGATGCCCAATAGCACATATTGATTGGACCACCACAAATGAGGCTCTAGCCTTGAGAAGGTGAAACATGCAGAGTAAGTACTATGTGATTTTTTTTGCAATCAAACTTCCTGTGATGCAATTATACACTCATAATTCATTTTTTTATGTTACTTAACTATTACTGCTGAAAAGGAGACAGTGTTATAATTCTGAAAGTCTATTCCTTTCAGGACCAAGATTGTTGTACAAAAAGCTTGATTGGGCTTGGAGATCTTTCAGAAATGCTCCCTTCTATCACCATGAACATCCATTGGTCTAAGCCTCTGTATCACTACAGCGACCAAAGCTTGGCTTGCAAATAAAGCATTAGCTAAATTCTGTTTTCAGTCAGGCCATGTTTGCTGGAGTCTTTTTTGGCTTCTTCACTTTGTCTGTGGTTGCCTGACTAAGAGCTTCCCACCACCACCATTACCATCAAATTGCTCTTCATGCAACTATATTTCCTCCAAAGAGCATGGAAAATCCTTCTACACCTAATTTGGCCCTTGGGTGTTGTTCCAGCATTCAACACAGACCTTTAATTTGGGTGGAGGAAAGTGGTTTGGCAATGAAAATGAATTACATTTGCTAGTTTCTATTGATTCTGATATAGTCTGCACACGTACCATTGGTCTTCATTAACTCTGGAAAGTTGGTCAGTGAGTGCAAACTTAAAAATCCTTTACTTAGTTTAACTGAAGGTAAAAGTAAAGATGATTTTGTTCAGTCATTCCTACCAACCACACATTATAGCACTTTACTGAAACCTGGGACATTCCTGAAATCTGAACAGATGACTATGGCTGCAATAGCAAAGGGGAGAAAGCTGAAGGTGAAAGACATGCAATTATTTTTAAGGATGAATACAGATACACAGCATTTTGGCAGGGAAACATTGTGGAAGAAACAGAAGGAAATTGTTCTCCTTGTTTGCAACTGCGAGGACTAATTCACTGGCTCTGATTAATTAGTCTTGTGACAATTACAAGACTCTCTTCTTTCCCAGTTCACAAGATCAGAATTGCAGTATTAACATACACACAAATGTAGCAACCTCCATATGAATGGGGCAAGACACAATGGCAGCCACACACTTCCAAATCATTCCTTGGGACCACCAACAGGTATAAATGGCTGCATCACATGAGACCACCTTCCTTTTACAGTATGGTGGGTGAGATTATTGAAGTTTCCAAGTGAATGCCAAGGAAATTAGAAAGCAGTTTTGCCACAGCTGGGAAACACAAAGAGTTGCTGAAACCTTTTTTTTTTCAGGTAGGAGCTGTTACCAGATTACAGAAGATTGAAATAATTTCTGGAATTTTTCACCTGTACTTTTCATTTTATATTTTATCATCTAGTATGTTTGTGGCACTCATCTTCATGTCACATGGGATTGAGTTTTTATGTATTGTGCAAATTTTGTGGCTTATATGATCTCTTTGTTTTTTGTTCTGTTTCTCCCCACCCAGCCACCTCTCTATTTGCTTTAGGAAGAGTCGGTGGTTTAACAAAATAAAAAAAAGTCAAAACCACAGTTTTGGCCACCAATAAAGAGTAAATGAAAGACCCCAGCCTATTATAGGAAAAGCGAGTAAGACTCTGAGGCTGTGTTTCTCAAACTTGGCAAATTTAAGATGTGTGGACTTCAGCTCCCAGGATTTCCCAGCAAGCTTGCTTTCTCATAAGTTAGTCACAACCAGAAGTATGTGACACAAACTGACGATGGTACATAAACCATCCCAATTTGTAATCTTCGGAGTTGCTTAATCAAGCAGAGACAAATGTTCTTGTGTGCTGCTATTCACAACCAACTGGCCCCGAGGTTACTAAGTCTGTAGAAGAGCCATTTTCTCCTTTGCTTCCATCTGAACAATTTATTTGACCTGAATGATGTCAACCCTGAATTATATCAAGTGCTGAATGGCTCCAAAATAAAAGAAAAATTTTCATGTTCGCTTGCCACCAAGAATGCTGCACAGTACTCAAAGAGGGAACTGTGAACGTGTATCCCTGTCTAACCTGTGTCAAGTGGATGGTCTTGCGCTAGCTAGAGATTTGTTTGTATCTGCTTAAAGTGGCAACCACCATTTAGGTTGCACGTTTGGCTTTGGTTTTCAGAATTTGTGCAAATGCCTATATGAACAAAAGCTTATAAATACTAAGGAATCTTTCACCGTCCCTCTTACAAGCATTGGCTAATATAGTTTCTTCCGTGAAAAGAAGGAATGTGTTGCACACGTAACTGTGTTTCAGGTCTCCCTCCAATTGCACTTAGGTGCACTGAGAAGCACCAAGAGGCTCTGAGTCACATGACTAGAGTAGTTAGAATGAAGCAGTCCTCAACATTTCAAGCTGTCTCACCTGGGGGAATGCATTGGGAAACTTTTTCTGGCAAAAAAAAATTCTCCCATCCTGATCTGGACCACTTTCAAATGTAATCTTTGTCTTTGCCTTCTCCCACACACTGAATGTGGTCCTGTTCTGTTTGATTTTCAGACAATTACAGGTAGTCCTTGAATTACGACCAGCTGCTTAGCAACCAATCAAAGTTACAACAGACTCCCCCCCCCTCCCCAAAAGGTATTTATGACCCAGTTCTAAAGTTTCGATGGCCAATTGCCCCCACCCTTGAAGTCATGTGATCATGTTTTGGGTATTTGGCAACTGGCCTGCATTTACTGCATGGTCAATGACCACAATTTATGATGTTTTTACCAAAAATGTCCAATTTTCAGCAAAAGCATCCCATAGCAAACAATGGATTGACTTAATAACAATTTTGTTTGCTTAACTACCATGGATTCATTTAATGATTATGGTGATTCACTTAATTGATGTAGTAAAAAAGCTTATAAAACCAGTTCAGTCACATGATGGCCCACTTTATCAGCATCTCACCATCTCAACTTAGGATCATAATGTTTTAAGTCAAAGACTACTTCTATCCTGCTGACACACAGGCAGACATGCAAACAGAAGTCTGACTCTCTTTTCATAGTTTCTTTCCAACTGTCTGACCGGAAAGTCTAAAGGCATTCTCTGCATCTCCATGTTGCTTCTAAATATCTCAAAATGAAGGTTCCTGTCATAGATGTTCACACCATGGTACATTTGGATCGTGTGTGCATTAGCATGTTGTAAAGGCAATCAGGGTGGCACAAATAGCATCACAGTGCAAATCCTTCCCCTTTGCCATGTATGTTTGCAACACTGCGCATACATTCCCAAAGGTTTGCAGTACAATGCTGTATGGATTTTATGATGCTATTATGCTGGATTTCTCCTCTTAGATGCCTCCTCACTAAGAATTACGAGATTACTTTTTCATAAGCCTGGTGTTTATACTTTACTTATATTCTGGTAGATAACCAAACAGTTCTGGGGTCTCCTGAAGATTAATGGATTCACAGATTATCTAAACCCAACTTCTGACGCAACATTTGTGCCTTCAAAAATGAAAAAGAATAGCTACCATGGGAAAAATGTATATAGTAATACTGGGTTTAATGAACCAGTTATGGCCTGGTCACATTCAAATTCATTAGAATAATTTCAGGATAGTGTTTTTGTTGTATGGCTAATAAATAACATTTGTTCCATTTCCCTCAATATAAACTATTTAATTTTCAGGGACTTGATAATCAATCACTTACCAGCTCAGCCTGTGATTTTTGCAAAGCAGCATAGCCCAAAATGATTTGCTTTCTGAGGCAATAGGCCAACACCAATTCCCACCCTTCCACTGAAGAATTAAATCTTATTCAATTACTGGTAATCAAACAACTTTCAGCCCTATATCCAAGGACAGCAGTCTAGTTGTACAAATCTGAAACTAGCCCTGTATTTTAATCAGTCCTGACTTCCAATGTTTCCCAGTTCCTTTTCCTAACATCTACTGTCTGAGGCAGCTGCCTCGATGGGCCAAATGGTTACCTTATGACAAAAAAAACACATTTAATAAATAAATAAGAACAGCTCAGCAAAATCCTGAAAGTTTTGACTTTTAAAGAATCGTGATTTCTTTGTATCTGTAGCAAGCTGTGGCAACAGCCGCCAATTCCATATTCTGTTAAAAACACATGAATGGAAGTAGTTGGTGAGAAGCTATATACATATATAGATGTGTGTTTGTGTGTGTGTGAGCATACATGCATATGTATATGCTGTCATATAGTGAAGAAAAATTGGAGCTATCAGTTCTTGGCTGGTCATGTGCTTTTTCTTATGATAGCTAATCAGCAGTAGGAATTAACAAAGTCAGGACATCCATTATTATAAAGATCCACCAATTCTATAAGCCCATTTTGTTCAATATTTTCTTTGTGAAGTAGAGATCTCATCTTCTGTGTGTGCATCTGCAAGTATTTATTGGATTATCAAATTCATTCGAGAGATAGCAGCCCACCCCTTTTCCCACACTTACATTCTTCAGGTAGAGTTGGGTGAGAGGAACATCTAGAATTTGCATTAATATACTTTCAGCTTCTCAGGTCACGTAAATTAAACATCAGATCACTGAACAGACTGGCATTTATACGGTGTTACAAGTGGCATGATCCAACGTCAGCCAACCCCACTGCATTCTGAGTTGAAATTGCCTATAATTAGGGAAATTAGAATTCTAAATTGTAAGGGCAGCAAATATTTTTCTTCTGCCTTCACGCTTTAGAACAGTGTAGCTTTTCATCATATCCTCAGTAAGCCACATCATCAGATAATGATATCACATAATATCAATTTGAAATGAGATGTTTGTTTTTCTGAATAATTGAGTGTATGCTTAAAGTTTTAATTGGTCATTAGTTTCTAGTGGGTTTGGGCCAAAATGAATGTGGTTAATCATTCTCTGGGCCTCCAATTATCAAACAGTATGTCAGATCAGGAAACCGCAGTTGATGATGACACATAATAATGGACCAAATTTATTATGAATTCTTTTGATAAGGTTAAACTCTGCTCTTCCCTTACTGTGCTTCTTCTCTGCTTTCTAAATTGCATGTCTCTCAATGCCATCTTCTTGTAACTTACTGTATTCTCAAATACGATAAATTGTTTATATAAAAATAGTTCTATATTAAATATTCATTAAATAAATACATAAATACCTAGCTGGGAACATGTGCCCCAGGGATCATCAAAGAACAGGGAGATAGGCAACCCTGGGCAGAACATAACTAATCTTTATAGGCAGAGCAACACAACCTATAAGACAGTTGCTTTAAAATGTCAAAAAACTGCAGCAGAACATTAGTTGTTAAATGATAAATAAATCATCGTGCTATTGTGGACTTTAAGTGCCCAAAATAACAAGTTTGGTTTGGATATGATCAATATTGACTGGGAAAGAAAGAAGAGCAAAGAACAACACAGATACTCCTAAACTTATAGCAGTCCATTTAGTGACTATTCAAAGTTACAATGACATTGAAAATGTGACTTATGACTGTTTTTTTACACTTACGACCTTTGCAACATCCCGATTGTCACATGTAATCAAAATTTGGACACTTGGCAACCGATCGATTTATGATGATTGCAGTGTCCCGGGGTCATGTGATCCCCTTTTGTAAACTTCTGACCAGCAAAGTCACTGGGGAAGCCAGATTCTCTCAACAACACTTACTAACCTAACAACTGCAGTGATTCACTTAATAACTTTGGCAAGAAAGTTCGTAAAATGAGGCAAAAGTCACTTAGCGAATGTCTCACTTAGAAACAAAATGTTTGGGCTCTACTGTGGTCATACGTTGAGGACTACCTGTATTATGGTCATACGTTGAGGACTACCTGTATTTGTGGTTCTAACTGAGGCTGCAAAATGTTGTGGGTCAGCCATACAAATTACCCCACTTATATGTCGCATGGAAGTCCCCCCCCCCAAATTCTTCTCCTGGTCTTGCAACTGTAACTGCACAAGTGATAACAAAGAGTAAAACTAGAGGAAGACTGTTGATCCTCCTTGCTCATAATGCAAAGCAGCTGTTGCCTGTCCATATTGCCTCTTAATTTCAAACTGGTACATTTCTCTACCTCCTACAGAGGCATATGAAAAATGTAATATTATGTTAGCACCCTTTGTTGTTGACAGTTTACATGCTGTGGTAATTTCAATCCTCTCCAAAGGGTTATGAAGGGTGCAGAGAGATAATGTCAGTATGGGCTACAACCTAATGGTATGTGGTCATTCCAGAGGAAATTCCTCTGCTGGATAGCTTGCATCTTCTGCCTAAAGAACAGGAAGGCATGCGATAATATCGTGCAAGGTGTGGATGGATTCCAACTGATACAAGCAGTGCCATTCCCATGTAAACTTTTTCAATCCATGTATAATTAGAGAACCGGCTGTGATTAAAATTGCCACTAATGACATGCCCTTTCAAAAGCTACCCTATAGGAGGAGAGACATGTTAGATCACAGGTGTCAAACTCTATCGCGTCACATGACATATCATGACGTATCGTGATGTTTTCTGCCTTTGCAGAGCCGGGGTGGGTGTGGCCTGCACGTGACACATCCGGCCCACGGGCCGCCAGTTTGACACCCCTGTGTTAGACTATGGTACCCCAACATCAGAAAGAGTCTAGTAGCACAACTAATACAATTTTGGTCTGCAGTGCATTTCACCAGGCTTTTTTGGTCTGCAGTGCATTTCACCAGGTGCATAGAGTGGCAATGTAGGATATAAATTAGGGTGAGGTAGGGAGGGAAAACCAAGTTGTTTATGCAGATATAGGTTGCATAAGCACAAGCACCTTATCAATTAATAACTGCAATATGCTAAAAACAAAAGCATTGTGTTTGCCTGGACATTTTGATAGGATGAATGTATGAATTCAACAATTTCTCTCAAGCATGCTATTAAAGCAGGGGTCTTCAAACTTGGCAACTTTAAGACTTGTGGGCTTCAACTCCCAGAATTCCTCAGCCAGCCCTGAGGAATTCTGGGAGTTGAAGTTCACAAGTCTTAAAGTTGCCAAGTTTGAAGACCCCTGTATTAAAGTCTCATTTTTTTTTTCAAAATGCCCATTTTCAGAACTTCAATAGAGTGTCCTGAGAGGCTGAAATGCTCTGATCTTACCATGCCCTTTGATTAAAAGTGGAAAATGGCATATCCAGAAAAGGTTCTTCTGATCAAATGCTACCTTTTATAACTAGTGAGATCACATGGCTGCGTTAGATTTAGTATAATCTACTACTCCTTGGAAGTTGCCATTCATGCAAGGGCTTTTCCAAGCCCTGTTTGGAACATCTAAACAGGGATGCCAAGGACAGAGACTATCCTGACAGGGGGCATGCAAAGTACTCAGCAGTCTATAGCTCTTCTTCCCTACACATACTAACTGTGAACTCATTTTCTGAATGCTGATCCGGTATCCACCTACAAGGAGAAACCTGACATTAGGAGCCTTGAGCTGCTTGACTGAAGACTTAGTTACAGTTCCTTGCCATGCTGGGTTCTCTTGCCCGAGCTAATTATAGCAAAAAGTGAAGTTTTATCTGCAAAGTTAGAAGTCCAGTAGTTCAACCTTTTAAGACTTTGTACATTATTGCCTACAGCTATCAGGCTCCTGACACGTCAGCTTCTTCTCAGGGTCAGGAAAGTATTTAATTGGAGGAGAGAAGAGAGGGGGGGGGGAAACTTCAATCAACTGTGTGTATGAAGTCTAGTATTTTCTGCACACTCAGGGTGCCTCCCACAGTCTGCCTAGCAGTGTGTATGGGGCTGCCAGAAGAAGGTCAGGGCTTTGGGGCACTCCTCCTCCTCCTCCTTCTCAGGGCTTTGTCTGCGATCACTCCACATTTCTCTGGTATGTCATTGGCCACTGGGAGCTGATACCATTGCAGTGTCATTCAGATTGTTCGCCTGCAGGTTGTTTGAGTGTAAGGCATCAAGCTCTGCCTGCCTGCTTGCCTTGTTCTGCCTCTCTTTTCCTTCCGTTCTTCTCCTTCTTGCCAGAAGTTCTCGGATAAGAGAGCCAAGTTTCACAGATGATCCTGAAGAACTAGAAATAGTAAATAACAAGCAAAGTGTCTTCCTTCCTATATTGCCTCCTGTTTTACACACAGAGATACACACATCTTGATGCGAGTTATATTTTAAAAAGTGACAGCAAACAAAAAATGAGAGAAGGCCGAGTATGAATTGAGCATCACTTTTAACACTTTCCGGCCTTTCCTGGTCTTCAACAACGTGGTCCATTAAGGCTGCTAGGAGAAAATCCTGCTGCCATTTAGAAAGGGACTAGAGTAGGCTGCCTTCTAAGGGTGGCAAAGGGGAGGATAGAGGTCGTACTGCACTGGATAGAGCTTTCTTCTCACTAATTTTTAATTTTAATTTTAGATGGGAGGGGGGGTGTTCAATCCAGGAAGGAACAAACAACCTAGAGAAAGAAAGCTAACTTTTTTTAACTGGCTACACAAGCAGGTCCGTGCTGGAGTGGTAAAGGCCAGGAAAAAGAAATAATGGAAATAAAGCAGCATTTTCAAAATGAGTAGAAACAGGAAACAATTTTTTTTTTTTCTGTTGAGGGGTGCATTCCCTTGGGAATAATTAGCCGGAGGCACTGGGCCAGCAGTGGGTAGGGCCAAATCTAAAAACAGGTGGCATGTTCTCTCTCTCCTCCCCTTTCCCTTTATTCAATTTTTGTCCCACTTCTGTAGTCGAGCAACTCTTTTCCCACTCAGGAATTCTTGTAGTTGAAGTCCACGAGTCATAAAAGAGCCGAGGTTGCCTACCCCTGGTCTAGGAGTTTCTCCAATAAGATCTTCATCCCCATCTCAAATTGCAATGTGTTACATTAGCATGAATCCTCCTCCAATTCAGGAGAAAACTCAAACGTCTTTTAAAGCAATTTTTATTTTAGGGATGACCTTTTCTTTCATTAGAAAAAAAATACTTTCCTCTTCCCACTGTTCCGTAGCATTTCCTTTTAAGAATTAAAAACAAATAATAATCTTTGACCATAACGTTCTTACTTTGATTCTGACAAATCTAATTTAAGCATAATAAAATGAAGTGATAATAAGTAATTAAAATGATGTATGTACACCAGTAGTAAACAATGCCTTTAGAACTGGAGGGGGAAGTAGATGTGTCTAAGAATCATATCATAAATGAGAGAGATACAGCTAGATTGCATAATTAAATTATGGATTCATATAGTAATAATAATCTGCATGCTACATTGGACGCAACTGGTGGACGTAGAATATTAATCCCAAGCACTGTAAAATTGATACTATTAAGTGTGAAGTTTACATAACAGTCCTGGGGAAAACCTGTGTTTTTATACATAGGATACAATCAAGAACCAGCAAAACTGCTGACGATTTATAGCTGTCTTCAAATGGCTGTAGATCTATTTCACAGAACGAGCAGGCTGAGCCAAGCCCACCATCTGAGATGTACCATGTGCATCTCCAGTACTCAGTCCAGATATAGAAAAGGGAGTGGAAGGCAATGTTGCCATGACAATACTTTCACCAGACCTCAAATTGATTCTATTCACACTACCATGATGACCAGCCTTGTCATTAACATTTTAACCATTACATTTGCTCAAATATTTTTTTGCAGAAGTTAATTTCCAAAGAAAGCTATGATTAACAGGTAGCAAAAGATGGTGCATTATCCATTACTGTTCCCGATGGGTCTCCATGGGCTTATTGTAGAAACGGCTCTGGCATAAAATCAACCCAGTTCCGGTCCCCATGCTCCCTTGAATTCACTGAGCCGTCTTTCAAACTAACTTACCTCACAAGAGCTGTTGCAGCAAGAAAATGGATGGAAAATGGAGAATTTTCCTACAGTATTATTAATCATTTTCACAGCTCAGGTGCCAAAGGGTATCTTAAAAATTATCATCTATCTATCTATCTATCCATCATCATCTATCCAATTTAGACAGCCACCTGTCTCACTAGGCTAGGGCAACAGACAGTGGATTAAAATTAAAAAAAGACAGCAACGAATCCAAAGTAATTTAACAAGAGGATTCAATATCAATGGACAGCTTATAAAATTTTTCCAAATTATCTCCCCCCCCCAAAAATCCATTTAATGAGTTATCAATATATTACTCCAATATCTTTTTCAGCTTTGAAACAGATCTAATGCTGTCTGTATAATGGCATTTTTTAATAAAGTATTCTTTCTGCCAATCCATTATCTCAAAATAAGAGCTGCTGTAGGAGCGTCATGTTTGTGTCTTGTATGAAATTTTGTGGTGACGTCTCCTGAAATAACTGATTTTAAAATGAAAGCCATCTCGTACAGTAATTGTGGACAGCAGATTTCTTAGTTCCTGAAAAATTCCCATTACTTATTTGTTCAGTGTCATTATCAATTATTTTCAGGATCCATTGCTGATTTATCCCCTTTATATGCCCCCAAATACCTTGAAGTGCTACAGAAATTATTACTATGTTGAAGATACTAGAATCTATTACATAAAAGCAAAAACTGTAATAAACTTGTCTTCAATGCATCACAAGGTTCTTTTTAGAAATAACTGATGTAGGGCTCTGTTCTTTTTCATTTTACAAATAATCCCCTGTGGCAAATATTCTGGAATTTCATACAAGAGAACTCATTATGTATTAGTAAATGATGGTGACCTGTCAAGATTTGTGATTTTGAAATCCACTTTTATAAGCATATCATTTAAGTCTAATGATTGGAGCCATAGGTTTTTGCACCTAGGCGTGTGGTCACCTTGGCACAGTGAAAGTTAAATTACAAGCATTTAATGACATAATGATGCAAACCCTAACCCTTATATACTTGCATCCTGATGCCTGACAGGAAGTATTTAAATCACTGGATGTAAGTTCACTGCAGATTCCTTTGAGTTGAGCTTAGAGGAAAGAAGTAGTGAACTGGGATCTTACATCACGGGCAGGATTCCTTGCTTATTTTGCATGACAGAAAAAAAAATCAGAAATATTATTTTTAAAAAGAAATAGTAGTTTTAGGGTGTTGGAACAGACTGCCTCTCACTTACTGTAAAATCAACCTGTTGGCAAATGCCTTTCCATCATTGGAGACACAAGGGGAGCGTGGTGGCTGCCATGGTCCGGACGCTGGGTTGACAATTGGCAAGCCCATGTTCAAGACTCAAGGGCTGTCTGTCACTGAATGACTCCTGTCATTCGCTCCAACTCTTGCTGAGCTAGCAGTTTGAAAGCAAGCAATTGCAAGTAGATAGGTAGGTACCACTTCAGTGGGCACATTAACAGAAACTTGAAATGAGCCGCCAATCTGGTGTCCCCCAGGCAACAGTGATGTCACTGGCTAATCGAACGGGATGGGGAGTGGACACACCCTAATAGATTTCCCCCTACATTCCAGTTGTTTCTAACCTGATGCCCACCAGATGTGGTAAATAACAGCCATGAGGACTAGATGTTTGGGGAGTGGCAGTTGAACACATTTGATGAGAAGATTAAAGAAAGATGGAATAGAGGGTACATTCAATTGTGCCTATGCATTGATAGAAAACATCTGCCAACAACTTGGTACATTCTCTGTGCTCTGCCCAATATTTTGTTACTTTGCATGTCACTCTACTCCTTTTAATCTAATTTTCCATGCCTAATGTTGATTGTCCTGTAACTGTTCACTTCACAGCCACTTAAATCCTAAAATTCTCTGGTGCTTAGCCAAGTCTGGGTGCAACCTGATCCAGAGAAACCCAGAATTCCTCATAGGAATTAAACCTCTGGGAAATCCTTCATTAGATGATGTGCTCATCAGGCATTACCAGCTAAAAATTACAACTCTTTTTACTTTACCTTGCTATTCTATTTATAGCAACCAACATCTTGTTTTGAGCTGAAAGGATCACCATGTGCATTTCCACTGTGTCACAAATGAGTTCTTTTAGTTTGTCCTTGCTATGAAACAATACACTTGTTTAGTCTATTAAAAATCTGATCTGGTGCGAGTTAAACTGCCTATAAAATGGAGTTCAAATATGTATCACATCTCATGGATTAGACTTGACTTCAAATGCTTCTCAGTAAAGCTTTTACACATATACCTTGTTTAGCAACCACAATTGGGATCACCAACTTAGTTGTTAAGCAAAGCAGCCTGGTCATTTGTGCTTCAAGGGAGAATTCTGGGATGATTTGTTTAATGATCCATTTGTTTCTTTTCTTGACTGTCCATGATATTTTCAGGAGTCTTCACTAACACAGAAGTTCAAAAGTATCAGCACTCTTCGTATTTCCTATTTCCTTCTTCAATGCAATTTCACTTCCATAAAGGGTCACAGGGAATACCATGGCTTCCACAGTTCTGATCTTTATATAAAGATATCATGGAATTTGAGCATCTTTTCCAAGGCCTTTGTGACTACTGTACCAAATGCTAGTCTGTGGTGCATTTCTTGACTGCTTCTCTCTTTACCGTTGATGGTTGATCCTAAAAGGAAGAAGATACCATCACTTTGGTATCTTCATTGCCAATTCTAAGGCTGGTCGTTGTACCAATGAATTTGGTCTCCTTTATATTTATTTTTAGCTTGTGGTAACTATTGCTACAGCTGTGATAGGATTTATTTATTTATTTATTTATTTATTTATTTATTT
>NW_015386209.1:22798-25022 GCF_001527695.2 Protobothrops mucrosquamatus | reverse complement strand
GGCTGTAAAAATCTGAGCGATCACAACATGTCAGCAAAGAGAAAATTTTAATGGCTTTGCTGTCGTCTACTGATCCCCCAGATTTTTGCAGCCCAGATCTTGTAACCCTATAATTTGTAAACCTTCTCCATTCTGGAAGTCTTTTACAAAGTAGGTGGCTTTTAATTAACTAAATAAACAAAGGTAAATATAGAATTAGTCTAATTCATAGAACACAACCATCTGTGAACAAATGGATTTCAAAAGCAATAGCCTTCCAAATACCAGCTGATAGGGAGGGAAACACATTGTGAAAACTGTTTTGCTTTCATGCACTGCTTGAGGGCGTATTATAAGCATTTGTCCCACTACCCAGAAAAAAAGATTCTGAAGTATAAAGGAAAAGTCTTTGCATTTATTGGAAGGGGGTGTGTGCCTTTTTTACCGTAAGTTCATAGAGAAAGAATCCCCACTAAATCAATGTTCTCAAGAGGATCTTACAATATCTTTCAGTACAATACAAATATCCTTCTAGCCACAATAGTAAACCTATCTTCATTGGATGCGCAAGAGGTTGAATGACACTGTAAAGCTCTCTAGTGAGAAAACAGGATGGCTTTTCCCCACTGCCGAGTTAAACTGCTATCCAGCCATCCTTGATTTGCCAGTGTGAACTCTGCTGCCCCACACTGCTCATCTCTATCCCACCTCTATGACACCTGTTCTAAATTACTGCTGAATGTTGCTGTCTTGATTATCTGTGTGCCTATGCACAAAGACGACAGGTAAACCATTTACAAGACTGCCAGCTGAGCAGACTTGCTGCTGTTGTGCAATTCTGACAAACCACAGTTTAAATTTAATAGCCACAGATTAATTCCACTCTATGGAGTGTGTAAATTAGCTACACTCACATGTTATTTTGTGGTACACTGTAGATGTGTTAGGACAAGAATTCGTTGCCTAAAGACCAGGGATGCCCCAAAAAAGGAGCCCTTAGACTAAAACACACACACACACAAAGTTCTATGGTTCTTGAGCAAATCCAAAGAACCACCAGCATAGCACAATCTGTGTCCAGTTCTTTGCAAAGTCAGCAAGAGCAAATAAGACTGACCCAAAATTCAAGGGGGCCAGATATATTTTCTTCAGCCTGAAACAGCCCCTTGAACTGCTAATAGTCACCTGGATTTGCCTCTAACCTTGCAAAAGCTACTGGACTCAACGAGCTCAAAGGGGGAAATGCTGTTTTATCACTGGTACAGCTAAGGGCAACCTCCTAGAGCAGGGGTAGTCAACCTTGGCTCTTTTATGCCTCGTGGACTTCAACTCCCAGAATTCCTGAGCCAGCTAAGCTGGCTCAGGAATTCTGGGAGTTGAAGTCCACGAGTCATAAAAGAGCCAAGGTTGACTACCCCTGTCCTAGAGCAGGGCTTTTCAACCAGTGGTACGGGTACCACCTATGGTACATTGGCACCTGGCAGGTGGTACGCGACCATCTTAGAAAAATGGTAGCGGGGGAGGGGAATGAGCTGAACCGGTGGCAGCACCGCACAAGCCTGAGCGAGAGATGGCTGGAGCTACAGGGCTGTCAGGGCTCAGCGGAAGCGCCAGGATCAGTGCCGCTTTCCAGCTGATCAGCGCTTCTTCGGGGCTGTTAGGGCTCAGTGGAAGCACCAGGATCAGTGCAGGCTCCATCTGGAGCTCGGCGCTGATCCTGGTGCTTCTGCTGAGCCCAGAAGCGCTGATCAGCTGGAATGTTGCAGCTTCTCCAGGTTCTTGTGGTTTACATTCAGATGCTTGGCAACTGATTCATATTTATGACGGTCAGTGTCCCAGGGTCATGGGAAGTGACCAAAACCTGCTGCAACCACCCAACAGACGGGGGGGGGGGGGAATAAAAACCAAACATCCCCTCACCCTACCCCCGCTGCCAATCCTCAACAGAAATGCTCACAACAATGAAAACCTCCGACAGGAGGAAGAGTGCCGCTGGATGGGCAGGCAGGTGTCTTGCTTGGCTGTGGCTTGGGGGGCACTTTTTCAATGCCATTGTAACTTCGAACAGTCACTAAGCGAACTGTTGTAAGTTGAGGACTACCTGTACTTCATCACTTTTTTCCTTTTTTTTTTTTTTTTTGGTCAAGTTTTTGACACCTTGCTAGGCGACTGGTGGTACTCAGATATTGCCATATCCTAAAAGTGGTACAATGGGTGAAAAGGTTGAAAAGCCCTGTCCTAGAGC
>NW_015386209.1:0-22772 GCF_001527695.2 Protobothrops mucrosquamatus | reverse complement strand
CCCTGTCCTAGAGCTTTCACTCTTAAAGGGCTGGGGATGAGATGAGGGCAACTTCATAGGCACGGAGCAGAGAAATGATGCTTCCGGAGCCTATTTTGCATCGGGAGTCTACAGCCCGATCCACCAGTCAACCGAAGTCTAATTTGCACATCGGAATACAAAGATTTCTTCTGGAATATAACACAACCTCATCTGGCAATTAAGTAAGACGCCCCAGACCCTTGATGCACACCCCGTTTCCCTCAAAGCTGAAAACGAATGTTCACATCTTTAAAACTGGGAAGAAAGGACAAAAGAAAAAAAGAAAATGACCACCGGAGCCGGCCAATAGCCTCTCCCGCCACGGCTGCCGAAATGAGGAAGCAAAAAAAAAAAAAAAAAAAAAAAACCGAGACCTTGCCCGCATCTCTCTGGGGGGCGGGGGCTTCTCCCCAGGCAGCCTCGCGCACAACCTTCGAGTTCTTCACGAACTGAATGGGGAAGGGGGGCGGGGGAGGGGAGGGAGGGGAGGGGAAGGACCACCACGCGCAGCGCGGTACTTTCCATGCGCGGCCAGAAAGAGGCGGAGACCGCCTCCATTCGCTACGTGCAGAGTGGAGAGTCCGCTCTGCCTAGCAGCCGGCGGAGGCGAGGAGCGGCTGTCTGTCAGTCTGTCTGTCTGCCCTCCCTCCCAGGTGGGCGGGAAGAAGAGGGGGCCAGTCCCCGCGAGCGGGAAGCAGCTGCTCGGGGAAGGGAAAGACGCCGCGCCGCGTACGCTTGAGTTTGATGGAGGCTGGGTGCAGGCGGTCACGTCGGGAGGTCGGGGCGAAGGTGACTCAGCTCCAAGCTGGAAGAATAAACTCACTTTTCGGCAACCCACCAAGCAGATTGCCAAACCACGCGTGGAGTGAGAAGAGTTACCCCCCCCCACACACACACACACACAACACACAAATTCTATGCAGCGAGCGAGCGAGTGAGGGCGGGCTCTTACATTCTACCATCTCTCCCCTCCCCCCCCCACCGGGATTTCTCCAAAAAGAACCGTTTGGGAATGACATTGATCCCCGCCCCCAGCTTGGTTTTGGCGCGGCGGCTTTCAAGTACAAACACGCACCACGCGGTCCGGAGACGCGGTACCGGCGTCTTTCGCTCTCCTCTGCCCTCGGGGCGCGACCGAGTCGCGGTTTCGAAGGCGAAAGTGACGCTAACCACAATATTAAACCTTCGGTGTGTACCATCCCCTGACCGAGACTGCCGTTCGGAGACTGTGTTTTTTTGCGGCGGGAAATCCAGGCTGGGTATTCTTGAAATGCAAATGGCAGCATCAGCAACGGGGAGGAGGGGAAAGGAAACCTTCGCTGGATGGTAACCAGGACACTAGACTAAACTTTTCCCTCTCCGTTCTCAGCTTATTGAAATCCTTTTCATTCAGCTTCTCCTGTCTGATTTGGCCAAGGAAACAAACAAGAGTTACACGGATGGAAATATACTCCAATGCCATTGTTCTGGCATGCACGTGCAGACACACTAGAATTAATCCTTTTAAAACCCTGCCCTTCCTGTTCAAGATCTCCCCCATCATTTTTAGTTTAGTCCTTTCAAAATAAAAATATGGTGTGTATAGTATGCTAGTCTATTATCTTCTGGCCAGCTACCATATGGCTCTAGTTTTAAAAATGCTGACAGCATATTTTTTTTAATAATCAGGATATGACATCATGCACTTGTATTACAGGTCAAGTCTTGCCTACTTATCACAACAGCAGTTGCTGTCTTAAGATGCCTTTTTCTATAGGAAACAGCATGAACAACCTCAACGCAAAAACACTTTAGTAATTTCAGATTTCCAGTGCTTATTCTCTAACTTCAAGAACATGTGAATTTAATTTCTTTGTTACATGTGTCTATCCTATACACATGTTTTTCTCTGATGCATTATTTACTCGAAGCTTCTCAGCAAATAATTTCACAGTGATGTATAGTCAAGTCTTTTTCGTGTGAAAATATATCCTGCAGTAATTACAATATGGAACTGGTTTTTTCAACAGTATTTTTCAGATATTTTGGCCTTATTGGCTCAGAATTCTTGAAATGGTAATCCCAACACATCTGGAGAACACAAAATTGGGGAAAGCTGGCATACAAAATGTATAAAATATGGCCCTTATGAAAAAATTATTTCATGGCAGCTACACTTCAGAAATGCAGTTACCTTATGCTAAACATATGTATACTGTATTTCAAAGTCATTTTTAAATAAAAATTCTTCCTAGTTAGAAGCTAGTAATTTGATGCATTGGTTAATGTAAATTTTAGTTAAATTTTCTATATTGGTTGGAATTCTACTAAGGAGGACTGAATTCTCTTTCAAAAATTATTTTGGAAATAATTGTTTAAGTAGTTTGAAGGAAAGTGCATTGCAGAGAGCTGAGATGAAAGCAATTTAGAAACTAGAAAGCAATGAAAGTAGTGAAATTAATGTCTTATCTCATTAATAGGGAAAATAATGAGGATAGTAGCAGAGTCTTGTGGGTACTTTTATATCAGCCTGATACAATTTCATCAATTCATTAGATGTGATCAAGCAATTGGAGAAAAATACATAAAGGATCAAACATTAGTTTAGTATTTTACAGAGTAATAGATATTACCTGAATGGAGATATGCAGGAACTATTAGACAAGCTAAGCAACTGAAGTATTTGCATAATCAGGCTGGTATAATTCTGTTATAGCCCATATCAATAAAAGTAGTTTTCCCTTTCCTGAGGATTTGATTTCCTGGTTTGGTCTACCTTCTGGGTAAACCAACAACCTTTTTATTAGCTGCAAAAATATTTCCTTGCTTCAAACCTCAAAATGATAGCCTAGGCCCTAGCCTCAATATGATAAACTTCTTTGGAGAATGCAATGTATGCATTTCCCCTGAGATCTGTAGTTGTCCAACAATTAAATCTACAGCTGTAAAAAGAGATAATCAGGGAAAGTGTGTTTAATGTATTTTAAAGTGCATCACTTTGACTTCAGAGCTATGTAATGGCAGATATTCTAGATGCCATTAGAAGGCAGAACATTGAATTTATATTTTCCATTTGGAAAAGTCTTGGCAATCTTGTACTTATCTGAAATGCTTCTCTATAACCTGTTTTCCCAGTGTAATTATCTGCTGCTTGCAGTTGGCAAGGTAATCGGTTTTGTTTGGGATATGCTGAACTGTCCTGATACAACAGTGGTGTTTTGGAATAGGAACCTGAATTTGCTTCATTGCTTTTATTTTCTTGACATCCACAAATAATAAGCAACAGATAAATCAGACTTTCAGAAAATAATGTTGGTATATAATCAATAAAAGTGTCTATATGTGTCCATCATGAGTCAGATGATCTATATTTATAACAGATTCTTAAAAGACAACAATACTAGAAAAGAACAAGGAAGTATTTTTGTTATGAACTTTAGGCAGTATTATTACTGTTTTTCCTAATAATTCTTTTATGTTAAATTTCCCTTTAAAATGTTGAGATTCTTTACAGTGCCTTTATGTTTCGATGCCCCAATATATCATTTTTAAGTATTCTTCCTCAATAGAATTCCAATCAACCAATGTATGGAAATATATAACTAGAATTTCCATCAAGCAATACATCATGTAAAGAAGAATTTCACTCCTGTATGATCTATTCTGGCATTAAGATCTATCTTAGGGTCTGCTTATAGCTCCACCAGGAACATTTAATTGGCAGGTGAGGAAGAAGAGTCTTCTCAGTGGTGGTTCTCAGTCTAACCTTTTCAGATCAACGACCATACTCAGCCTCTGAATGACATGCTAGGGTCACTCCAGATTGTGTCAGGCCAAGAAAGTAAATGGTCCTAGACAAAGATCAATTTGATTAAATTAATTCTGGACAATTAGGATTACTTACTATATTTTTAATCATTTTTCCTTTGTATCATAACAAAACTTGGAAGGGCCTGGGGCTTTTAGAGTTCGTTTATGGCCCTTAAGCTGCAAATAATGTGTCACTTCTGATCTGACACTCCCTGCATATTCAGCATTGCCTGGTCTTAGTATTATGTTAAAATAAATGAGCTGGTTAAAGGATTGGACATTCCTATGTGTTGAACATGCCACTGTTTAAAAAAAAAAGCATTTATTTGATCCTATTTTGTGCTGTTGTATGATTTTGCTGAATATAGCTTTACTGATTGTGCTGTACTTTATATAAACTATGCTCTTAGTAATTACTAATTATTAATTTACTAATATTCTTATAAATAAGTACCAAAAACATAAACTATCCTTGGGGTCCTTCTACACCCCATATTTAGAAAATAAAAATTTTGAATTCCAATTTTGTATTGGGCTCTCTAGACACGTATCATTGATGCATCAGTGGCCAAATCCTGGGGTTTCAGATTTTTTTTTCAAAAGTGTAAGATACAAAAGTGTATTTAGGAAGGAACAAGCTCCCTGTTGTTCACTTATATACTGTGGGTGATTAGGATATTAATTTTAAAAATCTGTATTAGGAATCTACAGGTCAATATAACTGTTTATTATTTTTTATAAAATTCCAGTATTTAGTCCTGACCACTCCTGAAGTGGGTATAGAAAATTAGAAGGTAAATAGGAATTTGAGGTCAATACAATTAGTTGAACTGTGACAATTTAATCAGAGGAATTATATGTTCAACATCACTTGAACTGAGTTTCTTCAATTAAAGTCCTTTAAACACCCCAAAATGTAATCTACTGCATAGATCATGACCATCCAGCAAAAACATTTGCATATAGTAAAAGTGGATTCTACCAAGGTGTTTATCCTTTTGTTCCCTTAGAAATACATAAGGTGGTATTGGTTTGTTTTTGTTTTTATCAAAGTCTGCTAGACTAGAATATTTGTACAAGTTTAGTCAGAATTACTTTGGTTTTTCAAAACTTAGTTTCTGTATATCCAGACTTCCTAAGTTTTCCCATCATAGATAAATTTGGAGAGTCATTTCAGATATGACTATTCTCTATTATTGAATCATGGTTTAGATAGATTCATCGCACATTAAAGGTTGTGAAATAATGTAACAAGCAAAGTTGAAACATTATCATAATTTTGTTGTATAAAACCAATTCTAGATCTCCAATATGCATTGATTACTCACAAACTTCCAGAATAAAAAGTTTAAATTAAAAGCAGTCAAAGAAATGTTGGGGGGGGGAGGAATTAAAAAGTTTTAATCTGGCATTGAAAAACATAAGTAGGTATCAAATGAAATTATTTTGATTTGATGAGTATTGTGCAGCTGAAGTACCACAGTTGAAAACATTACAATTTCCATCTCTAATTGAATGAGCATGGAAAGCAGAGAAATCCATAGAAGAGTTTTGACAAATATCATTATACATATGTTGGAAAAATTAACATTAGTATTTGGGTTCTACACCATAAAGCAGGAAAAGATCACCAATAGAAGTATATTGATAGTAATATTGCTACAAGTGCAATGTTAATTCTAGTTACTTACTCAACTACTAAGAACCCATATCAGTACTTAAATTCCTTTTTAATTAGGACTAGAACTGTCAGTTTTGGTTAAGTTTTTGTTTTTCTTCAACTTGCTAACTTATCATGAGATTCCCACCAATTTTTTTCTGAATTATTACTGTATAATAAAACAGTACACAGTACAGTACACACTTCCCTTGTGTGAATTTCTTAACAGCTGTTGATTTATAAGGACTTTGCCTATTCTGTGCCTCCACGGGGAAGCATCTCTCAACACTCTCTATGTGTTTATCAGAAACAATCCAGGCATTTGATGAAATACCTGTCATATCTCCAAAAACAGAAATGATCCATTATTTTCATAAGAAAACTAATAATTCATGACTATTTCTGCAACAAAAGTTCTTCTGAATAGTTGCCTAGTGTCTGGATGAATAAAGAATAAATGTTGATGTGTTGAAAGATTATCAATAGAAACATTTGTCCTAAGCTAGTAGTAATTGACAATTGCAAGATGAAAAGAATTACATATAAATAAAAGAATAAAATAATAACCTATAATGTATAGTTCTCTCACTAGGTACGGTTTCTCTCATACAGACCTTTGTATCTTCCTATTCTTTTCCCCCGCTCTAATCCTAGAACAAGACTCAAATGCAAAACCAGTAAAGGAAGTTAAGCACAGCTGCAAATCCAATCAGTGCTGCCCTGGCAGGCAGGCCCGCACAGCTGGGAGCTGGAAATGCTCTTTTCCAAACGCAAATTGATACCAAATGGAGCAGATGGAAGGAGGCCAGTTACAACGCATGCCGCCGTTAGATCTCAAAGAAGAACTTAGGAACTAGGAGCGTCACCCAATGACTGAGCATTGCTCAGAAATTTCAGTTTGAATGTGTGTGTGTGTTATAAACTTTTTATAAAACAGTGAACTTCACTTTGTAAATGGTGACCTGGTTCTTTGAGAATTTGACATATAAGGAGTGTCAGTCGTTCGGGTGTTTCTCTAATGTCTGGATTTTCCGGATAAAACCGTCCCTTAAAACCTTCGACCTCATTTAAGTAGACCTCTCGTCACATATCCCATCCCACGAAATCCAATATTTATTAATTTTTGACGACACTCTAACATCGATTGACCCTGAAGTCAATGAACTCTAAACAGTTTTCTTTGTCAAAAAGAAAGTGTCAGAAATAATTTTCTTCTGGTGGTTTAGCCTTTGATGGAAATGAAGGGGAAAGAAATGGTGTTCATGTTTTTGGCACGTGGAGCAGAGAGCTATTAACACTAACAAACCCCACACATAGCAAAATTCCAAAATCCTGATATAAATGTTGAGGAGTGAGCTTCCTAAGATGTAGCTTTATTCTTAATGGTTATGTTATGTAAGTTTAGGAAAAATACCTAAAGATTAAGGAGCAGAGTTTTAGCAAATACAAATAAACAACGTTCACAGAAGTCAAAGAACAATATTTCTTATTCTCAATATTCCAGAAATGACTCATTAGGTTTTTAAACAGTATTAAATGTGTTCTGATAAATTGAAAAGTTGACTAAAGAAGTTCCTCCCCATCTTAAAAAAAAACCCTGGAGGTTTTCTGAGATTTTTATGTCTTGTGTTCCTGCAAAGAAGTGAGTTTTAATCTCCACAATTACCACAAAGAAGTTTTATTCCATTGATATATTAATGACCAGATCAAAAGAAACTACAAAGAATTTGAAAATACTCAACCTAATACCTTTAACTCATGAGTCTTAAGATTCTTTTGCTGTTAGGACTCTAGTCATTCAAAACGCACTTGCCACGGAAACTAGTTAAAGCTATTACCTCAGGGCATTGTTTTTAATAAGGAACAAGACCGTTTCTGTGTTTATAAGAAAATCAAGTGAGAAGTCTGCAAAAAACTTCTAACACAACTCCATCTTTCAATCAGTATATCAGTATTAAACAGGTATTTATTTTTAATACATGTAGGTGTGCAATATAGTAATCAGCACAATATACCATTATATGTCTAATGCTACCTAAGCTTTTGTTCTAAAAGTGAGTTGATGAGAGTTTTTTTTAACATCTCTGTGGGTTCATGAAACATGGAGCAGGAAACTTCAAAGAGGAGTTAAAAAGAAATCGAGTATATACTGTTTTCTCCATAAATACAACTGTGTTATAGAATTCTGTATGGAATATTTCACCAGGGAATAATTTATAACTTTTTGTATAGCATTACAGTATTCCGGATGACTTATAGAAGAAGCCATGCAGTACTAACATCTTGAATTGATTCATCATTGCTCTACAGATATGACTACTGTCTGATCAGATAGGACTGTAAAGATCCCTTGCTATGTTTCAGTGAAAATGTTTTCAAAATTACTAGGATTTTTCCCAGAGTCGTACAGAATATGATTTCAAGCCAAAGATTGGGTTCCTAAGAATATGTCCACTTTCCTCTGATTGGTTCCAGCCCAGGAATCTTGAAAATTACAGCTAAAGAGGGGGGAAATAAAAAGAAACAAGCCGGAACATTAATTGATAACTTGGGTAATAAAGATAGCATACCCGTTCTTATATTGTTTATTGGCATACAGAAGAACGTATTTATATCATTGTTATCCCATATTATCCTGCAGGCATTATTTGATGTTTTCCAGTTTGATGTTCTCTAGTGTTGTTGGGACTGCAGATATCAGATTTTTAGTCAATTTAATTCAGGTCATAAGAATAATCTGAATTTGTACCTTAGGGGAAAACTTTCACTTAGTCTGTGGAGGAATTTCAGTGATTATAAATATTAGGGACATGTGCTAACGTCATAATTGGTTCATGTGGAATACAAGAAATTAAAGCCCTGTGTTTTTAATTTTGTCTTGTGAGAATGCAATCTTAGATCATATTCAGTATTTTCTTGTAATTGTGTCATCTAAGGAGAGAGCAATATTGATGAACTTGAGATAGGGAATGTCTCTATTATTATTCTTTGGGGGAAAGAACTTCTGGTAAGCTTCTAAGGAATTGCCCAGCATATATTTTCAAAACCATTGATTTAAAAGGCCAGAATTAGTCTTCTGAATCATTATAAATTGTCCTTGTCACTATTCAAATGACAGATTGAAATAGAAAAGTGATCTTTTCTGTTAATGTGGTGGATCCCTTGTGTTGCTGTTTGAGGGGACGATAGCGAATTTAAGACATTTTAAATTATACATGTTGGACCGAGATGGGAGATTTTTAATTTTGGAAGAAGAAGAGACCCATTTGTCAGAAGTAAAACTGCAGCAGCTGCTCTTTAGCTGAGGGCTCTATTCCAAGAAACCAATGTAGGACATTTTTCCAAAAATATATCATGGTTTAAGTGGGAATGTATCAAACAGAGAAGGAACTTCATATTGTTCTTTTCTAATAGTAGTAGAAAGATAGCACGAATATTTAAAAGACAAAGACATGATTATTGTTTTGAATTAAATCCTGCTCTTCTACTAAGGGAATTCCCACACACACACACAAATACAAAATAAAATGGAGCTTTCTGTTACAAAATGGATGCTATCACCTAGAGCTGTGGTTTTTTAAATTTTTTGTTCTTCGGACCTCTTCCCAATTTAAACTTTATGGAAGACCCCAAAAGAGATTTTGTTAATATGAATTATTTTTCATATTAAAAATTAAAAATGGATTGGAGCTCAGTGTGGCTCATGTGGTTAGGACACTGGGTTGGAGGTTAGAAAGCTCATCTTCGAGACCCAGTGCTGCTGCATGGCAGGGTGAGCTCCTGTCATTCACTCCAGCTCCTTGATAGGCATATGAAAGGAGCACCCACAGGTGTCTCCCAGGCAACGGTGATGTCATTGGCTAATCCTTTTAGCCCGGAAACGCCTTAAGCAGTGCCTCTGAGACAAATGGGACGAGACACGATTAAAATGGATGCATTTGTACAATATTTATTTATTGAATCATGTAAAATTAAAGCTACTAGATATTAATATATTTTTTTTAAAAAAAAGCCCATGTTGAAATGAAAAATGATGTTGTTTTGCATTTTCAAATATTTTCAATATCTAGGAAATAATTTTGATTTGATGGAGCTCTTAGAGAATCTTGAGGGACTCCATGGGTCCTCAGACCATATTTAAGAAATACTAATCTATGCACTGATGCAGATAGAAAATGCAGGGATCATGTTATAACACTACATCAGTGTTGTGATCTCTTTGAAGCAGGGAAAAGCTACATGGAGTGGAGGGGCTTGTTCTATAACCCAATAACATTTGTGCTTCAATCCGTAACATCTGGATAAACCTGAGGTGCAATCTAAGCAAAAGTAAGGGTTTATACAATTTATTGACTGAGTTCATAGATCCTATTTTTAATTGATTCATTATGTGCCATAAATCAGTACTGACCTAGTGATCACATAGATTTTCTTTGGGATGATCTGTCCCTAACTTGGTCTTCCAACAGTCCATCCACTTTGCTGTTTATCCTTCTCTTTCCCTGCATTACAGACCTCAAATGTCTTCATTCCTTCCATTAAACCATTGATTCATTACAACTGGCAGTGTTTTGTTTACACACTAAGCCATAATTTAAAAACCATTGTAGTTCAATTCACATAACAAATGATGTTTCCGAGTATTTGTGTGAATTGGTTTATTAAAATGAAGGGAACTCAAGAAACCTTATATTGTATTCTGCTAATATGAAACATTCTTTGCCTCTTGGTTTCCTGTAGTGAAATACATACTTATGCTTTCTTTTATTCCAAGATGATCTGAGATTCATTTCAACTGCTCCAGATGTAAAATTCGCTTTACAAGGTCAGCATATTTCCCCCAACAATCTGAGTCCTCATTTTACTGACCTCGGAAGGATGGGAGATTGAGTCAACCCTGAGCCAGTCAGGATTGAACTCCTGGCTGTGGGCAGAGTTTCCTGCAATATTGCATTCTAACCACTGCACCAACAGGACTCATTACATTAATTACTTGTGAATTGGTTGTCCATTACAAGGCAGATCTTGGATCTTAGGAGGAGTACAGTGATTACCCCATTTTACTTAAACTAGTCTGCCTTAAATGTGATGCCCAGTATCATCCTGTTGTTGATTAGTCAACAAATTGGATTGTGTTCATGGAAGAGTCAGAAGATACCAATTTGACATTCATCTTAGGCAGAAAAATGTTTTGGCCTGGATCTTTCCATTGCATGATCATGCTCTCTGTGTGTATGTTTCAGAGTAATTTGTGCCTACGAATTCATCTGACAGCACTTTTGCAACAGATTGTGGGGAATGCTTAATTTCATCTATTTGTGTCAGGGCAGTTTCCTAATTTGGTGCTCTCCAAATGGACTTGCTGACCATTCCTAATCAATATGGAGCAAGTAGCTCTTTGGGGTACTTTTCTTTCTCAGAAATGGACAACTCTATAAAGTAATGATACAAAAGAAGAATTAATTTAAACAACTTGACTGAAAAGTAGACATGCAGACATAGTTAGGAATATAATGAAAAAGGGTCCAACTTGAAATGAATCTAAATGGATCTCTCTGCCTGCAGGCAAAACCTCAGACTCTGTTTTCACAGTTGTATTAGTAGACTCTTTGAACCAAGAAATCAGTGAAGGCTTTAGTATGAAAATGTGGAAATGCCAATGCTGTAATCCCTGGGTCATGAATGCCTGATTCTCTCTGCATGCAGCTCACACTGAGGGAAATATGCTGAATGGAGCCATGTATAACTTCATATACAATATAAAAAGACTTCTTGTTCTAGGCACACACTGCTTGTACAAGCCATTTCTGTTTCAATGCCCATTCTTTTGCACTGGCATCTCCTTACCTTCTTTCCTCTGAATGAAAGAGGGATGCAATAATGACATAATTATTAAAAAGAGAGAGAACTTCCAGACCAGCTGCAGCACACACACACAAAAAAGTCTGAAGGGAAATGGGAAAGCTGATGGTTCTTTGTTAAGGTTGCCTTGGCTATAGAATATGGTAGATGAAACATTTTACTTTGAGTGTATCTCATCTGGTCATATGGATGGATGGGTAGAAGTTCTTTTAAGGTGGATCCCATCTGTGGAGTCCCTCAGCTTTTGGAATGAATAGCAGTTCCACCTGACAGGACCTCCTTTCATTCCCTAATCCCTGCTTATGCCTCATGAAAGCAGCCAAGCAGGATACATGGACAACGTCAGCCTATTGGCAGAGTGACAAGCAGCTTTTTCCTTGTACAGGACAGAGACCTTAAATTTAGTATATCTCCTTAGGTAACATTCCTAAGGAGCTTTTAAGAAACAGGTGCTTTCATTTGCATAGACCTTGCCTCTTTTTTCTCTTCTATTTTGCCCCCTACCCACCAAGATAGCTATTGTCCTTGGCTTTCAGCATGAGGCATGCTATTCCTGGAGGTTCATTTGCATTCAGGTAGATAGATGCAAGGCAGGGCCTCATTGCACTCTTTGCATGGATGGCGTTCCTGAAGTAGTAGGCTAATTTACACTGAAATTAAAAATATGAGCGTGATAGGTTTTACTTTAGACAGCTCCATCCTATCCTATCAGAAATTAGAAAATACATTAAAAAAAATAAACAGGAACCAGTTCAAACTCATTTCTACATCCCTTGGATCCTTTTTTTAAAAAAAACTAAATCTCAGGCATGATAGGAATGCTGCCCTAGATGAAGATCATAATGCGTAATGAGCTAACCCTTTCCAATCTGCTGGAGCTCTGGACGAAAATTCACCCTTTCCTTTAAAATAGCAGCTAAAAATAATTGGGGGGGGACACGCTTATCAAAACCATGGGCATTGGAAATAATAATAATAATAATAATAATAATAATAATAATAATAATAATAATAATAATAATAATAATAATAATAATAATAATAATAATAAAGTTGGAAGAGACCTTGGAGGTCATCTAGTCCAACCCCCTGCTCAGGCAGGAAATCCTATACCATTTCGGACAAATGGCTGTCCAGTTTCTTCTTAAAAACTTCCAGTGTTGGCGCATTCACCGCTTCTGGAGGCAGGTTGTTCCACTGGTTAATTGTTCTAACTGTCAGGAAGTTTCTCCTTAGTTCTAGGTTGCTTCTCTCTTTGGTTAGTTTCCACCCGTTGCGTCTTGTCCTGCCTTCAGGCGCTTTGGAAAATAGCTTGACTCCCTCTTCTTTGTGGCAGCCCCTGAGATATTGGAACACTGCTATCATGTCCCCCCTCGTCCTTCTCTTTGTTAAACTAGACATACCCAATTCCAGCAACTGTTCCTTATATGTTTTAGCCTCCAGTCCCTTAATCATCTTTGTTGCTCTTCTCTGTACTCTTTCTAGAGTCTCAACATCTTTTTTACATCGTGGTGACCAAAACTGGATGCAGTATTCCAAGTGTGGCCTTACCAAGGCTAACATTTCACCATAATTATGAAGTGCACTAGAACTAAGATAGGGAGACAATTACGTCGGTAGCACTGTGTTGGCTTTTTTGGCAGCTGCAGCACACTGCTGGCTCATATTTAAATGATTGTCCACTAGGACTCCGAGATCCCTCTCACAGTTACTACTATTGAGCAAGGTACCCCCTATACTATACCTGTACATTTGGGTTTTTTTGCCTAAATGTAGAACCTTACTTTTTTCACTATTGAATTTCATTTTGTTAGCTAGCGCCCAGTGTTCAAGTCTGTCCAGATCCTCCTGTATCCTAAGCCTGTCTTCTGGAGTGTTGGAATTCTGTTCCTAAGCATGTTCCTGGAAAGTTAAAAAAAACCTGTGGAAAAACAAACAGTGGAATATCATCATTGTGATGTTGCCAAGAAAACTGCATCATTATTTTTTTTGAAGTCCACTTAGATGGCAACAGCTGACATATTTTGATTTCAGAGGACCCAAACAGGATCAAACCTTGATGGAGACCACTGGGAAATGCAAGTATATATCTTCCTCCCTGAAAAAATGGTAAACTACTTCCATGTTAAAAAAAACTACGTGGATGCCCCTATGTAGTCCACCAGGAATCTAACTTGCCTGTTAAAAAGTCATGTCAAAATAGGGCTGTGGCATGTCAACAGTCCAACATTATAGAAGTCCCCCTGAGTCCTATGAAGTAGGCATTGTACCAGTTAAGTGTGGCTAAGAATGCCAAGTGATAACCCACATAGTGGAACTCCCTATTCCAAAGCCTCAGCTTTAGCCTTGACGCTGCTTGCATTGTAGCCTTGGATAAATCATTGCCTCTTGACCTAACACACTTAACAGATTGCCAAGATGAATACAACACCATTACAAACTGCTTCATGGAATGAGTGACTCAGTATAGTTATTTCCTAACTCTCATTCTGTGCAGGACAGTCTCAAGGTTAATTCCAATTCCAATTCCTGATTACGTTTTGCCCTTCCATTGCAAAGGGTCTACTTACCAGAACAATCAAGATCTATCTTTTATTTATTTCTGTCCAGGCAGAATGATTAAAGGAGAGAAATACAACGTCAGAGGTGATTTGATCCTCAAACATTCCCATTATGTATGATAAAGAAATATGAACTTCTTTAATACCTCCCTACAAGAATTCTTTGTCATCCTCCAAATCTTTATGCTCACTAACTGTACTATTTTTTCCCTACCAGTGTGTGTATATAATTGCAGCGAGAGCAACAAAAGTTCTTAAAACTTTTGAAGTCTCAGTACAGTATTCATTCTTTTGAAGCCTCAGTATTTTCACCTGCAAATAGTAATAATACTTATTTTAAAGGGTTGGGGTGTTGTTGTTTTTTCCCCAGAAAAATAGCAGGTATTAATCACATGGAATATCCTAAATCTATACAAGTATAGGTTTCTAATTTTTCTAATTTTGAGAGATGACCAATAAGTATTTACTTTTATTTTACACTTTTATGTCCTGCCTTTCCAAAGGTCAGATAACATTCCTAGAGTTTCTCTTATCCGTATAATAGGGGGGGGGGAATTCCAAGGTTACAGTACTGGAAAGTTTCCATCTACTGAGCAAGAAACCACAATTCCACAATTCATATGCAATCAAATTTGTATCCAGCTAGCTGGTGTCTTGTATGGCAGTGTAACATTTCTAGTCTGAGGGCAAAAAGATGCTTAGATGTAAGCAGTGAGTGAGATCTTGTAGCACCTGCCAACAATTCCTTAAAGCAACCACATCTTCTGCTGGAATTATATGGCTTCCTTTCCCTGCAGCTGTTGTGGGATCCTGGGAAAAGTGTGATCACTTTAAAGAGTTGCTAGCAGATGCTATATACCAGTGATGGCGAACCTTTTACTGCAACCCAAAACCCAGTTATGCGTCATCGGGTGCCGGGTGGATGTGGCCCATTGGGTGGGCGTGGCCCATTGGGTGGGCATGGCTGCAGTGGTAACAGCAGACTGGGTGGGACTAAAAAGTTCAATCAATCAATTCCAACTTTGCAAGATTTTTTTCCCCCCGCAAGAAGTTGAAATTGACTGATTGATTGAACCTTTTTTTTTGTACACAGCGGCGGAGGCCTAAAGCAAAAAGGTTTTATAAAACTGTTTTATAAAACAGCTGAAGGCCTAGGACTGGGGTGACAGCGCGCGTGCCCACAGAGAGGGCTCTGAGTGCCGCCTCTGGCACCCGTGCCATAGGTTCGCCACCACTGCTATATACACATCCTTCCCTACAAAGCCCCTTCTTCCCTCTGAATCCAAAGCATAGCAGAGCCCTTCTGTCTAGCCACGTGTGTCACACACACACACACACACACACACACACCTCTCCCTTTCTTTTATGCCAATAATGATCCCTTTAGGGGAAGCACTTTTTTAAAAAAAAATTGATCCTCCAAATAAAGAGATTCATATTAAAGTGAGGCAAGAAGTAAGTAATGAAAATAGATTCCGGGTTCTTCTGGAATATCTCTACATTATATCAACTGTTACACATTCAATTATCTTTCTCTACTCTTCCATAATTTGTCAGTGGTTCTCTGATCTTTAATGATGTGGTCTCTAACAGGGACATTACAATTATCCATTGTTCCTCACCCTTGGGGGAACGAACCCCTGTTTTTTCTACAGGGTCTGTGAAGCTATGTAGCTGCATCCTCTGGAACAAGGGTGTCAGACTGCCGGCCCGCGGGCCGGATGCATCATGCCGAAACCGCGCCCACCCCATTGCCGGCAATGGAAAAAAAGTCACGATACGTCGCGACATGTCACGTGACATTGCGAGTTTGACACCGCTGCTCTGGAAGTATTGCCTTTGCACTGAGCAAATCCACTTTGGAATGGTTCCACAGATAAGGCTGATTCTGCCATGTAAGTTTCTTGTGCTGTTCCCAAAGCAATATGTAAGATTGTAATTATTAGCTTCCCAAGACCTGGCCATGGAAAGAAGAGGCCATTGTTTCAAAGACAATTTTCAGTGTAATGAGAGAGCTTTGGGTATGAGGCTCTTCACCTGTCCTGCAAACAAATGCTTTAGTACAGGTGCTTTAGTATTCAGACTATACTACTTCCAGTATACTTTTAGGTACTCTAAATTTGGCTTTTATTCACTGTAAGACTCCTGCCTCTCACCAAAATGCCTAAGTCAGTTTCTTTCTCATTTAAAAAGAGTTAGACAAACTGGCTGCACTACTTCAAGATAAATAAAAGTCCAAACTTTTGGAATCCAGTGTTTATCTTATTGCTGGAGTATCTTTTAATTGGTGAACAGCTATTATGATTGTTTAGTGGCAGAAACTAAATGATCTGCCAGGAAGCAGATCTAATCCCTCAAGAAATGTGTTCCTTCAGGGATTCTTAGGCTCAGCACTCCCCAGACTTGTGGCCCATGGATCTCCTGGTAGATCAGAAAATGCTCCTCTGGAAACTGCCAAATCGATCAGATGTCTTTTGTCTATATCTTACTATTGCTGCAAAGCCCAGGAAATTGAGTATAGTGAAAACCCAAGAATATAGATTTATAGCTTGCTGGGGGAGGTTATAATGGATCCTTTAAGCATTACAGACCCTAAGACTCCAGAGAAGAATTAAAGACATCGGTAGATAGCAGTCATGGGAAATGTCTGTGTGACAAATTTATGATGTGGCAATGTGAAGAACATCTTTCAGTGTTAGTTCCCCATCTGTGAAAAGTAACAAGTGAATATGAAATAGAATATAAAAGTACTTGGACTTATTTTCAAAGCACCAGGTTTTTCAAGGTTTTTCCTCCCCAAGTGATACAAATGAAAATATAAAATTACACCGCTTTCTTCTCCAGGAAAATGTTTATTTCAACACCACACCATTCCCTGGCTGCAAACTTCTTATTTCCCACCTACTAAGGCATGTATTAACTTGTGAAGTGTGTTAATAACTGGATTTCATATTCCAAAAATAGAAGACCGTCAATAATTTGCTGCCCTTTCAATGAGTTCCAAAATAACCCCTTGTGAGGTTTCATACAATTTTAATAGCTCTAGGGCCAAAATGAACAGAAGTATGTCTTCCTTCCTTCCTTCCTTCCTTCCTTCCTTCCTTCCTTCCTTCCTTCCTTCCTTCCTTCCTTCCTTCCTTCCTTCCTTCCTTTCTTTCTTTCTTTCTTTCTTTCTTTCTTTCTTTCTTTCTTTCCTTCCTTCTTTCTTTCTTTCTTTCTTTCTTCTTTTCTTTCTTTCTTCTTTTCTTTCTTTTGGGGGGGGATTTTTAACATTTTGGGCTGATGAAATGCTCTTGAAAAGTCAAAATCTTACATATTCTTTTTTTCAAACTTATTATGAACTTATTAGCTTAAGGTGGATTTGGCGTAGGGGGAGGGGGTGGGAGTATCGGTTGTATGCCATTCAAAAGAAGGCCATTACGAGACCATGTCTCCTTTTCCCCAACCCCCTCCATGTCTCGTCCGTTTAAAAGTTGTGACCGAAAAAAAGAAAACCATGGTAGTTCGATAATTTTCCATTGTCCAATGGGGTGGACCGATTCCCTTCCTTCTACTCCCTTTCTTTTAGGGAAATGCCTTTTAGTCGAGACCATACGGTTCCATGAGCTGAAAATATCCCAGCCCCGGAATAGGAAGGCATCTCTCCTTTAAAAAAAAAAAAAAAAAAAAGGGTCCTAAAAGAACAGGTTGAATGAAGGTTGGATGGAGTAACAGAGCGGAGGGAGGAGCCCTAATTTAGAAACCGAACCACACAAGGACGCGCCGATATTGCAACAGCAGTTCCGATTGCCTCATTCTGTTTTACTTCGACCTTATCTCTATTTTCCCCCCCCCCCCGCCCGGCCCGGCAAAAACAGAGCAGTCCCTTGCGCCGCCTACGGTCGCCTTCTGCAAGGACGCCGAGAGAGAGCTGCGAGGACACCTTAAAACCGGCGGCTCCTGCCAAGGCTGCGCTCCGCTCGGCCCAGCCTCCTCCGCCGCTCGGAAGCAGCTGACTCGCTGGGCGACTGCCAGCGCCGCTTAACTGCCTGGATCACTGAAAGGCAACGTGCAGAATGACATGTAAACCTCCTCCGCCCTTATGCTAATACCAGGGGGAGGGGCCGCCTCACTCCCCCCCCCCACCCCTCTCCTCCCCAGCGCGCGCCCTGACGGCTTAAGTTGCCGGCTCCATTCATAAAAACTGGGTAGGCACTGCCACCTAGTTTAGAGAAGGCGAAGCTGCCTTGGGAAAAGGCCTCGGCGCTGGGACGGGGGGCCTGGGTGGGTGTCTGATGATGTGAGGCGAGAAAGTCAGCAGCCCCCGGAGGGTCTCTTGTTACCCGGAAAAAAACAACAACGGTGCGCTGAAAACAACCGACCACCGAGACTGCAATCGCTTCATCGCCGCTCTTTGAAGAGAGAGACTGGGGGATGACTCGGGGCGTTTTAAAGCGCCTATAAAAAATATAAGCTTCGAGCTTTCTTCGGAGCTGGCATTAAGAAAAACTTTTTTCGTTAAGGCGCAGTTTTCAGCCATAATAACTGCTGCGTGTGGGTATCCATAGAACCATTTTAAACCACCTCCTCTTTTTTGTTATTTCTCAACCTTGACCATTTTAAGGCATGTGGACTTCAACTCCCAGAATTCCACAGCCAGCATTGCTGGCTGTGGAATTCTGGGAGTTGAAGTCCACATGCCTTAAAATGGTCAAGGTTGAGAAACACTGATGTCTGTCTTAGCCCTACCTTGGGGGGGGGGGGGTTGAGGGAATCCTTATTCTCCACCTTTCTTCTGGGAGCCCAAAGTGGGATCTTGTTACTGTATATGGGCTCTTCAAACATATTTCTTGACAAGTCTGCTGAACCATTTTATGTCTTGGCACAATACAGCCAATCGTCAACAAACCAAAGACCCTGAGTTCATATGGACACAGAGAGAGAGAGGGAGAGAAGGACAGCTAAAACTGAGCAGGCTTAGCATGATTTGAGAACCCGGTCCCTGGAGCTTTAACTGATTCAGATATATTTGTGGCATAAATTCAACAACTATGAATCAGGGATAGACTACGTGGCTTAGATTCTGGCACATCTGGTCTCTAACCACTGGCATACATGAGTGCCTGCCAGTAAGCTTTTTTTTTTCTCCAAAATATTGGCATCTGACAATCCCAGGTGGAAGTGGTAATAACCCAAACTCTCCCCCCCCCATTTATTTTCCCCTGACGCTGACTCCTTTTGAAAGCCCTCCCTTCCCACTTTACCTATTTTCCCCTTTCAACGTGTCCCTCTCTTCCTTTCAATTTCTCTCCTTTATGTTCCCCCAGTTTTCCAATACAAGCTTCTAAAATGCCCCCTCTGAGCTGGCACAACCTTCCCTCCCTTGCCAGTTTTTGGGATTGCATTTCTTTCAAGAAAAACTTGCTTCCCAGAATTGCACACGTGCAGAAAAAGAGTTCAACCATAGATAATGCCTGACGCTTTGTGCTGAGTTGGACGCAGGTATGAAGACCAGGATGAGACCCAAGAATGCCAAACTGAAGGATCTGGTTGCTAGGAAAACAGGAAGATCCTGCTCAGGTAGTTTTCTGTGATCAAGACTAATATCCAGCTGAGGACTTTTAACACTGACTGTTTTGTGAGGAGCTGGAACCATTAAACCTCCTTGTGATGGAATATTTTCAGCAGATAGAGGTCTTTCTCTTGATTTATAAAAGGCTCCTCCAGAAGCTCAAGGTCGTCATTGCCTTTTCCATATCTCCTTGATCAGCCCTTCTAGGTCACCCATCTTTCCGTGATGCCCAAGGAGAAGCAGAGCAGAAGGAGAAGAACTGGCCACAGGATGCCCTAGATAGAAGCAAAGCGGCAAGCAGTTGATGCCAAGTGGCTTTTGCCTGGCCACTGGGGGTGCAAATTAAAAGATTAAAAGCCATTGGGGAAGAATGCCACAAGGAATTCAGCAGGCTTGAAAACATTTTCGACAAATGGTATAGGGCAGGGGTAGGCAACCTTGGCTCTTTTATGATTCGTGGACTTCAACTCCCAGAATTCCTGAGCCAGCTGGCTCAGGAATTCTGGGAGTTGAAGTCCACGAGTCATAAAAGAGCCAAGGTTGCCTACCCCTGGTATAGGGTCTCCTGCTTGAACAGGGGGCTGGACTAGAAGACCTCCAAAGTCCCTTCCAACTCTGTTATTCTGTTATAAATAAATCACACCAATTGGGAAGGATAGGAGCTTAGTGGTAGGACTCATGTTAGGCACGCCACTTCAGTCGTGGTAGAAAAGATACAGGTTGGAAACCCTGCAGATCTGGTGCAGTTGTGGGCAATACCATGCTAGTGGGACTGACATTCTGGCTCAATACAAAGCCGTTTTCCTGACTGTAATGATTGCATTTCATCCTTGACAATGCATGTGAAATTTTAAACACAGCAGATTTGCCTTTCCCATAAGAAGGAAACTAGCTAAAAATTTGAATGCTTCGTTCTTCTGATAGGTGAATAATCTGCAAAGCTTGGAAGTATCATTACTATAATCCTCTCAAGCTCTTTCCTGAGAAACAGCTTAAAGACAATCCTCTTCCTTCAGATTTTCTAATATTCACCCACAAAAGAATGGAAAAACCCAGGAAGTGGACCTTGGCACTTTTTTTTTTTTTTAAATCACATTTGTATAGCCAACTATTTCATGTAGTGACTCTGGGCAGCCTACATAATAAAATACACAAAAAAACATTAAAAAAAACAATGTAACTTTAAATTAAAAAGATAAAAACAAAATAGTGGATAAGAGTGCATTCAGTTAATGTTGTACTAGTTAAGGAGTAGGCAACCTTGGCTCTTTTATGACTTGTGGACTTCAACTCCCAGAATTCCTGAGCTGGCTCAGGAATTCTGGGAGTCGAAGTCCACGAGTCATAAAAGAGCCAAGTTTGCCTACCCCTGCACTAGTTCAAGCTTCTGGATACACTTCAAGGGCAGCCCCATTTAGAGCACATTACAACAATCCCTTCAGGAGGTGACTAGGGTATCACAGTAGAACCTCATGACCCAGGAACGGGCTTCAAATCAGGTCCTCAGTTTTTGCTTCCTGCCAACCCAGCCATTCATGCCACCAATAAGAAAACCACACCTCCAAGAAAGTGTTGGCACTCACACAAAACCTCTCCAAGGCAGGTGCAGGATCTGCCACTGGGATTATCTGAAAGGATCTAACTGTCCAACCTATCATCTCCACCACCAGGGAAAGAAAAGAAATAAGTGAATGAGCTGGCAGGAAATGGAACAGCTGGAGGAGAGAGTGTCTCTGTACGTGAGGCAAAGCACGCCAGGGCTGCACCTGACTGAAGCAGCTTGCTTGATTCAGCCCTGCAGCTCTTAGCCAACCTGGTCACCTGGAGCAGCCTGCCTGCCTACTAAGGCAGGCGACACACCAGTCCTACAAAGGAGTTAACCCTAACACCCACACCCACTTCCCTGTCCCCCTCCATGTGCATACACACACGTAGGGTTGAAAATAAAGCAGTGGCAAGGAGGAAATTGTGAACAATTTAAGCGTTTGACTCGTATAGAAAAACAGGAGCTGGGCAGTTGTGTCTCTGGAGCACCTGACTGCCTTCTGGGTTTTTCACATCTTCCCATATTGAGAGTATTGTGCATTGGAACTGTGCGTTGCAGTGACCTCTTGCTTGTAACATGAAAAAGACTGGGAAAAGGGGGCTGATGTGAAAGAGGCGCAGGGGTTAGAATGCAGTATTGCAGGCTAACTCTGCTGACTGTCAGGAGTTCAATCCTGACCGGCTCAAGGTTGACTCAGCCTTCCATCCTTCTGAGGTTGGTAAAATGAAGACCCAGATTGTCGAGGGCAATATGCTGACTCTGTAAACTGCTTAGAGAGGCTGTAAAGCACTGTGAAGCAGTATATAAGTCGAAGTGCTATTGCTGATGTGGCCATTTATATAGCCTCTCCTTTTACACAATAATATTGTGGTGGTTGCCTGCTTGGCACCTGCAGAAGATCCCAATTGAGCAAATGTCCTTTCTGATCAGTGGCCGAATCAATTCTGATTTGATACCAAGGGGTAACATAATGTAGCATTCATTCTCTGTCTAAAGATACTGCATTACTGTAGTTATTGCATACAACATAATGTTATAATGTCACCTGGAGAATTCAGTAAGATCTAACACAATTGATTTGCCAAATCCTGCAGCTCCGGACAACATGTGGGATACATCATACTCTATCAGACGGCACCCCTTGTAGTTTCTCCTGCTGGTTTCCCAATCCAGGTGCCTCCCGGCTTCCTATCAATCCATCCTTCCAAAAGTTAATTGAGTTTTGTTCTCATTAAAATGAGTTCACACTGTTATGATTCCCAGTTGTTCTTGTTCTAGGGGAATGCTGTGTACAACCCTTTTATCTTTCCTACTGTCATAATAAATTAGGTTGCAATTTTCCATGTTCGAATCCTCCCTGCTAAAATGGGTGATTTGGGCACTCTCTGTCAGTCAACTCTCAGAATAGTAGATATGGGGATAAAATGAAGGATGATTCCCAGGCTCCTGAAGAAAAGAGGAATGATGGAATATAAATCTAATAATTAAATGAAACTGATCCAGCTGTCAGCATGAAGATATATGCAGTCATGGTGATGCAAGTATGACATGTATTACAATTGAGGATAAGAGTTTCATTAAATGCAACAAGCAGGGCTGGGTCCTGGGAAGCAATTAGATAGTTGACTGTGCTCATGGAAAAGCTTTTCCAAAGTTGATCTTTTGAAGCAAAAATGGCTACAGCTACCAAATCTCTTCTGATCCCCTGTTTCTACTTCTCTCCAATTTTCTCTTTCCAATCACTTTATCTTTTTACTCTGTCCCATCATGGACTCTTACCCT
>NW_015386208.1:518238-544378 GCF_001527695.2 Protobothrops mucrosquamatus | reverse complement strand
TGGGGTTAGAGATTAAATACATCCACACTTTTGAATATACAAAATGCTTTGTTGTGGCAGAATGCTTGGCAGTGAATGCTAGATAGACTTCATGATGAGGATCACAAGGAGCATGGGTGTATTGAAGTGGTTTGTTAATGCAGAAAGGGGATTAAATTGCAAAACAAATATAGGCAGGAAGGGCAAACAAGTAGAGAAAAAAAAGGTTAAGAAAGTTGTGATTGTATGAAGATAATGAGATGAGAAGAGAGATGAAAAGTTTAAACAACAACCACAGCATATAAAATGGTTTATGGATATGTAGACACAAGGATGAAACATAGTTCTCTGATTCCTACACCAGGGAAAGTTATAGTAAACAAAGGATAGATGGCAACTTCAAGGTGATAAAAAGAACAAGCAAAGGAAAGTTTGTTGGTTCAAAAAGATAGCAATAAATGATCCAAGTTTTAAAACTTGGGATCAGTGACTTGGTGGATAGGTAGATGATAGATGGATGATAGAGATTATAGGTAATTAAGATGGCAAGTTTCATTTGTACTACTACAAGCAGAATTTTGTGTATGTCCTTGTTTACTCATGCCCCCTTTCCACCATTCACTGCATGCAAAAATATTACCCAGTCTTGTTTTCACACACTACACTATGATTAAAAAATAGATGAAAAGTCCACAACTGCTTAAGTATTGCTGGCAAGACAATAGGAGCCAGTCTATCACTGAACTAGAAAAGGGAATTAATACATTAAATTGGATTATCCTTCCTTTTATTTAGTACACAGAACTCCAAAGCTATATCTTTTTCTTTGAAATTATTGCCCTTGTATCTTCATGTAAATAGTTCAGTTCCTCAACAGATAGACTAATAATCTCCTTTCTCCAATCTCGGACTTGCAATATGGAGATCAACCATTCATTCCGCATAAAAATAGATCAGGGAAAAAATTAAAAAGTCAGAGTGTGGAAGAAATCTATAAAAATAATAAAAACAATCAGGAGAAAAATATTAACCAACTGAGTTATGAATAAATGAATGAATGAAATACAGATTTATATTTAAAAAACAACAAAATAAAAAGAACATAAGTGATAGGACAGGAGTCAGGCACAATTTAAGGAAATGGATCTTTATAAGGCACGATTTAAAATAAATACTTACGGTGAAAACTCTAGTCTAATTCATGTCCAGCTTTTGGATTCCACCTCCATTTTGGACATAAGCAAGATGCAACTTAAAGAAAAGCATGATCTGCATATTCCTCACCAAGCAAATAACATTTATTGTACTGTTTTATACATTTGGGATAATTCCCAAAGGCCTTTGAAACTTTTAGTTATTATATACTGACTAAAAGCACTGACTTCTTTCACCCTCTTTTTTTATGAGCTTCGCAAGTAACAGAAAGAGACAATAGGAAATATAGCAATTTTCTCTGGTGACATTCAGAGCCTACACGATTTCAACATAAGATGCTCGATGCATTAAATAAAATATGGTCATATTTTTGCTTTTTAAGCAGACTCTGGCAAAGTTTTTGTACTTGTTTCAATAACTACTTGCTATGTATAGTAGTTGAAGAATGGCTGGACAGAAATTTCAGGGACCTGTGGGAAGTGAAGCAGAATGCATTATGATTAGAAATACAACTCAAATAAGGGACTCTAGACCCATTCTGTAAGCTTTAAAGGAGATTGCACGGAACTAAAGTCCTGATGGTGATAATACTCTTTTCCCCCTGTTTCTTCAGATATCCAGAATTTGCACACACCCTTTCATGTTATAACTTGAGAGAAGAAGCAAATGTTACTGAAAAAATTCCAAATTAAATACTTACTCATAATAATGCCTTTTATTATCAGATGCCTGACTCATAATTTGCAGGATATCTGCTGCGCAAAAGGTATAACTAATTAATATTTGTGGTTGAACAAGTGTTTTTCATCTCTTGCCCATATCCTTATCCAAATCGAATTTCACAGACATGATTCTCTAATTATCTACTCATTATGAATGTTGACATATACAGGCTAATTTTCCATGAACCCATTTTAGAGTTCATGCTACCACCGATTTTAACACTGTTGAGTTAAAGTTTGGATCATAAAAATTGAAAATTTTATTTCTTTCTAAAGATTGGGCAGAGCTAGCTTTGCAAATCTCCATTTGAAATGATTGCAAGAGTGGCTGCTTCACAGATTTTCTCCACCACAATCTGCACTGATTACTTTTGACTGTACAAACAAACAAACAAACAAAAAAAGACATGGAGCCAATGCTCCTCACTTTGTCCTTTATGGAGAATTGTTTTGTTAAGGAAAATCTTCTTGAGTCCCCAAGTGCTTTTTCTGACTGGGAAATTACGTGGTGGATTCTGCCAATTGCCACTTTTCTCACAGAACCAAAACACAGGGTAGGATAACTGCTTCACAAAAGAAAAAGTGGAAGCTTAAAGCTTCATGTTTTGTCCCCCATGGAGTGTTTTTTCTCCTAGCAAGAAAAGAGTTGAGGGTTAGGACAAATGGGAAAATGAAGATTGTACAAATTATTCCATATGCAAATTATTGTTTTACTGACACTTCTTTTAAAAAATCTTGTTGAATAACCACTTGTGTGGAATTTGTATATTATTACATACCATAACATTTTTAATGATTATTTATTTCAAGCCTTCCATTCTTGATAGTTAATGATAGTTAATACTAATACTTATGCTAGTTAATGCTTCATCAATATTAGCAATATTTCAGATTTCCTTTGTTTTTTTACATACATTGTTTTGAAATAAAAAGAATAAGAGGCACTTTCCAATTGCCTAGCCCACGGATATTTGACTATTCTAATTCATTCCTATTTTGGAGTTGATCTTTAAATGATTGCTATTGGATTAATGATATTTAGGAAATGTTAGCTTTTTTCATCTAACACATAAAATGCAATGGTAAGAGGATCAAGAATGTAACAGTTGACCCTTTTTTTAATTAGTAATATAATCAAATTGTTTGATAATGATAGATCACACAAGACTGTAATCTTGCAGCATTTCAGACACAATTTAATATCCCAAATCATTGCTTGAAATGTTTATAATATAGGATATTGAAACTCTTAAATCCCAATTATTTTTCCAGTGAGAAAATAATAAATCTATTCCTATTTAGAACATTCTGAAGGTCAGAGACCAAGATCGCAACATTTTGTAACATTAATTAACATTAGATCATAAATTATCTTTTTTTAAAAAAAAAAATAGCAAGGTCATCCTGCTCAAGTCTTTGATAGATGAAGCTAAAGCTTACTATTTCTACAAAGCAGAGGTTAGACAAGAAATCTTTATACACAATATCTCCTACCTGTACAATTTGGTATGTAAATTGCTGTGTGGATGCTTTTACTGCATATCCTCATATTTTGTACATGCTAATTAAAATAAAGATATATGCAGTCTTGAACTATATGGACTAATTATACCCTTTCTAGCAACAGTTGCTGTTTTTTCTTCAAGGAATCTCAGATAAAATCCCAGTTTCTAGGTTTGTAGGTGTGCCTACTAAAGAAGATTTGAATCACAGTAACTTTGTTTCTATAGACAATCATCTGGCAATCATCTGTCCTTGACTTACGACCATGACTGAGCCCAAAAATTCTGTTACCAAGTGAAACATTTGTTAAGTGAATTTGCCCTATTTTATGACTTTTCTTGCCCCAGATGTTAAATGAATCATTGCAGTTATTAAGTTAGTAATATTATGGTTAAGTGAATCTGGCTTCTCCATTGACTTTGCTTGACAGAAGGTCGTAAACATTAATTACATGACCCCGGGACACTGCAAGCATCCAAATTTTGATCACATAACCATGGGGATGCTGCAACAGTTGTGTGAAAAACAGTCATAAATCACTTTTTTCAGTGCCGTTGTAACTTTGAACAGTCACTAAATGAACTGTTGTAAGTCAAGGACTATCTGTATTAATTTAAGTCTAAGTTACAAATTTCACAGAGAATTTGGAATTCTCTTATAATTTAAGTTTCCTAAAAGCAAAGCAATTAGAGCATACAGTAGAAGGGGGTTGAACCAACAAGCATTTCCATCCTTTCCCCCTATTCTTTCTATCCCAAAACTAAACAAAATTAAAATCATTGTCAACCCGAAACAACCCACCCACCAACTCCTGAGATGTTTTGAAGATTTTTTTAAAATGTTCCAATAAGCACATATTTCATAAAATGCATCACCTCCTATTCTTAAATCTCAAGAACTTCCAAAGAAGGCCCCCTGCCCTTGCAATCATTTATTGTATTTGTTTTGACTAAGAGGAAAAAAAGGTGGGAATTCATTCAAAATGTAAGCCTTTTTGAATGCTTTAATTAACAGCTAATTATAGAAGTGTTGAAATGATTGGAACTTCAGAGCATTTAATTATGGCTAGATTATGTCCCATAAACTGTATGAAACTTTTTTTTATTTCAGATAACAATCTCTTATTGATGTCATTTCCTTGCTGTCACATGTGAGTTTGAAGAGTGCTTCTAACAGGTGTGAATCCCATTTCTTTGTTTAATATTACAGTTAATCATAATAGTAACAGCTGTTTAGGAAAGATAGAACAGGTCTGGCATGTATTTATGTCTGCAGTCATTGCTCTAGCTATAAATTATTCAATCTGAACCAACTGAACATTTCTTAGTTCAGATGACTTTAGGTGCACATCAGTGTATTCTGTACCATGAATATGCAAATAACACATACTAGGAAGTTTCCTACGAAAATAAATGTGCTTTATCTCACTGTTACTCGTGATTTCATACACTATTACTTAGAAGTAAGTAATTTCTTATGGATTCTTAAGAAACTCATAGAAAACTGAGTACAGTAATAAACTTAAAAACCAGATGGTTAAATATCCATGAGCATTTTGATTATGACCATGCCTTTGTTTCTCTTCCTAATTATGGGGCAAGTTGAAACTCTGATATGTTAAAGTATATGCTTTATATAAATTCATTTTCTGATGTTGCCACATGGGACCCAGAAAATAATACTATATAATATTCTGACACAGCATAAGGCAGCTCCATCCCCAATCTGTCCTCCAAATTTGTGGCATGCATTATGACTAATAAAATATCTAAAATTTAATCCTTCCATAAAATTTATTCCCTTCATTTCTAATGTCCAAGCTAAAACAATACCATCTTTGTACCATCTGCTCTGTACAGGTAATTAAATGGAACAATACAACTCAGGAGTAACTCTTAAACAGTTCCAGTGTAAATGGAACGGTGTAAATATGCTCAGGGATCATTTATGGTCAGTTGCTTCAGATGGTGAGAACCCAGTGAGGGTTTTTTGGCAGCTCCACTGCTGGCTCATATTTCAGTGATTGACCACTAGAACTCCGAGATCCCTCTCACTGTTACTACTATTGAGGAAGGTACCACCTATACTGTACCTGTGCATTTGGTTTTTCTTGCCTAAACGTAGAACCTTACTTTTGTCACGATTGAATTTCATTTTATTAGATAGCGCCCAATGTTCAAGTCTGTCAAGATCCTTCTGTTTCTTAAGCCTATCTTTTGGAGCATTGGCTATTCCTTAGTGTCATCTGCAAATTTGATGAATTCACCATCTATCCCTCATCCATATCATTGATGAAGATGTTGAAGAGCACTGGGCCCAGAGAAGGTTGGAGAAGATTGTTGGAGAAAGTTGTTTAGAGAGTAGAATCAATTTAAAAAAAAATACTCTTAAGGTTTTCATTTGACCAACCACACTCATGGCAGTCTGTATTCAAGCCTGGATATGAGATGGAAACTGCACTGTATATTCTCACTGATGGCATTTTGTGCAACCTGGATGGTGGAACAAGGACAGTTCAGGTCCTGGTGACTTCTCAATGATCCTCAGTATGGAGAATGGGAGTTGAGCTGTTATATGGTAGCATTTCCATTCATTCATGAATCTAGTCAGTGGTGGCAGACAGGAATGAATTGAGGCCCCCAGACACTCTCCTATGGGATGCTTTATTTATTGGCTGCCTGGGGAATTTTGAGAACTGAAGTCCATCCATCTTAAAGTTGCCAAGTTTGAGAAACACTGTGTCAACTCTACAATGAGCCTAGCTGCAGCCATCTTTCTCTGTCTCATTCTAGGTTGCCACATGGAAAGGAGGGAAGGGGGTTTTACAGGTTCTTCGCTAGTCTAAACAATATTCTGTTCCGTGGGAACCAAGGTTATCTCTTAGTCCTGGTACTAGGGACAGGGCATTGTATTGGAAAACCCGCCAAACATTGCTATTGGGAAATGTAATAAACTGCATATTTTTGAGGGTGGGACATTATACTTTGTAACTGGGTAATTTTTAGTGGGAAATTCAGGCATGATTCCACTTTTGACCATGCCAATACTTTGTAACCAATAAACATGTTCTTTGAGGAATTTATAAGCCTCAGAGTTCTGCTTTATTTGTCTCTGTGTATCTGTCTCTATCAGAGCCATGACACACTGCTTTACTTACAAACAATGTGCAATGTATTTTTTTTCTGCTTGCAAGGAAAAGCCAGCAGCCATATAATCATCCTTTTCCCCACACACTTAACTAATTTTGCTAGTCACAGAAAACTGGTGCTATTATTTTGGAAATGACTACTCTGAATCAGAAATTCTTCCAGCAGTTAAATGTATCTTGTTTGTAGTTACAATATTGCCTGCAAGCAAAGAACATAATACTGATTTACACAAATTACTTAGCCAGCTAATTTTTTTTTAAGACAGGAGGAAGGTAGTTACACCACATTATATTTGAATAAAATAATTTGCATTTCCCTGCAAGCTCTTTAAAACATTTTGGGGTCAAAGTAATAGCTGTATCAAAGGTAAGCAAATAATTATGCTGTCATTAGTAGTATGATTGGTAGATTTTGATTTATGTTTTTATTACAACTTAAAATCTCTGTTCATTCTTTTCTTTTACCTAGAAACATAAAAATAGTTTTCAAATTTCACTCTTCTAAGTTTTTTTTCCCCTTGTTCAATCAGGTAGGTTAACTTATCAGTATATCAAAGGGGACAAACAGGATCCAATCCCTCCATCATTTTCTTCAATGGCTGGACGACAGAATTGAGAATGAGATCTATTTCGGATTTTTCTTTCCAGAAAAATATCGCTTTGCCACCAGCAACTCCCTGAGATTCAAAGATGTTCTGAACTGTGAACAAGATTCGTTGAGTCATTGTGTAATAGTGTCTTCAGAAAACAGACCTACCTACTCCAGAACAAATCATTTCATAATATTAACATTTTTAATGCCTTAAAACTCTGCAATGCCTGGTTTTGATTATTACAAAAAAAGAAGCCAGTTGTCAATAATTTTATTTATAGGGTACATAAAAATACAGTTTTGTTTTTTAAGTGTCTAATCATCTGAATGGTTTTTTTCAGCATCCAATATTTTGGCTACTAGCATCTCTTCCAATATGTATCAGGGAGAAATACAGTCAGGTTATACTGTATAAACTACTCCCAAAGTAGACTCCCCCCCCACCGAAGACAAAGAACAGCTTGTTTCTGTTGTACCTTGGGGATTATGTCCTGTTCACTGAAAAACAGACAATAACACTTTGAGCATTTCAAAACAAATATTAACAAGTTGATTTATTATTCATGTCTCACTTAAACAGTGGCCAAAGCATAACATCTTATTATCAAGTTTGCTTTCTGACTCCTAACAGCTTACTACATTCATTGTAATAAAGTAAAACACTAGAACATTAATTTACAATATGATATTAATAGGCTTTAAATCTCACTGAGTTCAGTGGGAGTTAAGTAGAACTTACTTTGGCCCTAAGTAATATTCCATTAAAACCATAACTTCTCAAAATAGAAATAGATTTAGACAGATTTCAATTGTGGAGTTCCAAGTGACTTTGCTGCCACTGAAAGTTAATTGAGGCAACAAGGGATCCTATTGCACTTGTAGATGTTTATATATATCAACTAGAAGATATGTTTCTGCAATTTCATATGTAAGAAGAAACTCATTTTATCACTTCCAGATTAACTTGGAAATAATATGGACAGAACTGGAATTAATGTGGAATTGAGTATTCTTCCTGACAGCATATAGGAAGACTTTTCCCAAGCAGAATTATTCTTCTGAATGTGAACTTTTTTCAGGTACCATGCTTTGGATAAAACAAAAAAGTTTTTTTTTTTGTCTGTGTAGCAAACAGTACTTCAGGGTTGATTTCATTAGGTCCCAAAATAACTTCACCTGGCTTTTTGAGCATTAGGTAATGATTTTACCAAGCATCGGTTTTATTCTGCAACACATTCTCAGGTAGTGACATACAATATTGTGCTTCTCTATACAATAGAATAGGTCATGTTTTAAAAATTTCTTGAAATTTTTGTATCCCTATTATTGGTGTACTTCCTTCATTTTAACCAGCACCCAAGTCCACTATCTCAATATTGTTTAGCTTGTCTCCCATATATTTTATGGGCAATCCCATAGTAGTGCAATCAGAAATATATCACTTACCTTATAAAAAGATAAAGGGACAAATGAAGACCAGAAAACTCTTTTCTCCCTTCCCCACTCCAATTTTGGGTAATATAAATAAATCCAAATATATTTTATATTTATATTTATTATTAACATTCTGATTCATGCCAAACTCACACTAGTCACTAACAAAATCTGAAAAAAAATGAATATATTTAATGAGAAAATGGCAAGGCAGCATCAAAGGATGGCACATGTGAATAAGTGTGATGGATGAATCCATTGGAATGAAACTTCATCAATTAATGGCCATGAAAACAGCTTGGATTTTTTTGGGGTACAAAATTAGTCAAGTTTAACTAATCAAACTGTGTTTTTTAAAGTTCCTATTTGCTAACCATACTGATCAAACAAGTACATACTGTATCTCAATACATATTTGTGAATATTACTTATAGCAATAGCAATAACACATAGACTTATATACTGCTCCATAGTGCTTTATAGTACTCTAGCGATTTACAGTGTCAGCATATTGTCTCCAACAATTTTGGTTTTACCATCTGGGTTTTACCAACTCATTTTACCAAGGTTAGATGGATGGAAGGCTGAATCAACCTTGAGCTGGTCAGGCTGTAGGTAGAATGCAGTACTGCATTCTAACCACTATGCCACCATAGCTACTTTTATCAGGGAAATTATGTTGTTGAGATGATGAACCATTTGCTTTATTTTAGTGTTTTGATATGAACACTAGGAATTGATTCACCTAAAACAAGCTAGCTAAATAGAGCCTATATTTAATTAAGACTTAATTTAAACTAATACTATATTACATATCTCTTCAAGCTTCCAACACCAAGATAAACATGGCAAGATCTCCCCTGTCACTTCTCCCTACCCTAACCCACTCCTTACAGTATACTTATAGTCTTTTCTGTTCTTGATAGTGATTTTATGGTAGCAAAGAAGACCACTTTAGGTACTCTATCCAGGAATCAAAGATAAGTACATTTTCTAGAATCTTGACATCTATTAGCTGTTGAAGTAGCTAATGAAATATTATCAGAAAACCTCAATAAAAAAAGAATGGTCTGACTGTGGAAACAAAAAGGGGATGATGTTTGGTTCAGGGTAGAACTAATTATAAGCTTATTTTAACCTTTAGCAATGTTTGAACTTGGTTCATAATTAGATTTCCAGTTCATTCTTCTAAGCTGTCTAACTCTAAATTTAATCTAACTGACTCCTGTATCATCAAGTATTTTAGTATATCATCCTAGAGATTAAATGGGACAGGAGGTATACCTGTGACCCTAAATTTGTAGATAAGTAGTTACAAACACTTTATATCTCATAAATAAGACAGCAGTACATAAAACCCGTACAGGTTCGGTATCGATTCCGTACAGAACACGAAAGGTGAATTTTTGCAAGGTTAAATATACGTCTTTTAAAGTGCAACCTTGAACTACCCGTCTAATTCAAGGCCTCTGTCGGAATTGTAAACTTTCATATTCACTGTACTTCTATATCTAGGTACCTAAGTCCGATACTAACTTCCCTTAAACGAGGAGAGCCTGTGGCTTGGTGGTTAAATCACTGCCTAGTATGTAAACTGCCCAGGTTTGAATCCCATAAAGGGTGTGGCTAACTGATGAGAGCAGAATGAGCTCGAAATGGCCATATTAGTCTCCCAACTTAATTCTTTAACTCTTTGTCAAGAAAAAAAGAAATCTGGATTTGTAAATGTTTCGCAGTAGCGACTTGAGCCTGCTTAATGCCCCTAGTTGGAGGGCTGCAAGGCAAAAGAGATTGTAAAAAGTAGAACTGCAGTATAGCAGTTAAAAATGCCAAGGTGTAATCAATCAGTATTTTAGTATATCTGAAAAACTTTCTGTATATATATACAGTGATAACAGCTCTCCCTTTCCATGTGCAGAAGCTGACTGGTATGTAGGTTGGATTTTACTTCAGTTCAGAGATTTGATGGTCTTTTGCTGTATTTTATAAAAGCAGTCTAGTTTAGGATTATTGGAAATATTTTGTGGTATACATGCCATTCTGCCCTCCAGTTTCTGACCTCTGTTGTCTGTTTGCTTGCCTGTTCAAACAAAAGCTTAAATGCTGGAAGAGTGACACTAGAGTAATGCATGCTGGAGTGCATGCTGGAGTTTTTTTGGCTGAATGCTTGTGTGGTAGATGCCTTTTTGAAACAGAAAGGAAGAAGACAATAAGCAAAGACCGACAGCTACCCAGGATGGTAATTCAGGAGTATGCAAATGATAGGAGTGAGACTGTAAATATTGCTGGAGATCGCTGTCATAGTTAAAAACAGATCCAGTGCCAACTGGAACCAAAACAATAATCTGCCTACCTACTACCTATTAAAAATATTTTTATATAATTCCTTGTTGGAAAGCAGTTTATCATAAAACATTTTAAATAATAATGTAGTAAAATTCAGGATACAATCAATCAACCGAAAAAAACAGAGACTTGTTTCTCATGGCAGCAGTGAGCCTGTGTTCCTGATATAGTATACTAAAACTATTGGAATATCTAGCTAAATGTGTTTTAGACTGCCTGACAAGACTGCAATTTTGAGAACATGACATGGGTGTTCTTACCAAATGACTGCTACATGAAGGCCTTTCTGAGACTTGAAAAATTTAATGAAAGGAAGATATAGCTGCTGGAGGCTCATGGTTTGCTTTGCAGCTCAGCAGAAATTCTGCCATATAATCTTATAATAGACACTTACCATACTGTGTTGATTCTGCTGAAATCATTATAAGCCTCATCTTTAATCCTTATATTTATCTCTGTAAAGTTACTGACAGAACTTATATTTAATACTCTGGCACTAGAAATATTATGAGAAATAAATGCTTAAGTGCTTTACAAGGAGAAGTTTGCAAATATATTTAATGGGCTTTTTAAATTATATACATTACAAACTTTCTGAGGCTAAAACCATGCAATATATGGCAAACCACTATATATATACCCCACTGGCAGTTAAAAGAGAGAAACAGCAGACATTTCATATTACTCTAAGAAGCACAAAGCTAAAAGCACAAGCCTGATGATGATGAATGTGATTTCATCGAAACGTCGCTATGATACTTCTAATCTTACACGGGAGAAAACCCGAATGACCAAAGACTCATATATATATATATATATATATATATATATATGTCTATACATATTAATGAAATTTCAGACAAGAAAAAAAATTGGTTGTAGCATATAGGGCAGTGGTGGCGGACCTATGGCACGGTTGCCAGAGGCGGCACTCAGAGCCCTCTCTGTGGGCACGCACTCCTAGGCCTTCAGCTGGGTTTTATAAAACCTTTTTACTTTAGGCCTCCGCCGCCGTGTACAAAAAAAAAAGGTTCAATCAATCAATCAATTTTAACTTCTCACAGGAAAAAAAAAGATCTTGCAAAGTTGGAATTGATTGATTGAACTTTTTAGTCCCACCCAGTCTGCTGTTACCACCACAGCCATGCCCACCCAATGGGCCACACCCATCTAATGGGCCACACCCACCCGGCACCCGACGATGCTTAAGTGGGTTTTGGGTTGCAGTTTGGGCACTCGGTCTCTAAAAGGTTCGCCATCACTGATATAGGGTTTGAAAAGTTCTTGAGTGAAGATGTTATTATTAAATCTTTTAATGAATAAATAAAAGCATTTCCTGAATTAGGGTCATTTTTATTTGTTTTTCCTGTTTGTGATCAGATGTTTAACTTTGCCTGTCAGTTAAAGATTCATTTTGAGAATTACAATAATCTATTATACAAAAGTTTAAACCTCCTATTATGGTGCATTACAATTTCAAATCACCTTCCCTTAGTGCTCATGATAAAACTCCATGGTAATGCAGATGTGACACCTGATTATTTCATTTAAAATGGAATTATTTTCTTCAGTTTATAATGCCACTTTGAAGTTATTGCTCTAAAGGAGCTTCTCCTTTAGAATAGTATCAGACAGAAGGTCTCATTAAGTAGAATTTCATTTATAGACACAAATAAAGGACCCAGTGCTATATTTCATTAACTTTTCAGATTTCAGATTTAAGTTATATTTATATATAATTGAACAAAGGCTACTTTCCTTTCTTCTTTTTTCTTTTCTTGTTTTTCTTATATTTACAATTCTTACAGTTTTCTGCAATCCAAAAGGATGCATCCAAGAGCCCAGGATTTATATGTGATACACAGACACACACGTACATACACTAATCTGACATGATTATAATAAATTAATATAACTCAGACTAATTTAATATGTTGAAATCCCTTTTGTGAGCATTTAATTTAAATAACTCCTAAATTATCAACAGCACTGTAGAATATCAGCATGGAAAACCTTTGTAGAGAAGAATATGGCATGCAGTATCAAGGTACCTTATATGGAATAACCTGCCACTATTAATAAGTCAGAACAAGTATCTACAATAAATATGCATGCTTATTAAACACAGGAAGGTAAAAATTTCTATCTGCTGTTGTGTTCCATGTATCAAATCCATGTATGGTTTACATAACACAACACAGGAAGAAAAGAACTTCCAACATGTCAGAAAAGCAAGAGAAGGAACACAGCAACTTTTAAACTAAGTAATGATTGCCCGTGCCCTTTGTCAATGAACCAAGGCCATAAATTTACTAGTTCTGGATTGAAAATTTGTCCTCTGTCCCATCTTTAACCAGTTTTATTCAGATGGATGAAAAATAAACTACTTTCAGGGTTTTTGAAAGGAAAATTTCAGTGAAAGTCTCCTAAACAAGAAGACTTAAGAATCTCAGATTAGACAGAACTGGTTTGATTGGATATACTGTTGTATATAAATGTCTATGTATGCCTATAGACTTTCATGCACAATGGTATATCCAGTCAATCCAGTCTATTCAGAAATATCCCCTCCCCCCATATCTCTTTGGGACCAGAGCTCAAACAACATTCATCATGAAGGCAGAAAGAGCAGAAAGATCCTGTAATGAGATTTCATTTAGAGATTTGGAATGAAATCTCTCTACTTTGCTGGCAACACAGAGCCCTCCCACTCCCTCTTTTATGTGAATGTATATGTGCTTGGTTTTTTTTACTAGTAATAGGCAACATGTACTATGTGCATATTCATACATAAAAAAAGACCCTCACATAAGTATTGTACAATTAATCATGCAAGAAAAGAACAAATTCTTGGTACAAATTTCAGTTTAATTATCAGCAACATTAGTATTGGAAGGAATAGTACAATGGAAATGTGGAAATGTGAGCAAGTTCATATACACTGAAATTAACTTACAAATTTCTTATCCAGTAATTTTGAATGGTCAATGGTCAACAATATCAGAATGGTCAAAAATGTAAGGTTTAAATAGAATTCAGGTGATCATCACAATTATGATCACCTGAATCCTACTTAAACCTTACATTTCTGATATTGCTGTTTTTTCTGCTGGGTTATCTCTTTCCTCCTGAGTCAATTACAGTCAGAGGTGATTGGGGAGATGAAATCCTTTCCATGGCACTATTATGTGGGGTACTGCAGAAGTCATTGGGGTTTTTTCCCCTCTCCTATTTAACATCTACATAACACCACTGGTAAGCTCATCCATCACCATGGATTATACTGAGGTACAATCAGTATCCAAAAACTTCAGCTGGTGCAAAATGTGGCACACATATTACACAACTACTTTATGAGCTACATTGGGTTCTGGTGTTGCTCTTTAAAGTCCCTTCATGGTATGGGACTGGATCTTATTTGACCAACTTCCTCGTTCAGATTTCTCCTGCTGATCCCACTATATCCAGCAGAGAGGGCATGCTATGTATTCCATAAGCTAGGAAGCTACATTTAATGACCCTTTTATGCAGTGGCACCCACATTGTGGATTCTTTCTCTGAGGTGTAAGGTTGACCTTATCACTCCTTCCAACAATCCTTTAAGCCCTGGTTATACCAGCAAGCCTGAGGACTCCAGGGAACAGGTGAACTTGTAGGTGGCTCATTTATTATTAACATCATGATTCTAGGTAATTGGCCCATTTCACTTAAATATATTATTGATACTTTGAATCTTTTTTTCTGTGTGTATGTTTCTGTGTGCCTTAAAGTCAGTGTTGACTCTTGGAGACTGCCTTGATTAGTCTCTGCAGTTTTCTTGACAAGATTTTGGATGTGGTTTGCCATGGCCTCCTTCCTAGGGCTGAGGGAGAGACTTGTCCAACATCATCCAGCTGGCTTTGTGCCTAGGGCAAGCCTAGAGCTCATGGTCTTCCAGTTTCTAGCCTTGTGCCTTAAACACTACATCAAACTGGCTCATTATTCTATATCTTGAAAACTAATAACTGGCTGCTATTAATTGTACTTGGCATTTTTAGGAACTATTACTGATAAGCTCAACACTGTTAGACTGAGAAATTAAAAAAAAAACTAAAAGAAGGCAATGGCACATTCAGCAAAAGAAACTCCTGGCTCTTTAGGTTGACCAAGAAAGATCCATCTAAGCACAGAGGAAGCAGTTAGTTCTGGGATGTTCCTATGAAAACCCACATAGGTAAAACCCCTTTTACTCCTCCGGGCCACCTAAAGTTCATAGTTCACCAACTGGGTTCAGTTCTCTTGTTTTGAGCAAAGACTGTCTGCATTGCTCAAACACTTCTTCATAATTTATCCTTGGTTATAATGTCTCACAGTCAACAGAAGGCTCTTGTGCATTCCATAGCCTCCCCCTCCTCAGGAATTCACCACCCCTCCTCCCATCACTTTTTGGCAAACTGCAAATGAAAGCAGGTGCAGGCAACTGTGGAGTTGAGTCTTTGTCAACAGCAAAATGTTATGTGCAATCAAAATTAGAAACATCACATGCAGGTGAAAATTCTTTCCCCCTGCTGCCCCCCTTCAATATAATGTGGGGAAGGTTATTAACCATTCTAAACAGTCTTATACAATAAAAAAGGAGTGCCTATGTACTAGAAGTAAATGAAGGAAAGTAATGGTGGCTCAGTGATTAGAATGCAATATTGCAGGGTAACTCTGCCAACTGCCAAGAGTTCGAACCTGACTGGCTTAAGGTTGACTCAGCCTTCCATCCTTCCAAGGTCAGTAAAATGAGAATCCAGATTGTTGGGGGCATATGCTAACTCTCATAAACCACTTAGAGAGGGCTGTAAAGCACTATGAAGTGATATATAACTCTAAGTAGCATTGCTAGTGCTAATTTAAAATATCAGGCAGTGAAGTTTACTTGGTGAATTTTGGCTGGTCATAGTCAATTCTTTCCTAGAGTTATTATGAACATAAAATTAGGGCATGGTGGAACATCCATAAAAACATAAAAAGGAGACATACAGTAAATGTAGTAAAGATAGAATGTATTTTGATAGAACTTGCTTTTTTGATGGCCATACACAATTAATGCAATCTTAATAGTTTGCTGTAAACCACCATAGATTTTAGTACTTCACACACCTGTTCCTCCTATTGCTCTCTGACCCATTGTTTCTACCATATATTATTGAAAAAGCTCTTTGTATGATCTAGTTCTAGATATTTTAAAGGGGGTTACTTCATTGAACTTTCCTTTTCAGTCCATTAACTGCAAGTTATCCATTATCAGGCACTTTCCCCACCTGAGTTCTCTCTTGCCAAGTAAAATGACTACATTTATATAGTATAATAGCAATTTTGAAATATATTTTCCTGAGATCTTTATCCGTATGATTATGATAATATTCACCACCTTGTATTCCTTTTTCACTGATAATTTCAATAGAATAGATAAGTTCCCAGTGATGTGAACCATTGTGAAAGTGAAACCATTATATAATTTTTCTTCTTTCTGAGGTATAAAAGCTTTCTAATGTTCAAGTAAATGATATAATTTGGCTTATTTCTTTTGATAAATATGATGCCCAGATTTCTGGGCAGAGCAAAGACAATCTGTAATGAAATCCTAGCAGTTAGCCTTATTTGAGATTTGCACATTTCTGTATGGCATTAGTAGAGAGAGAAATAAATACAGGTGCAAGAACAATTTCCTTAACATTGCACAGTGATTCCAGAACCTCTGCTAGTTTATTTTCTCAGGAATAAGAAACTGAAGTTTGTATGAAAGAACCTTTTGCATATATCTTGCCTTAATGATGTGAAGCAGATGCCTATGAAGGAAAAATGGAATGGCCTCTCATGCTCTGCTGTTGTTTGGATTTGTTATTTGTGATCCTTTTAGGCACTAGAAGATCTTTTTATTCTCCCAGACTTTGATACTTGAGTTTGATGGTGATGTATGCCATGAGTGGAATTTTATATTTTATATTAATGCCAAGTTGAAGGATTCTTCTGCATATTTTCACATTCGTTCCCATTCATTTTGAGAGTGATTTTTTTTCCTTTCTCCCAAGATGGAAAAAAAATAGCAGAGAAATTCTCAATGGTGGATGCATTATCTTAATTACAGAGGTGACAAAAGTGATGAATATTTGTAAATGGCCTATCTTTCCCTATGCAATTATCTCTCCAATACTTGTTATCCTCTGTATTCCCATTCTCTAAATAAACCCCAAAGGGAAATGATCCCATGACACATTTTCAGATGTGGAATTATGGGCATTCAGGCAAACCACAGAGTGTTGAAGAGATGTGTAACCAAGCAGAACAACCAAGCAGAACAATAGACTTTCAATCAATTCACAACATTAAAACAAGTCTTTAAATACTGCCAGGAGAAATGCATAAAAACAATAAAATATGAACAACACAAGCTTGTTACCTTTGAACAAAAATTCAAGAGATAAGCCATTTATGCATCCGTGAGCAATGGGGAAAATTATTACTTCATGTTTAGTTCCTGTCTTTTTACAGCATATGTACATTTCAGAAAATCACACACGGTCCACTGTTTGCCCCTTTAGAAGTATTTTATTCCACAGCTCATGCAGGTATCAAGAAAAATATATAGGTTTAGTACTACAATAAGAGTACACCCAATTAAGGATTTTCTCATAAAATAGTCATAGATCTACTAACACAGTTGGCACTCGATAGGGAACATCCTCATATGATTAAAAAGAAAAAAAGAAAAAGAGATTGATACCAAGAGAGAAATATTTTAACCTAAGCAAATTAAAAGTAGCTATAATCTTGTATTAGAAAATATTTCTCAAACAGTATTATTATCCAAGATGAACATGGATACTATTCTGAAATTCTGAAATAAGCAAAAGTATAATCTAATTTATTGGAAAATTTCCATGGCATGCCATACTTTATTCCTTTTTACCTAGCTGATAAACTGTCTGCTAGCTACCAAATAGCCCCATTTGGGAACATGCAATAGCAAAACAGTAAATGAGTAGAATGGGTTAGTAAATCTTTTAATGGAAGCTCAGATAAATGAGTGGTTTAAATATTTATTGCATGAAAGGTGTTTGAACAGTGAAGTGGCAATGCACTTATTCTATGGCGTTGTTTAGTTTTCAGTTTTATGATAGATATTGGCCATAGAAGGAAAACATTGTGAATTTTTTTTTTATATAAATGAAGATAAATGAAAATAGTCCACTGTCTGTGCTCCTATATCCTTGTTGGTTCATTATTTGTAATACCAAAAATGGGCAGCTACGTGGCACTTATTACATTTAGTAGCACACCCAACTTCTAAAATGAACCCTTCATTACTACTGAAAGTATTGGCAGTTTTTGATTTTTTAAATAAGTTGGATATTGATATAGAGTCTTTATCCAATAAATACTTTTCACTACATGCATTGCATTTTAGGAACTATAAACATAGATTTATCTCTTTTTTGATAGCACTAGCTTTATGCATGCATTTAGCAGCCAAGCAGGAAAGGTTTGAATAGCCATGTATTATTTTTTAAGTCCATTCTGCCATATTCAAAAGTTAACATTTTTTCCAGTTTCTGTGAATTCTAATTTCTTCATTCACGTTATTGCACATCCATCTGTAGCAATTCAATTAAGACACATAAATTTATTTATTCAATAATAAATTGATTCTAGTAAACAATTTACTCAAGGCTGATCAATCAAAACTGGCGATTAGCTATGCCACTTCCTTTAAGAGTTACCTTAAGGCAAAATTTATCTTAATTCTCAACCAGAGAAGCTCTGAACAAAATTGTTTAGGTAAAATGTTGATATACAGTAATATTGACAATGGAATAAATTTCATTCAGTACTTTATAACCTTGCAAGAAAAATGTGGAGTTATTTGCTAATTTTAATATACAAAATACTGAGGACTTCTTGCTTCCTTGATGTATGATAAAATGAATCCTTCCATTTAAATAAAATGTGTGTTTTACTATAATTACGTTTTCTAACAGTAATCCTTTACACTTTCTCTGTGCTTATAGAGAATTAGACACAAAAGACATATCCCTAACCTAAAGTTGTGCAAACCAAACTTACATAAAATAACAATTTCTATATTGCTCTATCTTCTAGATCAGCAGGGTTTCAAATATTTTTGTATTTGGAAGCAACGACCACACAGCATGAGTATTTAAGGCTTTATTCCAAGGCAGTATGAGAAAATAACTTGGCAGTATTTGGAAGTAACATAATAACTAACATTGAATAGTGAAAAAACATACTTTACAGCCTTTGTGGGAATTCTTAGGAATTCCAAAAAGATGACAGTGAGCAGACCCCTTCAAACTGGCAACTATGCAGCAGTTTCCAGGCTTGTTCTGCATCAAAATCCCATCACAAGGGAATTTCTGACAAGCTTATATAGACTCCTAACCATAATTAATTACATCTGTTTTCAGTGGCTTCCTCTCACATGTTTTTCCAAGACTAGGGAGGATAAATTTATTGTATTTTATCCTTGGAAAGCTTTGTCTGCTCCTGCCAAGGATGAAACCATCTCAAATATAAGCAGTCTTTGTTTACGCCAGATAATTTGTATTGAAGATGAGAATGATCACTCCACTCTGGACAAGTGTTCCACACCAAAGACAGAACAAAACAGAGTATAAGTCTTTAAAACAATTGCTTAATTTGGTCTTACTTACTTAACCATCACATAGCAATGTAAATTTCTATGTACCTTGCACCTAATGTAAAGAGATGCACATTGTTATCCAATTCCTATTTGCCAATCTCCTAGTGAATCCACCAACCCAACAATCTCACAAATTGTAAACTCTTTTACTTGTTAGCTTTATAGGTCAACATGACGTGACCACAGTTCTGAAAATTTAGTTGCTCAAATTTATTTACTTCATCTTTTTCTGGTGATTGAGAATACAGGTAGTCCTCGACTTACAACACTTCATTTAACATTCAGAGTTACAATGTCACTGAAAAAAGTGACTTATGACCATTTTTCACCTTTATGACCATTGCAGCCTCCCCATAATCATGTGATCAAAATTTGAATGCTTGGCAACTGGCTCATATTTATGATAGTTGCAGTGTCCGAGGTTCATGTGATCATCTTTTGGGATTTCTGACAAGCAAAATCAATGGGGAAGCCAGATGCACTTAACAACTGTGGCAAGAAAGGTCATAAAATGGGACAAATTCACTTAACAACTGTTTCACTTAGCATCAGAAAATTTGGGCTCAATTGCAGTTGTAAGTCGAGGACTATTGCTTGTATTGCTTGAGTTTGTGTTATCTGTGTATAATAATTACTGGTCCCATTTCTGCTTTTTGAAAATACTGTTTGGGGATATGGTATCGTCTGTTGCTAGGCTTATTAGGTTTTCAATCTTCATTTCTTTCTCTAAGGTTAAGTTGAAGACCTGGGGACTTGTATATTGTACAAATACAGTATGTTTTCTCTAGTAAATGACAAAAGATCACCCTTTCATTGTATCTATTCTAAAATATCAAAAAGGCCAGATATTAGCTATCTCTGAGAGCTAAAAATGGTCTTTGCAAGTTACCAAAGCTCTTTATTACTACGGAGCAGATGTAAGCATTTTGGTTCTGACAGCTCCAAGTAATGCTTTGATAAAGCTTGTTGGATTCAATCTGTAGAAACTATGATAGTTGCTTTGTCCCTTTGTGTAACACCGGTATCAGCAAAAGCTGGGCCTGCTGCTACACTGTGAAGAATGCAGCCTTATAAGCTTCTGGCTTATCTTCTATGCCCAGGTTTCACAGTGGCACAACTATGTTGTCTTTTATACTGCTCACTACACTGGCTAGAGACTAATGCTGTTGTATTTATCACTGCTTCCTGCCTAATCATCTCTTTATTTTGACATGATGCTACCAAATAATCTCTTGAAATCTAATTTAGATTAAAGTAATCCAAATGATTGTCATAACAAACTGGAAAAGCAAGCCAAATGACAAGCATAAATGATGGAAGACTTTTTTTTCATTTACTTAAAGGAAAAGGAAAGAATATTTGCACTTATTCTAATATTACACTTTGAAAGCTCTATGATAAACATTCATGGAATAAAAACTCTACTTCATGTGTCTTATTTGGAGTTGAGATTATTAGGTGCCTATTCTGTTTTCATCTGGAAATTCTATGTGCTAAAACGTCTCTGCTATAGTTTTATTATAGATATTCAGTCCAAAGACTCCAATGTGCAAGCAGAACAAGAACAGGGAAAAAAGGGGTTGAAAAAACAGCAGTAACAAAAAAAGTGCTTAAAAAAAGACAAAACAGATCATTAGTCTATAGCAGGGGTATCAAACTGCCGACCCATGGGCCAGATGCGTCACACCAAAACCGCGTCCACCCCATTGCCGGCAATGGGAAAAAAGTCTTGATACATCACGACACGTCACGTTTGACACCTGTGGGCTATAGGATGCCCAAATCTTCTCAAATACTATATAAAATTATAATTTAAGTGACATGGTTCCGACAGATGAAACTCTTCAAAGAACTTCGAGGCATTTTTTACCTTAAAGAATCTTTATTTGAGAAGCATAACATTGGCACTAACATAATTGAAGCAAAAAACTGAACCCCCCCCGTTGAGCACATAGTATCAAAGCACAATTCCCTCCTCCAATTAACTGTCATAAATCACATTCCCCAATTAGTTTAAAGCCCAGGTTTTCCCTCCAGCTCTCCAGCCTGCCAATTCTTATCATCTCTTATTTCAACAACCTTGATTCTCATGCTAGGTTCAGTATTATTATGTCTAGCTGAACTCTCATGCACTCCCCCCTCCCCAGCATCATCTAACTCTAAAAGCGAAAAGAAGAAAATGGCTGCATCTCCATCTGTTGTCAAAGCAAAAACATCCGATGTTAGCAGTGTTAACTTTAAGATTATATAAGATATTAAGATATATTATTCCACTTAATATTTATTCAAAGCTTCTGAATATATATAATGAGTGTAATATATCAGCATGTACTATATTGAGATAAATTATATTGTGGCTTTGAATCTAAAGCTTCTTTATCTATAGAGGTATTATATATTCTTCAATTCTTTATTGTTATAATATGGGTGCTGTTAGATATGCTATGAATCTCCAGATAATGAATATTTACAATATGTAAACAAATTGCAGTATACAAACAGACATTGGTGAGTATTGGATCACTATCATCATGTAGCATCAAAACAAAAGAGAATAAAAACGTTTTCTATATTTCCCAAGGTAGTAATATTTCTCTTGATTCCACATCCTAAATGGAATTTTCCAAGCAGTGAGTCTTTAGAACCATATTTATTTACCATTTCTTTGAAATGGATTTTGGAGGAAAAAAAAGTTAAAAGTAGTAGCTTTCTGTTTCAGTATTACAGATCCCACTTTTGCCAGATATTGAGTATAGATTCACTGGCAAATTATTTTTCTTTTAGTTTCTTCAGTTTGCTTTCTGGGAAATGAATTATACGTTACACTCACTATCACCTTTTTGTGAATAGCCGGATCTTCTATAGTGGTTCATGACAGTCTGCCATCAGCAGTGCCATACTGCTGGCTGTATGAGTATCTACACAGACACTCAAGCAAACTCTTCACGCTAGTTAATTGATAAAAGAAGCTGAGATTAAGGGGTGGTTTACGTTACCATAGAACAAAGTTCTCATAAGAAAGGCTATTGTTCTGGCACCACAGGTAATGTTAAAGGTTAGAGTAGGGTTAAAATGGTCAGTGTAATGGTATATTGATGATGCTTTGGGGGGTTTTTTTGGAGGGGGAAGGTGGAAAGAGGATCTAGAAAAATGTGCTGAAGAATAGGAGGAGGAATTGGAATGAGAGAAGTGTCATCCCTCAGATACCCAGGATAATGGAAGATAAGAAATTTTACTAGCAAGAGATAACTGGCATCTAGACTGTGTTGGAGAAAACTTTTCTCAGTTTTCTCATCAAGAATAGGATAGGATAGGATAGGATAGGATAGGATAGGATCTTGGAGATCTTCTAGTCCAGCCCCCTGCTCAAGCAGGAGAACCTATACCAGTGATGGCGAACCTTTTAGAGCCCAAGTGCCCAAACCGCAACCCAAAACCCACTTATTTATCGCAAAGTGCCAGAGCCGCATCAGCATTAGGATGCCCTTGGGGGAGTGGGGGGAGTGGCCCACTGGGTGGGCATGGCCCACTGGGTAGGTGGGGTGGGCATGGCCCACTGGATGGGCGTGGCCAGCTCAACGTCACTCACATCAGGGGCACTTATGTGGGCATGGTGGGTCCAGGAAGGTGAAGTGCATGGGTCAGAGGGAGGCCCATTCCCTCTCCATGCAAGGAGACCTGGCTTTGTAACCAAAGCTTCCTCAGCAATAGGATGGGAGACCACCAGGGGATGGCAAAAGGGCCACAGGGCTGCTGGTGGCCAAGTGCTAAAGCAGGACTTCCCTCAGGCCCTCCCTCCCTCCCATTCCAATCTCTCTCTCTCCCTCCCTCCCTCCCTCCCCTCCTTCCCTGCTTCCCTCATTCTNCAGCCGCGGTGGCGATGGCGACTGTCGCTTCAGTGCCGTCAGTGGGAAGGTTTGCGCGGGAGTGGGCCAGTGAGGAGCACATGGCAAGGCTACCACTCCCTTTGCCATCGGCCACCCCTTAGCAAGCACCAAGCAGAGAGCAGACTTGCAGCATGACAAAGCCCCATTGTCTTGACAAGGCACTGAAGATGTCTCTGCAAAGGAAGACCAAGATTCATTCAGCAGCTAGTGGGTGTGCACGCTTATCATGAATGAGTTTGGGAGGAGGAAGAGGGAGGCTGGATCCCTCCCTCTCTAATCCTACTCCGCGTAGCAGCAGACCCATGCCGCCCCCCTCCAATTGTGCATCTTCCATGTTGGGATTTAATAGCAACGTCATGTTTTTCCCGCTTCATTCATTCAGTGAATTCACGTCAGTGTTTGTGTGTGTGTAACTGTGCATGCTTGTGTCTCGCCTCCTATTTTCTGTGGTCTGTGGAAAGGAGCGGGAATGAATAAGTAAGGGCTGTCTTGCACAAGCCTCCCTGGGTTTGGTCGGTTTCCAGTTTCTTCTTTTAATGCTCTCGAGGGAGCAAGAGAAGATTTGGAATTTCTCTCAGGCTAGTTTAGCTGTTGGAATTGCTCAGAAGATTGGAAGCTCTGGATTTTGTGTGTGTGTGTGTGTGTGTGTGTGTGTGTTTGCATTCTGTGTTTCACAGCCTCATGAGCTTAATGAGATTTATTCCTAGATATAGATGTGCAAGATTGGCGTCTTAAAAATAGCTGTCCTCTCAGTGCACGCAGATTTGAAATGTTGGTAGCGCTGGATAAACTGGATTTTTCCTTGTTGCAAAGGATGGCTTCAAGCAGGAATAATGCAAGGAGCCCAATAATCTTCCCACCTTTCTCTTTTTTTGAAAGCAGAACCAGCCTTTTATGTTAAGGCCCTGCTCGCCTTCCCAAATTCCAAAATCGCAGGTCCTACTTTCCTCACTCGCCCGTCTGTACCGTCGCTTCCAAAGGCCATGCTCTCTCTCGCTTGCTTGCTTGCTCACTACACTTCTGCCAAAATCTGATTTTATAGGTTCCCATCTCCCCGCCCAGCTCTCGGGCTCCCGGTGCAGAGAGAGAAAGAGAGCAAGAGCGCTGCTGGATTTGGTTTCCCTACCTTCTCCAGCTCCCATTAGTCAGGTGCATGTGAAAAGGGGGAGGGGAGCGTTCTTCTGGGGCAATGGCACATGTGCCCCTAGAAAGGGCTCTGCAGTGCCGCCTCTGGCACGTATGCCATAGATTCGCCACAAAGGACATATACCATCTCAGACAGGTGATTGTCTAGTCCCATGGTGGCAAACCTATGGCACATGTGCCACATGTGGCATGCAGAGCCCTCTCTGTGGGCACGCGCGCTGTCATCCTAGTCCCAGGCCTTCAGTCCCATCCATGAGCAACCTGCATCAATACCTGTGCAGGGTAAGGTTGCTGCCCTCACCCTTGCAAGAAATTAGAAAGTCTAACTTTCCATAGTTCCACAAACACACAGTGAAGGCTGAGAAGCGAATGAAGAAACGGAATGCAGCTGAAAGGCAGGTTAATAAAAAAAATGCTTGGGGGAAGCGAGGGCATCTGGGCAGGGGCAGGCGTGGCAACCTTACCCTGCATGGTGGCGGGAGGGTGTGGCTCATGCCCTTCCCATACCAGGCCAGCTCCTGCAGCCCCAGGGCAGCCGTGCTGGGTGGCAGTGGGAAAGGTGTTGAGGTGGGGGCCGGCAGGCCAACCAAAGCAGCAGGTGGAGCGCTGGAGGCTTGGGGAGGAAGGGCGCAGAAGTGTGTGATTGGGCCATTGGCAAGAGCAACATGTCTGAGTAGAAAGCGACTTTCGAACAAGTGGGGCAGGTAAGGAAAGAAATCCTCACACACACACACACAGAAATTGCCTTTTTTTTCCTTACCTGACTTCCAGCCCCATGCCATTGCTCCTTTGCAATCTGCTGCCGCCGCCGCCGTATGCAACGAAACAAAGGAAGTTTTTTTGGGGGGGGGAGAGGTCAATCAATCAATTCCAACTTCTTGTGAAAGATCACAAGAAGTTCTAGGTTGCTTCTCTTCTTGACTAGTTTCCATCCGTTGCTTCTTGTCCTGCCTTCAGGTGCTTTGGAGAATAGCTTGACTCCCTCTTCTCTGTGGCAGCCACTCAAATATTGGAACACTGCTATCATGCCCCCCTCGTCCTTCTCTTCATTAAATTAGACATACCAAATTCCAGCAGCCGTTCCTTATATGTTTTAGCCTCCAGTCTCCTAATCATCTTTGTTGCTCTTCTCTGTACTGTTTCTAGAGTCTCAACGTCTTTTTTACATACATTTACACAACTGGATGCTGTGGGATCGCAAAATCCCGGGGTCCCACTCCCTGCAGGACGATGGCGACGTACGTCAGCCTAAACCAACGGGCCTCGCTTTAGGTTAGGAAACACATGGACAACATGCTTCTTCAGATGAGATGGCAGGCAAAGACCCTGAAGCCTCTCCCTGCCTCTCTTTTATTGGTACATTAGCGTCATAAAGGGGGGGGGTACAAAAGGACAATAGGGGGATGGTTCTTCATTGCCATACACAAAGAACAGGAAACTTAAGTCAAGGAGGTACTAATTCAAGGTAAGCTTTTCAGGAGAAATGAAACTTAAGTCAAGAAACGAAACCTAAGGCAGGCTCTTCAGGAAAAACGAAAC
>NW_015386208.1:493998-514585 GCF_001527695.2 Protobothrops mucrosquamatus | reverse complement strand
AAGTCCAGATCACATATTGTGCAGGGGTCATTATCATGCTAAAAAGAGTTTGCCAATCTAAAACAAGCATTTCTGAGGCATCAGAGGAAAGAGAGTGAAGTAAGCCTTGTACATAGCGAGACTGGAGACCATAATCTCGAACAGCCCCTTTGATATCTTTAATGATTTTATAAGACAAAGTTTGATAGACAGGGGGGGCAGCACCCCCACGGGGGCCCCTTCCCCAAACCAGTGGAAACAAGGAAGAGGAAGAAGTAGAGAAAAGATCTTCCGGGTCCAAAGATCCGTCTTCCCGTGCTTGTTGAAGAGCACGGAGGAGGGTGCCCCCCTGAGCCAAAGGAGACGGAGAACCTGAAGACGAAGAGGAAGAGGACGACTCGGCAGAATAGGGGGGAGGAGCACTTGGAGAGGAAAGAGAGGGATACAAAGAAGCAGGGGGTTCTTTAGGCTGTGCTGATTTTGGAGCGTCCTCCAGAGCAGACACAGGTAGAGAACCAGAATCAGGGTACAAAGTTTGAAGAGCGGCCATGAGGCCACGCCAAGTGCAGAGGATATCAGTAGGGGCACGGGGTGGTTCATGAAGCCATTTGCCAATACGTTCCCAGGTGGATTGGCGAAGAGAGCCGCCCTCGGGATAAGAAGGACAGTGTTTGTGAAGATAGAGCATAAAAGAAATAATTTCTTTGCGAGATAGAGGATATATAGTTGTTCCGTTAATTTTCTGCAAGCAATTTGCCTTTCTGACTAATTTAAAAAGTTCATCCACATGCTTGGACAGAACTTGAGAAAGTGAAGAGCCCATACTTACGAAGATCAAGCCTATTCCAGGTGCGCAGTACAGGAGTCAGAGCAGCGCTTCCCTAGACAGAGAACATGCCGTGGAGTCCAATCACGTCGGGGTCACCAGTTGTGGGATCGCAAAATCCCGGGGTCCCACTCCCTGCAGGACGATGGCGACGTACGTCAGCCTAAACCAACGGGCCTCGCTTTAGGTTAGGAAACACATGGACAACATGCTTCTTCAGATGAGATGGCAGGCAAAGACCCTGAAGCCTCTCCGTGCCTCTCTTTTATTGGTACATTAGCGTCATAAGGGGGGGGGGTACAAAAGGACAATAGGGGGATGGTTCTTCATTGCCATACACAAAGAACAGAAAACTTAAGTCAAGGAGGTACTAATTCAAGGTAAGCTTTTCAGGAGAAATGAAACTTAAGTCAAGAAACGAAACCTAAGGCAGGCTCTTCAGGAAAAACGAAACCTGAGTCAAGGAACCAAATGGATGCAACAGGATGCAGTATTCCAAGTGTAGTCTTACCAAGGCATTGTAAAGTGGTATTAACACTTCACTTGATCTTGATTCTATCCCTCTGTTAATGCAGCCTAGCACTGTATTGGCTTTTTTGGCAGCTGCAGCACACTGCTCCCTTTCAGTTTGTTCTTCTCCCTTCTCACCGAAATGACAAAGATTTAAGTTTGTGTTTTACTCAATCAGGATACAATTGTGAAGACTCTAATACTGTTATTAAGAATCAATAGAGTGTGGTTAAGTGCACAAAGAATACATTTGTCAACATTTTGCCCACGTTTGCACGGGCACGACCAAAAGCACATGGTCAAACATATTTGCATAGGTGGATCACATACAAAAAAATAGGAACAAATAATTTGCATTAATTATTTTAAGCATCTAGTCAGTTTCATTTGTTCCTAATGCCAAGAAACAGGAAGTCTTCTATCTACAGTTCAGCAGGTAGTAACTGGCTTTCAATCAATTTTGGTAGTCATGACAAGCATATGGCTCACATGTTAGCCACATCCTGGCACCTGCAGGAGTACTTAACCTTGAGTGCAGTACAGCTAAGTAGAATTTAGTCCCAGGTGCAACTCCTTGAATGTCTACAACTGACAGAAATTGCCAGCTGGTAACTTCATGCTTTTTCTTCATTCTACTTAGTATTCAGACCACTTAAATAAAGAGGGGTACACTGAGTACATACTGGGTACATACTGAGTGAATTGTAGCTTAAACATACTTAGAGAAAGTTTAGGTTGCACTACTCAGTAAATGAGTGGGAAGGAGAATCATAATTACCACTAAAAATGGACAGAAAAAGGCAGGAGAGCCCAGTCTTTTTTACATGTGTATGTATTCGAGTCAGGTTTGACTTCTGGTAATTGACTAGTCTCTGCGGTTCAGTTGGCAGCTTTTTCAGATGTGATTTGCCATTTCCTTTTTCTAGGGCTGATCGTCAGTGCTTCTTTATGGATAGAATAGGTCCCAGTAGACCTAAAGGATGGAGATATAAGCCCTTTATTAAAAAAGCCTTTATCTAGAAGATTTTTCTAATTACTGTCAATCTCAATTATTTCATTGCTGGATTAGGTAATTTAAAAAAAGTTAGTCTCAGAGCTTCAGATGCATTTGGAAGAAACCCATTATCTGGACCCATTTCAACCAGCTACTGAGGCTGCTTGGGTTACTTTGGTGGAGCCTATGTCGAAAATTAGATGCAGAAGTGCCACCCTGCTAGTTTTCCTGGGCTCTTTACATCTTTCAGAACCATTAATCGTGATATCTGTCATCTGGTACTTTTTCTCACTTGCACAATGATAACTAAATGGCTAGGTAAGGCATGTGTAACCCTTCCCAAACTGGTCAGACTTGAAAACAGTTATCCATGTTCTTGTCCAATTCATCTTAATTATTGTAGTGCACTCTACATAGCACTGTCCTTCTGAAGTGTCCCAAAATTGCATTTCAAGAGACAGGTTGTGTCTGGTATAAACTATAAAGATCACTTGATGCCTGAATTGAAATATCTGCAATTCCTGCAGATGCAATTAAAACATAACTGTTAAATCTTTAAAATCCTAAACAACTTGTCTACCTGACTGAAAGGCTCTCAAAAGTTACTGTGAGACAGACCCAAATTTTAGTGACTAATTTTATTTTAATCATTTGAATTGTGTTCCAAGCAGATAGCAAAAGATTCCAGTATTACAAGATACTGGTAGAGAAGATCCTGTGTTTTCTGAGTTTGATTATTTGCTTGCAGACATCTCGTTACCTAACTAGATAACATCTCAGTGCTGGCGAGTGTTGAGTTTGCTCCCTGTTTACATACAGTGGCTTGCCCTGTCAGTATTGATGGGGTGTGGTTTTTGCCCTGGTAGTTCCTTGATTAAGGTATTATTGTCTGCATTATTGTTTGTTTGATGTTAATCCCTGCTTATCTGGGTGTTGGCTAATGAAAAGTATGTGCTTGGATGTTTTTGTTCCCTTAACTTTTTATTGTCTCTCTTGAATGATATGTAAATAGAATTTTTCTCTATGTCTCTATGGATAACTGATTTGTCTGAATATCTACTTTCCAGGAATCCCCTATGGTTGAGTCTGTCCAAGTGTGGTGAAATTAACTTCTGATTACTAGTTGGTGTTCATGGATGTGCTCTGCTACTCTTCTGCCCATCTGTCCTACATAGTAACTGCTAGTCATTACTCATGTTTTTTTCCTTCTTCTTGGCCTACTCAGTCTTTTGGTTTATTTAACATAATTTGGAGGGCTTTAGTTAGTTTGTGCGTTACAGTGATGTGGTTATAATAGTCTGCTGATTGTTTCTGAGATATTTTGGATGTTTGGTAGCATTATCTGTTGGTTGTGTTAGGGTTGAGTGATGAGGCACTTTTTCATAAAGTTGTGTGGGTATCCATTTTGTTAAAAGATGTTGTATAGGCGATCTTTTTCCTTTTTCTAGTGTTCTGGGTTGCTGCAGTATATTTGTGCTCATTTGAATAATGTTCTCTTATGGAAGGTTTAACTGTTAATTTGGCTAACAGAGGAAACTAGAAGAAGATACTGTATAGATATTAACTATGTGAGCTTTCAGAACTGAAGTTCTGGGGCCATTTATTATATTGGCTTCTTTTTGGCTGCTTCATTTTGAAGATGAATTCTTACAGCCTTTACAATAATGAATTCTATTTTACAGAGGGGAAAGATGTTGGACAGCTGAAAAGAGGCTAATGTTGCATTAATACTAAAGAGGTACAAAATTTGCCTTTAATAAGAAAATACCAGCCAATATCATTATTGAATAATGACTAAAGGTTGTTTAAAGTTAAAAGGGGTTAAAATATTTTTTCAAGAATTTATTAACGAAGGTCAATTTGAATTTTATGTAAAATGTAGTTAATTTGAATTTTATGTAAAATGTAGTATTAGAAATTTGTTGAACATTTTGAAATATTTGGAGCAACATAATGACAAATAAGCTGCACTAATTTTCTTAGATGCAGACAAGGACTTCTATGATTTGAACTGAACTATCTTGTTTAAAGTTTTGGAAGATATGAAATTTGGAGATAATTTTTATTAAATAGGTGAGATCAATCTATACCTGATAGAAAGCAAAAATAATTGTTAATGGGGAACTAACAGAACCTTGTGAGATACAGAAAGGAACATAAGGATGTTTGTTGTCTCCTTACCTGTTTATTTTAGATCTCGAAATATTGAATAAAAGGCAGGATAAGAGAATTGCAGGAGTAGAGATCAAAATGTTTGGGGCTTTTGCTGATGATGTGTGTTGGTTTTGGAAGATTTATTAAAGGGAATAGAAATATTAATAGGAAAATTAAAAGAATTTGGTATGCCAGAAGGTTTCAAGATTAATAATATAGTATATGTAATAATATTATATGTACATAAAAACAGAAAACTGAAGCTCTGAAAATGAAGACCTAGAAAAATCTCACAGAACTTCATGAAATCTCATGCATTTGTGTCATTGATGTAGAGAGTTACGTTTGAGATCTCTGAACTCTTGCTATAAGGAACTTTCTCAACTCCAGCTTATATTTAGAATAATAGAAGCTCAATTTTTATTCATGACACTTTCCAGCCTGGCATGAATTTAAATCTGGAGTTTAAACAAAGGAGTGGGGAACACATTTGGTGCTTTCAGCATACAAGCTGGGTGAGTCTATGGGCTGAATAAGGAAATACTGTTCTTGAAAGGAATTAAGAATCTCCATCCCTGCTGACATTTGATTTCTTTTTAGCACCAGGACCAGCAAAATAATCAATACCTTACAAGCTAAAAAGGTCTATATCAATATTAACCTCCATGGCATCCTTTTGACATTTGTTCTAAGTACACTGAAATGAACTTTTCTGACAAATACCAAACAAATATTGTCCCACGTCACAATTAAACATTAGCTACGTTTCTTTTGTGTCCTTTTAAAGGGAAGTAGATATAATTGAGATGTACTATGTGTGGGTGTAATGATCCCTCTGCTAGTGCTACTATGCTGGTAGCATTGGGTTTGGTTCTGAACATTGGATTCAAGTTCAAGGCAAATGCTGTACTTAAGGAAAAAAATAGCAAAGAATTGCAGTTGTCACAATTTTATTCAATTTATCACTTAAAATTAATTGCTTTGTTAAACTGTGATTTGTCAAACAAATCCCAATTGCTTGAATTCTTATATTACACCATCACCACACACACACACACACACACACACACACAATTTTTATATATTGCAGTGAGTTTAAATACTACCGTGTTTCCCCAAAAGTAAGACCCAGCCAAAAAATAAGCCCTAGCTTGATTTTTGGGGGTGGGCCTAATATAACCCCTACTCCAAAAATAAGCCCTAGTTTGGGGGGCAAGGCACATGCCTAAAAATCAAGCTAGGGCAGGGGTCAGAGGAGGTGAAGCTGTCCCATGTGCCCCATATCCGCTTACCTTACTGGTAGGACCACCACAACCAGGCCTCCAACACCCCAACACTTGTCAAACTGCATGGCTCGTCATGCCAGTGCTGCTGCTCCTGGCAGGAGGTTGCACAGCGCTTCGGGCCATTTCTGCTGCTTGTGGCAGGATGCTATGTGGCTCTTTGGGCCGTTTCTGTGGCTTCTTGCCACGAGCTGCAGAAATGGCCCAAAGAGCCATGTGGCATCCTGCTGTGAGCAGCAGAAACAGTGCAAAGCACCATGCTGCCTCCTGCCATAAGTAGTGGCAATGGTGCAATGTGCCACGTGGCTTCCAGCCGCAAGTGGCAGCAAGCGGTTGCAGAAGAAGTCAAGCAGCAACGCGACAGGTGTCAGTATGTGGGAGACCTGGCTGTGGTGGTCCTAAGGTAAGACATTCTCTGAAATTAAGACCTAGGAAGGCATTCTTCTGGCTAATGTGTCAAATTTCTACAAGTACATTTCTAAGTCAAGATGATGTGATCATAGGAAGCTGTAAAGCATTCTGGCTTCTGATAGTGATGCTACTGACATTCCTTCATAAGTAAATTAAGGAAAGGGACAAAGTAAGGATGCAAACAAAGCAAAGACAGTAACACGAATCCCTCATTTTGAATGGAACATATTTGTTGCCCCAAAGATTTCATATTTTGATGGGGACCAAAAAATCTGGGAGCAGGGGATGTGGAGTGGAATATCTGAATGAAGGTATAGCTAGAAGGTGAAGTGGTGTAATCACACAGTTGCATGGGTTTGCACAACTCACTTGTCAAAATAATGTAACCCAGAAAAAACTTTAATTTAATATAGTTGTTTTATTTGGAACACACAGAGAACAATTCTAAGTATTCCCATAGTCATTTCTATACAAATTAATATTAATTAAATTCTAGAACAGTGGTTGTTAGTTAATCTGTCAGCTATAAATATTTTAATTTGAACATTACTTTTTAATCTGGAAAAATATCATGACACTCAATAAGGAATGTTTTCACACATACTACAATACAATAGCAAATAAATGATTTATGACCAGGTTTCAGCCCTTGGCCTTAACCCAATGAAAATTACTTGTAAATTACCATTAAAACTAATAGGAAATTTATTAATGAGTAAACCCCTATTGAGTTCAGTGGGACACAATAATACTTAAAATTAGACAGTTAAAGTTGAGATTTAGTGAAATACTACCCTAAATAATGTTGTAACTCTACCCCTCAGAGCAAGATCTTCCAAACTAATTTCTGCAAACCAAAATGAATTTGGTTTGCAAACTTTCAAATGAATTGTACACCCAATCCTAAATATTTTGGTATTTCCATTCAGCCATTATAATTTAGAATATTAAAATGTATTCAAGCAAATGGAATAAAATATAGTAGTATATCTAAAATTTCAATTGATATGTCACATGTTTTAGAAGGGTGCAATACAGGTTGGGTTTCCATCATAATTAGGTCTAATTCTGATTTATGTTCTCTCGTCATGCTTTTTTGAAACATTGTTGTGTAATTTTCTTCTGACCAAGAATTACATTTTTTTAAAAAAAGGCCTCCATAGCTACATAGAGATGCCAATAATATATCAAATGAATGGGTGGAACAAAATATTCAGCATATTCCTGAAGGGCTACAAATGGAATGGATGTCTTAAGCCTTATAAGGCACAATTTTTCCCTTTAAAATATCAAAACCAAAGCACAACCATTTTGTGAAGGGGATGGTGGGGTAGAGATTCTTTCAAGTGATTAAAACAAACCATAATGTAGTGCAACATGAATCTACCCGGTTATGTCAATGGTTACAAGGTTCACTGACATGAAAATACAGTTACATTAGGAGTAAACCTTGAATATATTTCACAGTACTTACTTTAAAATGAATATTATAGGATTGGGCTAGACTTTTGCTTATCTTAATGGGCTCTGGTTATAACTGAAGCCACTTCATGCAAAAGTAAGGGAAGAAACATATTTCCTACACAATATCTTCCTAAAAATCTATTTTTTAGATTTTTGATATCTGTTAGATACACTGAATGTTATGCTTCTGCCACTCCTGCTTTGAAAAAAACCTAGATGCATAGGGCAATACCCCTCTCCGCCTGCCCCATACCTCCACTATTGCTATTTCCAGGAAAATTTCAAAGCAAATGTAATGGTTACTGATTTTCAAATAAGTACTGTAAGGTAGGTATGTCTTGGTCTTGTATAGATGCTATGGATTACTTTTCACCCAACATTTATAACTTCATATAAAAAGAACATATGAATATCCATATGGGCTATAGAATGTAATGCGGCTACTTATTTTGTAAAAAAACTCATAAGAAAAGGAAATCTGACAAATATTGCACATTAGATTTAATTCAATTATGGGATTATCCAAGAAAAATAAATTAATACATGAACAGGAGCAGTGGAAATACACCTCAGTCAATCCTATATCTTTAGAAGGGCTATGTACTGGAAGAAGTCCTAACTGCTTGCATCCCATAAAGCAGTGAGTATCCCTAAATTAGTAAACCCTGAATAGACTATAAACAGACATTTTTTATCCACAGACACTTGAATATACAAGTTGAAGTGATGAATGGAAGGTAAAAGGTAGTGTAGAACTTAATTGAGTTTGAAGTAAATACTGAAATCCATTCAAAATAAATTTAATTCTGATTCACAACGTAATGGCATTTAAAAGAATCAAGCAAACTGTTTTGTAACATTGCCTAAGATATGAATTTTTTTATATATCCCATGAACTGCAGAAATTTTTAAAATAATATGTTAACATATTTTCAACAACAGAGATTTGAAAATTACAGTGTTTGTGCCCGTGTATATATATGTCTATATCTACAGGTATACTCGTCTTATGATCACAATTGGGACCAGAATTTTTATTGTTAAGTAAGGCAGTTCTTAAGTGAATCATGCCCAATTTTATTACTTTTCTGCAATGATGGTTAAGCAAATCACTGCAATTGTTAACTGAATCATGCAGTCATGAAGTCTTTCTGCTTTCCCCTATTGACTTTGCTTGTTAGAAGCCGGCTGGAGTGGTCACAAATAGTGATCACATGATCCCAGGATGCATGGGATTTTGACCACATGATTATGGGGATGCTGCAGGGTTCATAAGTGTGAGGACCAGGGCTTTTTTTCTCATAGAACACCCAGAACGGAGTTCTGGCACCTTTTTTGGATGGAACCTTGTAGTGTAGGCAAGGTGGGTTGTATGATGTGTGTGAGTTCCAGCACCTTTTTTTTTTTTTTTAGAAAATAAGCACTGGTGAGGACCAATCATAACTCACTTTTTTCAGTGCTGTTTTAACTTTGGTCACTAAATGAATGGCTATAAGTCAAGGACTATCTGTATATATTTATCATATTAATAAATTATTATAAAACTATAATAACATTATTGCTATTCGTCTATAGTTCCAGTAGGAACAAAATAGGTAACAGAACTCAAAAATATTCCCATGAAGGCATTCAGCATAATACCAAATGATTCAGCCACATTAAAAAAACAACAATATACAGTATATATAGGGAAAATCTCTTCCTAATGTCCCAAGGTTAATGGGGGTTGGAAATCCAAAGAAGAGAATTTTCTCAGTCATTAGAAATAACAATAGGGTAGATGATGTTTATAAAAAGCGAAACATCAAGTCAAAATGTAAAAGAAATAAAATAAACATAGAAATAATGCTTCCATTGTCCAGTCTAGAAAGTGGCCTTTTATTGATGGTCTTTCTCACTGTATTGCTACATTAATCCAAGGTAAACAGCATTCATATGCTGTAATCTGGGATTACTAGTTTTGTAGGCCTCATCTACAATACATCAAGCACTGATCTCACTTGTTTTTGCTTAACTAGCATATGTTGGTTAAAGAGTTATCAGATTCTGATTTATACTATGGCACTGTAAAATTTATTTACTTCATTATCTTAAATTTATATTTAGGAAAACAACTGATCTTTAAAATCAGTACCTTATTTAGAGATATGTAACAGTAATAAATGATGTATTGATAAAAACATTGCTTTTATGCAACTCAAGAACTTTGACTGGAATAGCAACTTTGTTAGATTTTGTTTTATCGTTTAATAAAAGGCAGCACAAAAAATCTGCTGTACTGCTAACTCTAATGCAGTGCATTTTCCACAAATATCATAGACATTCAAAGATTAGGCTTTGCATCGCAAAATATCCACATTGTTATTGCACTGGATTGGCAGTGAATCAGTATATAAAAACAAAAGACAATATTCCTCATAGAATTCTATGGACTGATAATGCATACAAAGGAGAACTTGTATTGTTATATGGACTTATACTTCTGTCCATGTCTCTCAAGTCTGGTTAACCAGTCTGTATCTACATGATCAATAGAACAGTTGAATTTGGTACATTATTTGAAAAAAAGGAATATAATTTTACTGTATATTCCTTTTTATTTATGAGATTTGGCTCTATGATTTGCCTGATTTATATTTATGAAAAAAATCAGGGAAAATATCCCATTAGAACTAGAATCAATTTTAAAAAGTGCCACATTTTCTATGTGATTTTTAAAGGGTGCAAGTATTACATTTGCCTCAATTAAAATAATTGTTTTCAACTATGTGGACAATAGCAATGTGTCTCCTATAGCTGTCTCTGAATCTTGGCTGTGAGTAGAACTGATTCCAGTGTCGGAGTCTGTATCATTTAGGTCTAAATTTGTCATTTTGTGAAGAAGGTCTGTGCCTTGAAAAGTTTTTGTACAGGTTCCAGTTTCGTTGTCCTTCATTTCCTCTTCACTGGTTGGGTAACTGAATACATTTTTATCATTAGCATGCAAATCACTAAGCTCTTCTACAAGTAGTTCATATTCTTTTTCCTTCCTTTGAAGCATCAAATCCCGATATTTTAGTTCCTGCTCTATGCAATTCAACTGAGAATGAATCCTTAGAGCATCTTTCATACTTCTCTCCAGCTCATTCTTAACACTTTCTAGATCAGCGTTCTCCACTTCCCCTTTAGATGCTTCTTCTGTCCATAAGTCTCCATTTTTTTCACTTTCCTTAACCTCTTGTTCAATTTCAGCAGAGAGCTTTTCAATCATTAACTTGTGGTGCTTTAGTCCTTCCTCCACTTGTAAAATCCCATCACATTTGTTTGAACTTTCCTGCTGATGGTTATGAGGCATTTCCATTAGCTGTTCAGAACTGCTACAAGAAGACATTAAATAAGACTCTTGAACATAGTTTTCCCCATCACTTTCAAGCTGATCTAGATGGAATTTGGCTTCACACTCTTCAATTTCCATATCTAGTTCCTTCATTCTATTAATCTGTTGGTGAATAGTGTGGTCTTGAGAAAGGATGAGATGGATTAGTGTCTCTATATTGTCCCTCTCCTGCAGAACTCCTTCCTGTTTAAGTTTGGCCAGTTTCCGAAAGGTTTTCCTAAGAATTCTCTTTTGTTTGTCCACTGACAACATCTTCATATAATTTGCTGGACTCAGATCCCAGTGCATTTCCAGGTTTGGAACTATCTTGGCTTCAGATGTCCTCCACAAGGGTAAGGGAAGGAAAGCATCTGCCTTGACCAAGACAAAGTGCAAATTAGGTTGCTCTTCCCCCCAGGCTTTCCAGAGTCTGAGCATTTTTGTGAGAGGTGGAAGAACCCGTTCAGAACCTCTCCATTTTTCTATAATGCAATAATCTTTAGGTTGTCCAAAGAGAAATCTCTTCTCTGCCAAAGTGGTCTGATGTTCTTCCAGCAAAGCTTCAACTACTTGAATGCAAGTTGTGTGTTTAGTCAATCCACTGACAATCTTCTCTTCCTGGCAAACCCAGACTATGATTTCTTGGTCACTGGAACCCATTTCTTTCGCAGACGATCTGAAGTTAAAGAAACAAAAATATTTTATAAGCCAAATTGTAGTTTTGGGTAAACTCTAGATTATATTAAAATATGGACATCCTGCATTGAAACTATCATGTAAAATTTATACACATACAAGGACATGTTTGAGAAGTGTTTCGCAAACACAAGAAGTGCTTGTGTGTTTGCTCCTTTGCTTTTGCTCTTCCTTTTAAAAAAATTATTTTTTGTTCTATTCTGTTCAATTATAAAATATACCCCCTGCAAACCCCCAAAACCATGGATAGGCTTTGGAATCTTAAGATAACTTGGAAGATTGTAGAAAAGGTGGTCAAGAATCTCAGGACAAAATTAATTTATCCTACATTTTTAATATATGTTACAAAAGCTATGCATGCTCAATCTTTAATCATATGCCTTATATGCAATACAGTAATTCTCAAGGAACTTAGTGAGATATATTTTTGCATATACTTGTACAGAACTATATAGCAAGTTTAATTTAGTTTCACTAAAGCTTACAAAAACTAGCTATTACTCTATCCAATTACTCAGAATATAACACAGAGTCAGCTTAAAAAACTGGTCTTAATATTGGAGTTGGCCTGAGTAAACCCAGGTTCAAATCACTACAGAATTCACTGGGTGACTTTCCCTCCCTCCCCCCCAACTCACCTCACAGTATTTTGTGGGGGAAAATGAGATGCTGGAAGAACAACAACATGTAACCTGTCTTGAGGTGATTGAGAAAATACAAGATATAAATGAAATGAAATCTATCGACCAATCAATGAATTAGTGAATCAATAAATCAATGAATGAAGCAAGCAAGCTAGCTATTTTGAGTTGTTTCCCTTTGGGCAAACTATAAACACATAAATTAAGCTAATCAGAATGAGAAAATGCAATGAATCTATATTTCATTTGTTATGTTTTGCACTGTGATTTCCCTAAGTTGCATGTTTTCTTCTATGCACATGGTATCTTTTTGTTTGCTTGCTTTGAAATAGGCTACCTTTTTCTATTTACATACTATGTGGATTCCTTCACAGAAATTCTGAACTATATAAAGAACGGTTGCTGGAATTGGGTATGTCCAGTTTAATGAAAAGAAGGACTAGGAGGTGACATGATAGCAATGTTCCAATATCTCAGGGGTTGCCACAAACAAGAGGGAGTCAAGCTGTTCTCCAAAGCACCTGAAGGCAAGACAAGAAGCGGTGGATGGAAACTAATCAAGGAGAGAAGCAACCTAGAACTAAGAAGACATTTCCTGATGGTAAGAACAATTAATCAGTGGAATGACTTGCCTCTAGAAGTTGTGAATGCTCCAACACTGGAAGTTTTTAAGAAGAGATTGGACAACCATTTGTCTGAAATGGTATAGAGTTTTCTGCCTGAGCAGGGGTTGGGCTAGAAGACCTCCAAGGTCCCTTCCAACTCTGTTATTATGTTATATAGAAAATATATTTGTTGAAATGTACAGAAAATGAAGGGCATTCATAAGACATAATGTATAGACAGACCTTAGGAATGGTTGTTTGACAGATGTCTACTTAAGAGATGAAAAGCAAAACAGGGAAATCAGGAAAAGCATGGAAATGCAATTGTGGGAAATGAGTAATCATGTAGTAAAAAGAAACTCATTAAAGTGACATTTCATAGAAACCACCTAAGATCATTAGGAAGGCTTATTTCAGCTACTGTACCTGCTCCCCCCTTCTGCATATTAATTAAATGAGAATATGGGATCAAGCAGTTTGCTTGAATTAGTTGCAGTGTTTGCATCTGTATGTCATGTTAAAAATTGGCTCTTGCAAAGGCACTTCTTTCTAGGTTTTACCCAGTAACTGAATTGGCAAAGATACCCTGCCATCCCTAGCAATTATTCAGTGAATAACTAAAGTATATGTGAGAGGCAAGTACTCACGGATCTATAAAAAAGGCACCTCAGTTAGAACTGAACATGTTCAGTGTACATACTGGCATGCTGGCTGTTGGAGAAAAAAAAGAAAAGAAAATGGAGGAGGTTGGAATGGAATACAGTTTCTTGAAAAATAGCATGATCAAACAGATCTAATGTTCAACAGGAATGCTCCAGACTGTAAATTTGGTCAGAGACTTCCCAGCCTACAATGAATGTTTGAACCTTAATTAAAATCACTGGCACGGGATCTCTTTTCAGTCAAAGCATATGCGCGAAAGGAAACTTGTGAAGCTTGTGATGTAGAGTATGGTTTTGCTTTCTTTTTGTCCTTTCTCCAACAGGATGGAAAGCAACGTTTAAAGATTATAATATAAGTCATCTTGAGGAACTGCCTTCTCACATTGCATTTGCCTGAACAAGATTGGCATGTTCCAGGTTCTTTGATTAAGCAATGTCATTTAGGAGACCTTGGAAGTGTGCCTCCTCTGTAGTAGTGCCTGCCCTCTGGAATGAGGTTCTCCCAGTGATCCAGATGTCCCCAACTCTGCTGGTATTCAAAAGAGTTATGAAGAGCCGGATTTTCATTGAAATGGGAGAGTGAGACTCCTCACTTCATTCCATTTGGTCTGCAGCACTTGCTGTCTATTGTCAGCTTTATTGTAGTATTTTGTTTGATTATTGTGAGCCATCCAGAGTTGTTAGAAGCCAGATGGCAGACAAACTATTATTATTCTCTGTTCACAACAATGTAAAGTTACTGCTATCAGTTCTTTAGCTGGTGTTGTGTTCATGTGCCTCGGGTTCTTCCCAAGAACCTAGAATGTTGTAATGTATCAGTATTAGTATATGTGTGAATCCAAGCAGTGTGGGGTATGCAAGTGACAGATGGAAATTTTGTCAATTATTTTCTAAGTGCTGGGCAAGATTTTTTGGTATAGAACCCAGTATGCTGATAACCATTAGCACACTATAGCCAGTTTATGCCATTATCTCTCAACCTTGATTTATAAATCTTAACACTTTGTGATCCTCTCCAATACTTTGTCTTCTATTCTACTTTCTCCTGGTACTGACATATCAACTATCCACGCTTTGTTTTTAACCACAGTTGTACCAGATATATAAGCCAAGACTTAATAATAATAATAATAATAATAATAATAATAATAATAATAATAATAATAATAATAATAATAATAATAATAATAATAATAATAGTAAAGTTGGAAGGCACCTTGGAGGTCATCTAGTCCAACCCCCTGATCAGGCAGGAAACCCTATACCATTTCGGACAAATGGCTGTCCAGTCTCTTCTTAAAAACTTCCAGTGTTGAAGCATTCACCACTTCTGGAGGCAGGTTGTTCCACTGGTTAATTGTTCTAACTGTCAGGAAGTTTCTCCTTAATTCTAGATTGCTTCTCTCCTTGATTAGTTTCCATCCGTTGCTTCTTATCCTGCCTTCAGGTGCTTTGGAGAATAGCTTGACTCCATCTTCTTTGTGGCAGCCCCTGAGATACATGACCCCCCTCGTCCTTCTCTTTGTTAAACTAGACATACCCAATTCCAGCAACCGTTCCTTGTATGTTTTAGCCTCCAGTCCCCTAATCATCTGTGTTGCTCTTTTCTGTACTCTTTCTAGAGTCTCAACATCTCTTTTACATCGTGGTGACCAAAACTGGATGCAGTATTCCAAGTGTGGCCTTACCAGTGGTATTAATACTTCACATGATCTTGATTCTATTCTATCCCTCTGTTAATGCAGCCCAGCACCGCGTTGGCTTTTTTGGCAGCTGCAGCACACTGCTGGCTCATATTTAAGTGATTGTCCACTAGGACTCCGAGATCCCTCTCACAGTTACTACTATTGAGCAAGGTACCTCCTATACTATACCTGTACATTTGGTTTTTCTTGCCTAAATGTAGAACCTTACTTTTTTCACCATTGAATTTAATTTTGTTAGATAGCGCCCAGTGTTCAAGTCTGTCCAGATTCTCCTGTATCTTAAGCCTGTCTTCTGGAGTGTTGGCTATTCCTGCCAGCTTGGTGTCGTCTGCAAATTTGATGAGTTCCCCATCTATCCCCTCGTCCAAATCATTGATGAAGATGTTGAAGAGCACTGGGCTCTGAGTATATGGTCTACTCTTTTGCTTCTTTGCACAATCTGTGGTTTGAATATTTGATGATTTTTCCATTCTGATCTTGATTGTATTTGTTCAAATAGCTTGCTATTGAGCAGCCAAAATCAAGCCTTGGTTTCATTTTTTTAATGTTCCAGTTGTAAGGCATTGCCAGATTTCATCTTTATCTATTTTCTCCTTGATTTTTTTTGTAGAAATTGGCCATGCAATTTTTTTCTTCACCACCATTCTGTTCTTGTTTCCACTATATAACTTCTATATTCAATTTTTATTTTGTGCACATTCAGTAAGTTATGTATGAATCTAAACTTAAATTCACAGTCTAAAGTGAAAACTTAATAATTCAAGCCCTAACTAAGGACCTAAGAATTATTAAAGTAGCATCTAAGTATTATTGTAACTATTGATTGCACAGTCAGCCAGTAGTTTAGTCTGGATTTGACAATTTTAATCACCTATCAAGTCTTGGGAAGGTAGATGTTGTTGTTTGATGGTGTTAAGGGTTTCATGATAGACTGTTCCAAACAAAGCTGTCATTTGCAACCGATTGATTGTGATTTTTGTCAATGCTGATGGTGTTCAAGTGGTGCTCCAGATGTCTGGAGACTGCACCAAAGGCACCAATTAGCCTTTGTTTTCCTTTGCCACAGTCAGTCTACTTCTATTTGCAAGTCTTTAAATTTTGTGATTGTCTCCAGTTCTTTTTCTTCTAATTAAGTTGTCTCTAAATTCTGAAATGTCCACTATCCAGACATTCTTATTTTTCTTATCAATATTTGTAAACTCTGATGTGTTGTTACGTGGCAGGTTCTTACCTGTTTGAATTCCAAAGTCTCAGATCTTCATTTTCAATTCACTTTGTCTATTTTGTGGTCCTACTAGTTCTTGCTTGCAAGCAAATGTTATTTCTTGCAGATCTTTCAATGCAACATTCTTGCTACTTTATATGTCATTGTTTGTAATCAGCCTGTGTGATATTCTTGCAGCAGCTAACCAGGTAGTCCACTGTTTCTTCAGCTTCTCTGCAGAGGCAGAACTTGCTGTCTGTTTCTGTCTTTTCAGTTCTGGCATTGTATACATTTCTTCTTAAGGCTTGGTCTTATGAAGCCAGAATTAGCCCCTCTGCATCTTTCTTCAATTTTCCTCTCTTAACCATTGCCAGGTCTTGTTATCTACTTTGCCTGCTACTTTTTTTAAATGTGCTAATCATGTAATACTTTGCCTTGCCATGTCTCTTTTCTATGGTATATTAGCTTCAGTGCATCGTCTTCACTGTGCTTCAGGTATTCTTCCAATGCCCCCTTTTCTTCTTCAACTGTCTAGTGTACTTGCAACATTCCACGCCTACCTATTTTCATTGTTAAGTAGTCTGTTGACATCATGAATGACAGGCATTGTTATTGTGGTTCATTGCATAGTTAGCCAGATGTTTAGACTGGATTTGGAATTTTTATCCACTTATTCAGTCCTTCCCAAGGATCTGGGATAGATAGATGTAGCTTGGTGATGTTAAAGTATTGTCGCAGGATGTAAACTGTTCCAAGTAAAGCTACCTTTTGCAATTGACTGATGGTGATTTTGTCAATGCTGATCATATTCAAGATGATCTTTGGGGATTGTGCCCAAGGACACTATTTTTTATTATATGTATGTATAAAATATACTCAATAAAAATTATAGGAAATACAATTTTTATATATGTATATTCTGAATCAGATGAAGTGATCATTTTCACAAATAAGCATAAGATGCTGATATAAAACAAAAGGGCAGTAACAAAAGGGAAAGTACATGTCCAAAAGTCTCCATTCTGGATGTTTTCTAAAAAGATTTTTATATAATTTTTGTTAAAGTTGTTTTAAATAAAAACAATACATATTTTGAAAGAAAAAAATGAATATATCTCTTTGAATTTTAAACTGCACAACAATATTTTACAATAAATGCATAAGGAATAAGAATGCAAAATAAGACTGATAAAGCAGAGGACACATAAAAGAACTGTTGCAATCTAATTAATGGAAGTCTAAAACTTAAAAACTTAAAGAATGGATGCTCTTGTAGAAAGAAACTAGTTAATCAGAGTGGAAAACAATAGCTATCATATGTGTGATATGTCTGAAATGGTATAGAGTTTCCTGCCTGAGCAGGGGGTTGGACTAAATGACCTCCAAGGTCCCTTCCAACTTTATTATTATATTATTATTATTATAAGTACACTGGGTCAACATAATATCCTTTTAAAATTTTAAACAAAGTGGCAATTGTACCCATGCATACAGTCTTTATGTATGTTTGTATGGTAAAAAGCCTTTCTTCATCTCTTAAAGTCTAAAATCAGAAAGAGGGAGATGATGGAAAGATCTCTGCAACGGATGGGCAGGCATTTGTCAGGAAATCCTTTATGCAAAGGATGTCCTGCTCTAGGGCAGAGACATTGGCCAGACAATTCACTTTGTCATCTTCTATCCTTACAATTCTATGGCATCACAAATTGCCCTGTCCTAAATAAAACAGGATTTACTTTTGATTACCTTCAGCTGTCATTTCAACATCCCTCAGGTCTCTAGAATTTTAGAGCAGTAACAACATTACCCATTTCATAAAGCTGAATAATATGTTGCTGATGCTTCCATTGAAACAGAATTTTAAAATATAAGTTATATAATTTTAAGCCCTTTGTGCCATTTTGCAGATGTTCTGGCTAGTCCTAAACTTCTCATTATCTGAGGCTATCTCTGTCTAAAAGAGAGGGTTACTACTGTAATAGTGAGGCAATATTAAAATGATTATGGTTTTCAATTATAAATTGAATTATGCAGTCTGGAGGAAACTAGGGATAAAGATATTTAGTTAATAAAATCTGATATTCTAAGAAGGAGATTGGTTGTTTTAATCTCTGAGCTTGTCAAAGTAAAAAATTACACCAGCATAATGGAAGAAATAGTTAACTATCTGGATGAGAGAAAGCAATATTATGGATATTTCAGATTCACTCTTTAAGAATTCTAATATGAATTATTAGATCTTCACCTTAATGACTACCTAGGCAGGATTTTTTTTTCTTTTTGAAAAAAATACTAATTAATCCATAATGGGCTGAGAGATGAAGACTGGGGAAATGATATAGACCAGAAATAAGAACGAGTCACTCATTAGTATGCACTACTTAATGTTTCATATACAGGCTGTGTATATGTGTATTATCTCTCACCTAAGAAGATAGAATTGACCAGGGCTTTTTTTGTCATAGAACGCCCAGAACAGAGTTCCGGCACCTTTTTTGGATGGAACCTTGTAGAGTAGGCAAAGCGGGTGGTATGATGTGTGTGAGTTCTGGCATCTTTTTTTTTTTTTTTTTTTACAAAAAAAGCACCTGAATTGACTAATTTGAATAGAAGCCTAATGGGCAAAAGCAATATCCATTAATAGTTTCTGAGGAGATAAAAGAAAGATAATAAGAGTTAAACTTCACTTTTATCATTTCTTGATAGTTATACATATCTTGAACAGTTTTACAACATTGGTAATACGTGTACCAATGTTTTAAGATTCATAACAATAATTACAAATAAAAAAAGCAATCTAAGGAGCATTTTCCTGACAGAGCAATTAATCAGTGAAATGACTTGCTTCCAGAAGTTGTGGGTGCTCCAACACAAGAGGTTTTTATGAAGAGTTTGGACAATTAATTGTCTGAAGTGGTTGGATTAGAAGACCTTCAAGGTCCCTTCCACCTCTATTATTCTATTATTAATTTCAAATTTTAATTTGTGGAGAATATGGGGATTCATCAATTTGGCTTGAAAAATTCTAAATGGCTAATCATAATTGTCCTCATTTTATCTTCTAAACGTTATAGCACAACCTCTCGCTCTAATTTAGTAGGTGAGCAGGACATTAATGCAGTGGAATTGCTATGCTTAATCAGCAATAGTCAATAGCATAGCTGTTTGGCATGAAGGTGATATAACTGCAGATATTCATCTTTATAGCTGAGTGAGAAACTCTGCAGTCTTGAATGTCATGCAGCTTAGAATAAATCCATCTTTCTGTCCACTAGAGTGTTCATACTGGGATGGTTAGCAGAAACAGGTGAGACGTGCTAAAAAGGAGGACAATACTGAACTCTCAGATTACAAAATGCAGATGTTTCTGTTGAATAACTAACCTGCCTTAGAAGTAAACATATAAAAACTTCATGATGAGAATCTGTATTATATAGATTACCAAGTGATTTCCCCTGCTTATGCTAATATGACCCAAATATGTATTAGAACTGAGAGTCCTGCACTGAGTCATAATTCAGAAAAAAGTAATTGGGGATTTAGAAATTATTTTATTCAACCACTGAATTATAGTCTATGGTACTAAACAGTAGGCACTTTAAACCTTTTAGCTAAATTTACTATTTCTTTCATCTCTAGACAGTTGTTAATACCAAATGTATCAAGCAGCATCATAAAATTGCAAAATCTAAAGCAGCTGTTTTTTGTCAACTCATATTTCATAAAGTTAAATCAATAAGATCTAATATCATATGGTCACTCTGGCAAATTATATCATAATTCTTTAATTATAGATAATCCTGGTAATACTCAGCAAAAATACTCTGAACTCTGCTTCTGCTTGTCAGTAACAATTTCACATCATAAACATTTTTGCTCTACCTCTCAAATAGAAGTTGATATAATTAATATTTATTGTCAAGGAAATACTTCATGGCATATGTTCTTATGTAGAAATAAACTGTTTCCATTACCATCTGACACTGTTCTAATGATTCTTTTATCAAGAAAGGGCTTATTACACCTCTCTGCCTCTATTCTAACCATTGAAACAGCCCTTCTCATTAATATCTTCAATGTGTGGAATACTGTCCCAG
>NW_015386208.1:488843-493293 GCF_001527695.2 Protobothrops mucrosquamatus | reverse complement strand
GATATAATTAATATTTATTGTCAAGGAAATACTTCATGGCATATGTTCTTATGTAGAAATAAACTGTTTCCATTACCATCTGACACTGTTCTAATGATTCTTTTATCAAGAAAGGGCTTATTACACCTCTCTGCCTCTATTCTAACCATTGAAACAGCCCTTCTCATTAATATCTTCAATGTGTGGAATACTGTCCCAGCCCTATTGGTATTTCAGAGACTAAACCTTTCCAATGTCCATTTGGTCTTAGTTTTATTAATTGTATTGCTTTAGTTTAACTAAATTATTGGGCACTATGTGCCAGATATCATATTTTCATTTTTGGACTTGTATCCCACTGAGAGTTTTCTACATTTAAGGCAGGCTAGCAATATTGTAAAATTTATTTATTTATTCTATCAATTTATTTTGCCACCATCTTGCAAATAAATAAAGTGTGTTCTGAAATAAGGTACAGTGCAATTTACATTTTTCCTGGATTGTACCAGTCTATTCTTATGCCTAGAAAGCTGCTATGTATCAAAAAGAAAATATTTTTTTTCTCCAGGATTTCTGTCCAGAAAAATCTATTGGTTAGGAAGAGAAGCCAAAAGGGAAGTAGTTGAATATGCTTTACTTTTCTGGTATTTTCTTTTCTGATCTTTCCTTCTCCCCTTTCTTTTTTTTATAATATTTTATTAGTTTTCTAATTTTACAATTAAACATTTAAAAAGCAATGTGGTGACTGGGTAATCAGTAATTCAATAGCATACATAAATCTTTAGCACAAATCTCAAGTTACAACATCAGATATTTCCTCTTTTTTCCCCTTAATATCTACTATCTTTTGCCCTCAGCCAGGGGGTTCTTCAACATCCAGATCCCCAGTGACTTCAATTAACCGCCTGGCACTTGAGCGGCAATCCTTGACCAGAGACTCTTATTTGTCGAGGGTGATTGCCATGATTCAGCAATCCAAGTGCTCCTCTACAAATAGGATTTACGATGCCACATGGAAGAACTTTTGTCTGATGTTCAGGACGCCAGGTCCAACTCTCGGCCATCACTATCCCCACAGTTCTAGAATATCTGATGGACAGGTTGGAGAAAGGACTTTCACCCAACACCATCCGCAGACAGGTTGCGGGTCTATCCACGGTGCTTGTATGTAACAATTCAGCCCCCTTGGCACAGCACCCTATGGTGCATTCCTTCATCAAGGGGGCGACTAACGCCAAGCCACCTGCGATACGTCGTTATCCCTCTTGAGACCTGTCGCGGGTCTTACAGGCCCTTACCTCACCACTGTTTGAGCCCATTAAGACCTGTGCTCTGCGGTTCTTATCTTATCTATGCGGTTCTTATCTTTGAGCCCATTAAGACCTGTGCTCTGCGGTTCTTATCTATCTAGCCTTCCTCAGAGCCGTCATGTCAGCCAGGTGCATATCAGAACTGGCTGCCCTCTCAATCAGAGAGGACCTGTGTGTTTTCCATGAGGACAGGGTGGTCCTTCTTTTGGATCCTTCATTTGTTCCCAAGGTTAATACCTTGTTCCACAGGTCGCAGGAGGTGGTACTCCCTAATTTTTGCCCTCACCCTTCTCATAGCCTGGAACAACAGTGGCATACCCTGGACATTCGCAGGGCCTTGCGCCACTATATCAAATGGCCTTCGGCCTTCCGAAGGTCTGAGGCCCTGTTCATCTCCTTTCAGCCCTCTTCCATGGGTCAGAAAGTCTTGTCCTCAACCATAGGCAGGTAGATCAAGGCTTACATTGCGTGAGCGTATCATTCACTTTCCTTACCCGTTCCCGACCGTATCACTGCCCATTCTACCCACAGTGCTGCAACATCCGCTGCTTGGGCGACACAAGCATCCATCGCGGAGATCTGCAAGGTGGCGACTTGGTCCTCACCTTCCTCATTTGTCAGACATTACAGGATAGACAAGTTTGCCTCCGCGGACGCTTCATTTGGCTGGAGGGTATTGCAACAAGTAGTATCCTCTAGTGGGACACAGGCCCAGATGGGTTCCCCCCCCATAGGGACAGGTGGCTTTGGTATGTCCCACTCGTGGATTTTCCATCCATCATGCTGGAGAAGGGGCGTTGTCTTACCTGAATGCCTTTTCTCAGCATGATGATGGAGAATCCACACCCACCCCTTAGTGTCCGTCAGGTCCTGTGTCAGGGGTAGGAGGAGTCTTTGCATCGGACTATCGTCTGTGCTTTGCCTTTGTCGTAAACTGGCGTGCTCTAGCCCAGCAAGAGGTGTGGCAACTTTCCAGACTTAGTCTACTTTGAGCAGGAAGAATAAGACAACCCACTCATGGATTCTCCATCATCATGCTGAGAAAAAGCGTTCAGGTAAGACAACGCCCCTTCTCCCTCTATTATTATATGTATTATTTGAAATAAGAAATACCATTTAATTACAGGTTTTTTGGGAAGAACTAGCCCATTTATATTCATTTAATCACCTCCCTATTACTCCAATTTCCCAGAATTGTCCTGATAAGTTTATCTTCCATTCAATCTGTTCTTCTTCCTTTTCCTCAAATTTCTTCTGATTTATGTAAAAATTCTTTTTCATTTTCAATGTTGTTACTCTCTTTTCTAATTTTCCCATTGGCTGGATATGTTGGTCAGTTGGGTCCTCTGTCTTAGTATTTAGTTGTTCCACTTGTCCTGTTACTTTTTGCATTGTTAGTTCTTTGGTGGTAGTCAAGATCTGGGTTTGTATATCTAAGCTGGCATCTTGTTCCTTTATGTTGCCTCTTATTTTGTTACATGCTGAAAGAATGGTTTTATGTATTGATTTCAACATAAAAAGGATTTTTTCCTGATCTTCATCCATATTCTCTTGATAATGTATTAAGTTGAAGATTTTAAAATCAAACGTTAAAAATAGTTTTTTGGGACATCTATTTCACATGTTGTAGGTAGTCTTTATAGTGGAAATTGTTTGCCAAGTAAGAATTTATAGTCCAAAATATTCCATCATCTCGTGTAATAAAGATACTTCTCATGTAAAGAAATAGAAAAACAATTTCCTACATATAACTCTGAAAATCAGTAAAGGTTTATCTTCATACTTCAAACAGGCCAGATATGCTGCCCTGCAGTTCCTTCTTTACAGCTGAGTTTTTCACAGGTGGTATCTGTCAAGATCAAGAGAGTTTTTTCTAGATTCTGGGCTTCAAGCCAAGTCTCTTTTAATCAATAACAAGTTGTAAACCATACTTTGCCACAAGATGTCACCAATGCCGTTTAAAACTTTTTAAGTCCGAAGTTTTTATAATAGTTTTTCAAGGTTTATTTCTTTTCTTTTTAGATAAAAACCAATGTCTCCAGTAAGAATAGGAAAACTTTTAGTCCTCAAATTTCAAAAGTATATGCATCCAATTAGATTAAAGTTATTCTTATAATTGCTCTATTTCCCCTGGGTAGTCAGTCGCCACTGTTCTTAGAGGGTGGGGTAGGAATTCCCTTCCCTCTCTTCTCACAGGGGGAAAAATACTTTGGGCAGCTTTTGCAGTAAAGACATTTAAAGTCTTAAAGAGAAGATCAGATCTCACCCAGTTTCATCCTCGTTGTTTTACAGGTGCTTGGTCATAATTTTAACTTCTGCTGTCAGCAGCTTAATGATGAGCCATGTTGCTATGGCCAGTCTTTCCCCTGCCAGTTTGGAGAGCTGCCCTGGATCAAGCGGAAGGGCTGCCACCCTCCCACGATCAAGTGGGGGCCCCCTCCTTGCTCATCACCCCTACAGGGTGACTTTTGACCCTTTTCAGGGTCCCCCAGCGGGATGAAATTGGATGCAGAAGGCACATGCTTCCGCAAGTGCCGCAATGGCAAACCGGAAGTCCCTTCTCCCCTTTCTTTCCTCTTAGATAGAAGGGAGGAACTATGGTTGCTTTATTTTTATGACAAGTATGGGATTCAATTTGGAAATCTTTCATTTTGGCCAGGAGAGAGAGAAGATGCAACATCTTTGCTAAGTAGCCACAAATAATCCAGTTTTGATGCTTTCCTACTGTAATCCTTAATCAGACATTCCACTTGCTACAATTTAAAACAAAATATCCAAGAACAGATTTCTATCATTTCTACAAAAATCAAAAGAGTACTCATGCCAGGCTTTCGTTTAGAGTTCTCCCTTTTTAAGTATAATTTAACCAGTAAACAAATAAGTATTTGTTAAAGCTTTCATGGTAGGAGTATTCAAGTTACAATTGCATTTCATTTGAAATTCAAAGCCTTCCATGCTCTGTGCTCAACTGAATCCTAGGTATGCTGGTTATTTCTTTTGTAACTTTTCAAAACCTCTTTCATGGTAGAAGTAATATAGCAGAACTGATAGATCTAATGAAACTGTAAATAAAAGTATGTATTTATTATACATCTACCTTCTATGATTAAATTCTGGTGAGATATTGCTTAAAAGGATATGACATCTCTCTCTCTCTCTCT
>NW_015386208.1:487079-488082 GCF_001527695.2 Protobothrops mucrosquamatus | reverse complement strand
CACACACACACACACACACACACACCTTAAGATTCCTTATGTGGAAATGTTAGCTAAATGAATCAGTACAACTTCTATGGTTATTTGGATCAGGCAAAACGACACATAACCTGTAGTTTTCTAAGTTTGACTAAGCCACGATGAATGTTCAACCCAGAGACAAATTTAAGAAAGAAGAATATTCAAAGAGCATATGAACACAGGAAACTGATATCCTAACTTTAATCTTTTCTCCATCTAGTCCAGAATTCTTCCCATTGACTGTCAGCAACCCTACCACCCTAACAAAGGTATCTGATAGAAATTTTACAATTGTGTCTGCAATCTTGTACTTGCAAATGAAATTGTTTGTTTGTTTGTTTGTATTGTGCCTTTATTATTTTGGTAAATAACTCCAAGTAGTGAACATACTTAGTACTTTTTCCTTTTTCTATTTTCCCCTCAGCAACAATCCTGTGAGGTGAGCTGGACTGAGAGAGAGTGACTGGCCCCAAGGTAACCCAGCTGGCTTTCATGGCTAAGGGGGACACTAGAACTCAGGGCCTCCTGCTTTCCAGCCTGTGCCTTGACTGCTAGACCAACGTGGCTCTATCAAAGTATTGGCCTATCCCCAGGAATAACATGGAATAACATTGAACTACATCTGAATTGGGGGACAACAATAACAAAAAGAATAAATATCAAGACAATCCACCTTTATTTTACATTTATCCACAATGCCACAGTTCATCTCATGGAAATGAGTTTTCTGAAAACCATGAATTAAAAGCATTCTTAGGGACTTAGCCCTGACGCTTTTCATCAGCACACTCTAACTTCATTATTAATATTTTTTTACAAATTAGCTTTTATTTAAATTAAATTGCTTTACTCTGTTATTTCGTAGTACTCTTGATTTATTTCATAAGTCTCTTCTGTTCACTGTTGCTAGTGAACCATCTATTGTCATCACATTCTCAAAATAACCAAATGACAGTACAAACATGCAATTGAAGTAACCCAT
>NW_015386208.1:426181-486717 GCF_001527695.2 Protobothrops mucrosquamatus | reverse complement strand
TTGACACACTTGTATCTTACAATTTCAGTATGTCTTACCTTGAACCAAGTTCATTTAGAAGAATACACACACACAAAGCATGTATCTGTGGAGTTGGTCCAAAGTATTCTATCAACCTGATATCATGGAATAGGATTCCAAAGTGCAGTTTAGAAATTGATAGGGGAGTTGCAAGCAAGAGAAAAGGATTCCATTACCTAGATTGAAATGCATTATGGATTCCTGTGAACAAGCAAGATAATGTTAAGAAATCCCAGGTTTAAATAATATTTAGGGTAACTAAGCAGTGACAATACTACATAATCTGCATGGGAGAAATCACTTTCAATTCACATAGCTCCAAAGTCTGACAGGAAGTAAACTATTCCAGAGGTGGAGACACCTGGTATTTGCCTGTTCTGTTAGTTCTTAATAAACAGATTTACACAGAGCAGATAGTCTTAAAAGTATCAAGTACCATAGGACCTTATATATAACAACCAGCATTTTGAATTGCACCCAGAAAACGGTCATCTGGAGACAGAAGATGCAAATTAGACAGCATGTGTTACAACACAAATGCTACCCTTTTTATACTTGCATTATGGGATGCAAGTATGAAATGTAAAGGGTAGAACTTAGTCATTTATATGGAAATAAAAGTATATGTATTTGAGACTTTTTTGGATGATAATTATAACTGTCAACAGAAGGGAATAAATGTTGCTCGGGGTTGAACTGTTATGTCCTTGGTGCTCTTTGGGCTTGGTTGTTTATTTGCAGATGTTCCATTACTTGACTAGGATGTTACCTAGCTCAGAGAGTACCAAGGACAGTTATAATGGCTTTCTGCTCAGGCTTTTTCAAAGTGTCTTTCACCACCTTCCTACCTCTGTTTGTTTCCTCCAACAACCTTCCCCACTCTGATGCCTTTCGAATGTGCAGGAATTTATTTATTTTTTAAAAGAAAGAAATATCCAATAGCTGAAATTCTCCACACAGTTTACAATAAAACACATTAAAAGATACCATTTTAATAAAAATATGTTGAGTAAAATAAACAAAAATGAAAAATAAATCTCCATATACTGTAAACAGCATAAACAGATTTGTTTCATTTGAGACTGGCTTATTGGTGTAATATTCTTATTAATTTATTAAATAAATTTATTTATTTAGTGTATGGCATCTACAGATGATCTACATGCATTCTATCAAATATGATAGAACGATAGTACTAATTGACCCTGTTAATTAAGAAGTTGCTCTGAGGGAGCAAAATAGAAAAAGAATCTCATAGCACCTTAAAGGCCAATCATGCTCCTTCAAGCAAAAGCCCTGGTAAATTTGATTAGTCTGAAAAATGCTATTAGACTCCATATCCTAAAAAGATCACCAGTAAGATGTGCATGCAAAAATACTTTCAATTATTTTTTTGTGTTTTTCTAATATTTTATGATAACTTTTATTCTACATATCTGTTTGCTTAAATCTATTTTTCTTTAGTTCAGGTATAAAAGCTTATATCTGCAGCTTATTTGAAGCAATTGTCAGGCACAATGTAATTAATGGATGTGCATACAGAAAGGGTCTCTAAGATCAGGGATAAAGCAATAAATACTTTCATAAAAAAGTGGAAACTCCATATGGACTTTTTGGCAAAAAAAAATGTGTTGATTAAAAAGGGATAAATATGGAAGAAGGAAACCATGTAGTAAAAAATTAAAAAAGGGATAGTAAGTGTATCAAAGTACTTGAAGTTAAATGTATTAATCCCTGGTAGTATCAAGTTAATTGTGTGTTTCACTGAGAAGAGTAACCTCAACATTTCAAAAATTATTTAATATACTATGATTAGAGTTTTGTACTAATTAAACTAAAAGTATTAAGCTTTTTTGCCATTAGCTATTGTAAAATTTATATAAATAATCTTTCAGGATCAGATTGTTTGTTAGATTATATAATTGGTTTTTAGATAAAGTACAAGTCCATGCTTACTTATCAAGTCCACTGAATAATTTTGAAAAATATTTTTTTTCTTAAAATGGACTTGCTGCATTGATAAAATTAAATAACTATTAAATTACAGTGTTAACTTCAGAAGAAACACAGGATGAAAATATGTTATATAGTGTTGTTAATGCTGGAACATCTTTATGGCCATCTTATAGTGTTGTTAATGCTGGAACATCTTATAGGTAGGCATAAAACACGTGCTTTAGAGAAAACAGATTTACAGATCTAAAAGATTTTGGTAATAAAAAGTATTTTAAAAAACAGGACATTTAAGTAAGAATTGATTAAAATTGTCAGTAAGAAAGCATATACGGTAAGCATATTAAATCATCTCCTTAACCAGAAGGAATGGAGTTATTTTAAAAAATGTTGGACCAAAAATGGAGTGAGAGTTTATTTGAAATCCTGCTCCATAGCAGCAGGTGCAGTGAAGAAAGAGTACATCTCTGCTTATCTTGTATCTGACTAAATTAGGGTGGCACTACTTTTGTGGATTGTGAAGCATCTTCACCCTCAAGATGTGAGAAGGAGAGTGGGAACTGTTAGAGGGTAACATGACAAATTGGCATTGGTTTTTTTTTTTTTTTTGTAGACAAAGTTAAATCAGATTCCCCTCAGTCTGAACTCTGGTGTTGGGCAGGTGAAAGAGGCTATCCTGACAACTGCTTGTCAAGACGCTAAGGATTCTTTAGTTTGTAAATTGCAAGGAGGTAGAGATCGTATGGGGGGATAAAAGTAACCCAACCAGTCTTTCTATTGGGAACAGTCTACAAAAATAAATATCACCTGGTTCACACCTAAAACATGTTGATATGTGATGTCATCAGATAATTTAAAGCAAATCTATCTAGAACTAATTCTTCTAACTTCCTTCCTTCATGACTCTTTCTTTCTATAGCTATTCCTAGGAAACCAAATAAGCCATTCCATTACAAATGGCAATAATATCCTGAAAACAAATACTTTTTTTTTGGCAAATATCAGTATTTGTTTGTGGCTATTATTGCCATTTCACTTTTACTACATCCCACATTTTAATTTTAATTTTCCTGATTTTATCTATTTTCCATATCAATTTTAAATTGGGAAGAAAGATCAGCATATAAATTTATATGCTAACACATTCAACTTCAGGTTATTGAAATGTATTGATTATAATCCATCTTATTGAGTTAGTGAGTTATTAGCTAAGACCTAAAAAAGGAATCTTAAAAGTCCAGGTTGTAAAGAAGATGACATTTGATGGAAGTTAGACTTAGCTTTATGAACGGATTTCCACAGTTCAATAAAATAAATGAAAATATTTTAAAAATTGTTTAAAACACTAAATCAAAGAGCTTTAATACTCTGTTGTTAATTTTTGATTGCCCCATTTTTAAGATACCACAAGAGTCTGTATTATTTCCAAGACATAATTAAAGCTTTTGGTTAATGTGACATATCTTCATTTTGGCACACACATTCCTTCAATATGTACTCAAACTGACATTTAAAAAAATATTAAATTGATGTGGCATGACTCCAATTGCTCTACATGCCTTACAATACAGTACACAATATAACAAAGAACAGATAAAGAGTTGGATAAAGAGAAAGAAGAACAAGATGGCTTCCCTGCAAACCACAAAACATCCTACCAACAACTGATATGTAGCAAGGGGGGCACCAACTATCGTAGCTTCCTGGGAGAACAGCCAAGCCTTTATGGCACCAATTAGTGCAAACACTAACATTTATAAAACCGAATATGTCAGGTATTAAACCTCACAGCTATTTTGTGAATATAATTGTCTGTATGTTCATTGTGAACTACCTCCTGCATTTAATTTTATTTCCAGTTTTCTTACAAATTGATATGTCTGTTGTTCTCTTAAGATAATATTCCATGCATCTCATGAATCAGATTTAGTTCCAGATTTAGTTTATGCTGTAATAAAGCATAAAGAGTCCATTCTTGCTACTGGAGCTCTTACACCTACACTCTTAATTTTTTTATGCCATTATGTTCTTCAGTTCTTATTAAGTACTTAATATGATTGCTCTTTGGTTTTAATTCCCTTAACAGGAGTAAACCGTAAATTCCTAACCATCAGAAACTCTTGATTCAACCAAATGCAATTGCAGCTTCAGATTCTAATCACAAAAATGATTGTTAGACATGACACAAACTTTCTGTGGAAGAGTTGATTAACATATACAGTGTGCATAAGTAATGAAATAAAACCCAGCATATTAACATAATCATAGAAGAGAACAGCATATTAACATAATCATAGAAGAGAACAGAGGTCTAACAAAAATATTGCAGCTGGAAACATAGGAAATGTTAACTTGAGGACTGTTTGCAGTCTTTTGAAAACAAGCACCTCCTTTTATGCAGCTCCTATTGCTACCCATCAAACGGCAATGCAGAGTTAGAGGTATCTTTCCTTTTTTATTGATTTACTGATTAATGAAGAACATCAGAAACTGTTCTACCCCACTCACACACCCCAAAAACCCTGTCTTATGAAGCTTCTTTTGAGTAAGTCTCCTTAAAAGGTGGAGAGCCAGCAAACTGGAGACCCAGTTTGGTGTAGTGATTAAGGTGCTCTCCTAGAAACCGGAAGACTGTATTAGTACCGCCTTAGACACAAAAACCAACTGGATGACTTTGGACTAGTCACTTTCTCTCAGCCCAACCCACCTCACAGGATTGTTGTGAGGAAAATAGGAGGAGGAAGGAGTTACTTATTAAGTAAGAAAGGTGGCATAAAAATCTAAGAAATAAATGTTTGGATATTCATTGACATACACTTTCTAACAAATATAATGAAAATTTACTTGCATTACAGGTTTTTAGACTATCAGTCCTGCTGAAATCATTACCTGCAATCATGTGTAACTTCTTTTCACACCCAGTGAATCATTAAACATCAGGGGATGGCTATTTTACATCTGTTGAACTATTGCAGCACTTGGCAATTAAGGCCTAACCAGTTATTATGTTAAGACTACCAGACTGGGATCTGCTGAGAGGAAGACTGTCTCCAAAATCTTGCCTGATTTCTGAAAACTCAATTATTTTAGGCCCTGTAACATACAATTCTTCATGGATAATATTTTTTCATACCTCAAGGCAACTTACTACTTTGACTCAGTCCCTACCCCCTCAAATCATACATTCTTTCTCTGGGTATTTTTTGGCAACTATCCTGTAATCTACTTTCAGCTTTTTCATCAAAGTAACCTCAGAGTAGCTACTGTATTCTATTCAGGTTTATTTGAAATTAAATCCCACTGAGTTGGAAGATGCATTTTTAACATTTCAGTAATGATTGCAAAGAGGAATTGTATTACCTTCCAATAGTGATTATCAAAAAATAAAAAATAAAAATGGCCAGGAAACTGTTTTCCAGTTCTGTAGAAAATTCCTAATGTGTAATATTGTAAGCATGGGAGAAAAAGAGGTGTGGCTTGCCATCAAGGAACATAATGATAAATAATAATTAACAGTACATTTATTTTCAGAGTTATGTCTCTTGTTTGAAATGTCATATAAATTATCTTTTTAAAAAACGTTCTACCATGTTGATTTGTGGGGAAATGTCCAAGGCTGACTTCTTTCTTATATATAACTGTAAAGCCTGTCTATGAATTTTAAAGTATACAAGAGACATCTGACAGTGCAAGTAAGTGTGAATCAGACAGCAGCCAAGTACTTTTTAACATATACCACTTACCTTCTCCACAACTATGGGGGAAAAATAACTTCTTAGTGCTCACAGGGAGTTAAGAGATTGCTGTTCAATTTAATATAGTTGGCATCTAATTAACCAGACAAAAATACCAGTAAAGCAACAAATAATTCTAGTCTGATTTGTGGTAAGCAAATCTGAATTAATCTCACTTGAGCTATCAAAGGATAACTGGATAGGGTTGACATAACTGGAAAAGAACTTGGCTTTGACAACATCAGCAAAATGAACAAAAACAGGTAGCCAAGAGGTGAAGCACAGCTCTAATATTCCACAAATTATGAATGATATTAGCATATCAAGTGATGCCATCAAATTCCATTAGTGCAAAGCTGTCTACACAGACACAATCTCATACTGAAGATCTTTCTGAATATTTTCTTACTCCTTATATTCATCTGTGTGGGGGAAAAAGATCCTCCTTTCTTATGCAGAGAAAGTGATATTTTTGCTGTCAGGTCATTTTTGATGAATTTGTTAATTAGATTTATATATTACCTTTTGTCATATTTCCCAGATCTCCTAATATCTGGCATCAGTCATGCATTGATCAATTTTCTCATTTAACATGGCAAATGTTCTGTATTAATACTTTGAAATTTAATTTGTCTGTTTTACATCTTGCTTTATGTAAACCTAATATAATGGTTTGTAGTTATGCACTTAAAAACTTGATAATAAAATCCTGTTCCTTCATGTTCTTTGTTGTTTATTTGTAAACCACCCCATTCATACATCTTCTAAGCTTTATACAAGTAAGAAAAATATTTGAAAGCAACAAAAGTTAACATAAAGAGATCTATGGCTCCCACCTTACCGATATTTAGGAAGATATTAAAAGCCTGGCTACATTTTCAGGCTTTGAGACAGGGTGGTGGTTGAACCTATTCCAGATGGGCAAAGGTGCTTATTATATGTGTATTTGACATACCTTTGATTTCACAGTTTGTTTGTTTCATATATTTTTTCTTTTTAAATTGTAAATCATTTGAAGTCTCTGGGAACTGGACAACCTACAAATTGTAGAAATAAGTTGTAGAAATAATAAAAAGCTAATAGCATTGACAGCTACTATTGATTGCTGCTATTACAATAAATATGTGAAAGCTTTAAGGAAATTATACATTGTTCATAAAATTGTGAGTTATACAGGTATACTTACAAAATCACAGTAACAAAGATGTCTCAGTACTGTTCTTGAAAGGAAAATGTCATTTATTAAGTTTATCAACTTTTAAACTTTTCTCAATATAAAAATAGTTCCTGAACTAATCATAACATTCTGGATGAGTCCTCCATCCTTTAACCTAAGCCCCTCTAAGGCAACAATGCCAAAGCTATCTGAGCCCTTCCAGGAATCACAAACAATTAGACCTGATACAAGAACCTATTAAGTCCCCAAAATCACAAAGATAAAATACTGGGATACTCAACTGCAAGGGAAAACCTAAAGCTCCTAAGTCAGTGCAAAGTAAATTCCTATGCAGTCCCTCTGACCAATTTTGGTTGAGAATAGAATTGAATTAATGCCCACTTCAGCTGAGATTCATCCCTTTTGATCCTGGATTATCCAGCTGCTACCCCTTTGTCAGCCTTCCGAGGTAAACCAGATATAAAACACAACTAGTTGAGCTAAATCTACTTTATTGTAAAGCTACATTAACAGAATCTTGCAACTCTGACAATACAAATTTCCTGCCCTTCATCTGCTTGCTCCATTAGAATGGGTCCTCCCTTAAGTTTCTTTGTCTGATTATTATGTAACTGCAGGCTCCTGCCCCTCTTGTCCGATTGTTTCCTAGTCAGGATCTCTTCTCCTATTTCCTCAAAGTCACCTATACATTCCATTACATTCAGTGGTGGGATTCAAATATGTGAACAACTGGTTCTCTATGTGGATGCCGCTTCCGGAAGTCCATTCTGAGCCTGGGCAACAAAAAATTAGCTACCAGTTTTCCCGAAGTGGTGCAAACTGGCTGAATCCCACCACTGATTACATCACCTTCTTCAGACTCATCCTTCCCTCCCGAGTTCTCAGGGGAAATAGATTGTGGGTTATGAAAACAAATAGTTCTTTCCCTCCCCTCTTATCCAAGCAACTCCTTTTAAGCCCACAAGGTGTCCTATAAATCAGGTGGCAGCCAGCCCTTTCTTGGGAATCTTCTGATTCTCCCCTCTCGTGTCTTGTATACCTGATGTGGAAGAAGCTGAATCATTTTCCCCTAGTTGTTCTCTTGGTACATACAATTACAGGAGCAGTTGTTTTCTCTTCCATTGCTCACCTGTGTCCTCTTTTAGGAAATTTCAAAGGAAGAGATATAGACTCTTATTTTAATGTGTAATCAATATAGAATACTTTATTGGCCAAGTGTGATTAGACACACAAGGATTTTGTCTCGAATGCATAAGCTCTCAGTGTACATGCAAAATAATAATACTTTGATATCATTATAATTATTGATAACAATGTCAAGCATGGAAAATCAGAAAGCATATGCCCTCTACAAGAATCTGAACTACTAATGGTCAAATCAAATAGGTGGTAGGTAAGAGCCAATGGAATTCAAGGTGGGCTGGATTTAGGTAGGTGTGAAGGGACTTAAGACTGATGACACCCTTGACCCATCCCTCAGGTCCAGCCTAGTCATCTCCTACATAACGTATAGCCATTAAGGGCCCATTCCTGTTTCTTTGCTATAGAACAAAGTCATAAGCATTAACAAAATCAAAGTTCTTTATTGAATTATAAAAGTGGTCAGGTGTTTGTATCTGTGTTATCTACAGAGGATCTCTTTGAATTAACGATATAACTTTTTCTAGAACAAACTATATTTACAGAATGCTTGTCTGCCTCCTTGTATCCAACCTTTATAATATATGAGCTGGAAACAATTGCCCTACATGGCAAACTCCACAAGCTTCAGTACAAGTCAATTTATCAAGTGCTGTAATTGGCTGTTTGATGATTAAAAAACCCAACTCTTTATATATCCCCTCCCCATAATGTATCTCTGCACCACATCAGTTATCCTCAATGAAACATTCAATTAAATTTAGTTAATATTTTTCAAGAATGAAGAGTAATGTCTTAAATATTTATTCTGACATCATAATTAGACTCTTAGAATGGAGATGCAATCTGCATGTCAGATAGTTTATCTAGTAACAAAATACTGTGAACCAGGAAGCTCTGAATCTAAATTTGAATCCTAGCTGAATAGAATACACTGACTTGTTTGTTTCCTTATTTATAATCCCCATTTCTCTGACTGTCCATTGGTACATAATTTTGTTCAGCACTTTGGCTTCAACTATTTCTTAAACATTTTCATAAATCCTGGTGAAGTAATGTATGGACAATGAATACAGAATTCCACTCTTGGTGTCCTATCTAAATGAAACAGTCTTAAAATGTAACCTGAGATTAATTGATGGTTGCCTCTCTAATTCATAAGGAAGCGGTGAGAATTGATGTTTGCATTATGTTTCTAATTACAGCGTTTGCATATTATGATGGTTAAGATAATGTCTATAAAATATACCTTTAAGTATTTATTATTCTTATGTGTTCATGGAACTTTTGTCCCCTGTGATGTGAGTAAATAATAATTTTCAGAATATATTTAGCTACTTAATACCTAAAGGAGTTGCTATCTTTTAACCTATGATCCCATGTTTAAAAACTAGGACAGATTCAAGCAGAAGTCTGCTTTGCTACCGATTCAGCTTTTCAATCTTCAGCCTGTAGTACAGAGAAACACTCATATGCAGGTAGTCCTCACAAATGGTCACTTAGTGACCATTCAAAGTTATGACGGACTCTCCCAAGGGTATTTACAACCTGATTTTAAAGTTTCAATGGTCGCACCTTCCTCCATAGTTATGCAATTGCATACTGTATTGGGTACTTGGCAATTGGCTCATCTTTACAATCATTTACAGCTTCCTGCAGTCTTGGGTTTTGACATTTTTGCTGGTTTTCAGCATTTATTTACAGTTTCCAACAAAAAAAAAATCCATTGGACAAGACAGATTTGCTTAATGACCATCATGTTCATTGAATGACCACTGTGTTCACTTAACAACTACCACAAAATAAGTAAAATTGGATGCAGTCACATGGGGACCCGCTTAACTACCACAATGACTTACAACCATAATTCTGGGATCAATTATAGCCATGAGCCAAGGATACCTATATCTTCTCCTAATGTGGAAGTTTATTTTTATTATATGGATTACCCACTCAAGTAGAATTCATCATTCTTTGGCATACCATCTAGAACAGTGTTTCTCAACCTTGACAATTTTAAGGCATGTGGATTTCAACTCCCAGAATTCCACAGCCAGCATTGCTGGCTGTGGAATTCTGGGAGTTGAAGTCCACATGCCTTAAAATTGTCAAGGTTGAGAAACACTGATCTAGAAGGATTTCAATTCTGATTTGGTCTAGTTTGTAGTTTGTTTTAACAAAGGACTTACAATTCAACTATATGCAATTCCCAATCTTATTATATGATCCAATGCACTAGATCTTAACTTTTATAGCTCCTTATAGAACAATAGTTTAAATTCAGAATGAAATATCTCATGGCCTACAGTTCACTTGTCAGATGCTCAGGAATATATCAATGTGTTCATTAAGACTATACAGAAGAAAGGGGGAGTAATGAACTCCAACCTCTTATCAAGAGGCAAGTTGATACATGTTAAGGGCATAAATATATTCAAATTAATGTGGTTACAAATTCTATGCCACAGTTAGCTGAAGTGCCCTTAATCTTCTCAAGCAGCTTGAGACTTGTAGGCATCAAATGGCACTAAAACCAGAACACTTGAATATTTAAAAGCAATGCACAATATATATTTAAGTATTATTTGTTGACTGTCAAAATAAAGTACTTTTGTGCCAACACAAATAAAATCCAATGAAGATGTTTATATGAACCTAAACTGAGGGCCTCATTTGCAGTCCATTTAATAGTTCCACTATAGAAGATTTCTCTTTTCTGATTCACTACAATGAGCTCTTTTTTTATAATGCACTGAGTTTTTCATTCCCCTTCCCCCACCAATACAATACAATGAAGTTATGGATGGGATTTAAGAACCCAAACATTTGGGGGATGTTTCTGCTTTTATCTTAGTTCTTGCTATACCACAATCTAATTTATTTAGATGTGCACCCAAAACTGGATCTGGATTTCATATTAATCATAATTAAATTATGACAATTGAATGAAAAACTGTTCATTTCATGATGTGACACCATTTGACATAATGTTATATATTATTTAGTTGTTACACTAAATTTTAATCCATTTCATAAAAAGCACATAGAAGTTCTTGCAATTTCCATTAATTATATTTAATGGATAAATGTTCCTGATTATTTCATGAAGGGGATGGAAACTTATAAAAAATTCATCAGTGAACTTCTAGTCAATAACTGAACTCATATTATGGCCATTATACAAGCAATATTTGTTACAGGTCATTGTGACAATTTAAGGCATCTACACTGATTTCTACAATTTAATATATATTGTTCTGATAATTGTCAGAATATATGAAGGATAAATGTACGGTATATTAGTAGCTGTTCCTGAGCTCTTTTGCATATAATTTGTAAAGGAAGACATTCACATAGGACTTTCCTTTGATGAAATTAAGAACACAGAATGTGCGATTCAATAAAATGTATCTTGTTTTACTGATTGCATTCACAACATAATGTTCCAGTCAGTTTATCATTCTTTTAAAAAATCTACAGTAGTTTAAATGTTCACAGACCTTTCTAACATATAACTTTAAAAAATGAAACTTTCTTGATCTGGGTAGTTTCCACAATACATAATTTTTAAAGAGTTAACAACAAAAACAACAATACTCTTTTGATCTTTGTTTTGTAAGTATCCCCACAAATGCACTATTAGCTCTTTTTTATGGAAATACAATCATTTGGGTTACATTTTTCACAAATAAATTAAATTTGATTTGTTTTATGAACAATCAGACCCTAGTGAATTCTGCCTAGGGCTTCAGTGATCTCCAGTTTTACAGAGTATGGCATTTTGAAATTTAAAAAGTCATAATTGACTTATCTTACATTTTTAAGAGAAGAAACATTCATGTTTCTTTATAGAAGACATATGTACTGCTTCCTCGCTTAAAACTTTCAAATGAGTCAATTCCATTTGTAATCAGCCTTTTTTTGTTATTGAGTATTTATTTCTTACTATACTGACTGTAAAAGTTATAAACATTTTCATGTCCTGCTTTTTCTATTTGTTCTCTATATGTAAAGAAGCATTTTCATTTAGGGCCTATTTTTGGTACCACAGGTACAAGAAAATAAATGTTGCTTCACAGTACACATTTATATATAAGTATTTTATTCATGAATCATTAAGATGATTCTTGTTTTTTCTCTGGATTATGTAAGATTATCCACAAGTCCATGTAATTTTCTCTGCTCGAATGAAATCATTTCCTATTTTCTTCAAATAGTAGATAATTAAAGAATGAAATATAGCATACAGCCATACAGCAAAATATCTTCCTGAAGGTTAAATTAGTTCACTTCCAGATATTACTAAGAATGCTTGCAAGTCTGATCCTCAGAAATCAGTCATGCTAAGATCTAACTAATGAGAAAACGTTTTTAAAATTGCTCATTTCTTTGTAGTGCCATTTTTATATTAAATACAGTGTGTAAGAGAAGAGAGCAAAATTCTGTCTGTTCTACTTCTCTTCTCAGAGGTGGTTTTACCTGGTACCTCTTGGCCCAACTCTAATACTTGGATTTGCATATAAATAAGCAAGAAGCAGACTCAGCAGACTCACCCCCAGCAGAGTGTGCCAATTCTGGATTCTAGTCAGTCAGTCATGCTCCATTCTCAGATCCTGTTTCATTCTGGGTTCCATCCCACTTCAGCATTTTTTAAAAATTCTTTTCCACCACAGGCATTCAGTACTCAATGGCTATTGAGCAAACATGGGCCTTCATTGGGCAGCATCAGAAGGATTATTCCTTTAGGTTTTAGCAGGAAATGAGAAGTTGATTTATTTCTGTACATCATGTGTTTCCATGATATGCATGTTCAAATTTAACTAATTTTTTTTGTCCTGGCCTCCTATAGCTACATGTATGTCAGAATTTAGTGGCTGAGCATGCTAATAGAGGGAGTGATATGGTATTCATGCTAAGACAAGTCATATATTTCATGTTTGTTTTCAACTTATCACTTTTTCCTCAAGTGCTGTTAAAAACAAACACAACTAACTATAGTTGATTGCTCGCATTACATTTCATCTCCTACATGATTTGCTTCCCTTATCTGAAACAAGTTTTACTGTTGTAGCACTGAGAGTCAGATAAGCATAATTTTCAACCTTAAGTCTTTCAAGTAAGACATCCTTCTCAAAAATCTAACCTTCTTAATGACTTAGTCCAGTAAAAAGAAGACTATAATCTATGAATAACTGTAAATTATAGCATGTCCCATAGAGAGAGCCAGGCAGTAAGCATTACATTCAGAATAAGGGATACTTTTACAAAGACATGATGGATCAATTATGCTGGCTATGCCACATGCTTCTGTAGAAAGTGAACTGTGAAAATAAAATATTCTATTTGATATAATGGATAATTACCATGATAAGATGTTTTCATATTTTGACTACACAATTTGAAGATATGAAGGCATGACTGGAGATGTTTTTGGAAAGCAACATTATCACTTACCAGAAAACAAGTAAGTGTTACTTTCCAAAAACATCTCCATTCATGCCTTCATATCTTCAGAAACTAATGAAATAATGCTAAGGTATCCCATAAATTGTGTAGTCAAAATGTGAAAAAACACAATTGTTTTAAGACCAGACTGACAACCACTGCTAAAATCATTCAATTTTTTTTTTAAAATAGCTGGATCAGTTCTTCTTCCTCATATGTCCTCAGGTGCTGGTTATTAAGTTAAAAGAAACATAACAGTCTAGCTGTACTTATATAATGCAAATTATAACACATGTCACCAAAAAATAAATGTGATTCTGTAATTGAGCATGCCATGACACTATGGCTGAGAATTTTTAATATCACAACTATTTATATAATCCTTGATTATTAAATTTAGTATCAATGATAATCCAATACAACCCACTGTTCAATATATGACAAGGAAAGGATTTGCCCTTTCTATGTTGCCCAGAAGCATTTGGCTATTCAGCACTGAAAACATCAGAATGGATGAAGACAAGTTTCTGAACTGTTCTAGGAGGCTTCTGCTTATGTTGGTATAATCTCAGATGTGTGTTGAAGAGTAAACACCGCAATATTTATTGAAATCAATTAGAATGTATAGATGCTTTGACTTCATTGAAGGCATCTGGAAAAAAGGAATCTAACCTATCGCAGTAGGATGATTTGTAAACAAGAATCATAGATAATGATTTGGTTAACGCATTTCTTGCTAAATACATTTTTAAATTTAATTAAATTTATTTTTAAGACAGTTTCACTAAAGTTATTCTGAATTCACAAAAGTGTGCTGAGCTCCCCCACTCTTAGAAACATGACTTATAGGATCCTCAGTTACTAAAAAGCATCCGTAAAGTTGCAGATGTACCAGTGTCCAGGCATCCCTTGTGTCTAAGCCCTAGAACTAATATCAGGAAATCCAAAAGCTCCATTTCAGGGTGATGCTCTACATTCCAATAACAATTGTGATAGGTAAATCCTACTCATAGCCAAATTAAGTTACGATACAGCAAAAGCAAGATAATGATGATCTCATTACCATTCTAGCTTTAAAATATCAATTTTCCATCTCTCTTGGCAGCTCTTGAATGACCAGACACAGATTTCTAGCAGGAGCAGACTCTTGCCAAATTTGTTACAGTATAGTGGCTCACTAAAGGATGCTTCTGTCTACTTACAGGAGTAAAAGTGATCAAGGAGTTACAGTAAATGCAGGACAGATTCTTTGGGCTTTAATAACAATTCCTTTCTCAGGAAAACAAGGTTAGGGTTAGTCCACTCACATTTCCAGTAATCCAAATAATTCTAGCCAAGTATAAGTCTTTGGACCCTGCTGTTTATACAGGTTCACTCAGAAGTAACTTCCAATGTGCACAACAGTTATGTGGATTCATGCTTATGTAAATTTATACATAATTATAACCTAAATCAATTATTTCCGGTATAAGGTTCAAAATAAAGCAGAAAACACATCTCAAAATATTGTTTGGTCTACAGCTCTTAGTATCATTGGAATATACCTGTCTAGTAATATCATCTCATCATTTATGAATGCCAGCACAATGCTGAAGAAAAGTCAAAGTACACACAGGTACTGAGAAGGATCAGAATATATTAACTAGGGAAAACAGGAAAGTTTTCATTGTGAAGGATGCTTTTCAACAGAATCAAAACAGAAACCAAACTTTAATCAGGATTACAAAAATCAGAAGACGAACTAAGGTAACAGAGAGATTCCCACATTAACCTCGCCCTCCCCTTTTGCCAAGGTGAAGGGCTTTGGTGAATCATTCTCACATCAATTGTACACGATGGTATTTCTTCCAACACACTTCAAGAACACCAGCAGTTAAAAATAATTACACAATTCCACAGTACGCAATTTTCCGGGGGGGGGGTTGCGGGGGGGGAAGAGACGGGTAGAAACAAGCACGATAGGAAGACAGGGGAAGGGGCAGGGAAAAACTAACAGAAAACCCCCCCCCGAAATATGGGGAGACTAGTATCTCTTCGGTTCCCCCTTTCCCATATATCACCCCAATGTCATACAACGTAGACATCTTAAAGTCACTGCTCCTTGGAAAACGGCTCCTCCTCCCGGGAGCGCTCGGGCAAACTTTGGAAAAAGTTTAGGTAGCCAGCAAGAGAAAAGTTTAGGTGGTCAGCAAAGATTTTTTTTCTTATTCCAATGTTACGAGTCTTCGCCGTTTACAGCGGGACCAACAGTCACCCTCTTCCCCTCCCAGCCCCGTTTTAAGATAACAGCGCTTTAACGTTTGTTCTGAACTTTCATTCCAACCTGGGATATTCTGCACCCATCCATTCATCTAGGACGACATTTTAGAAGTAACCATCTCTTCAAAGACTCGCTTCGCAGCCTAGATTAATAAAGCGATTGTGCAGCTGGGTACACAATCCGATTTTATACCCTGCTTTTTTCTTTTTTCCGTTTTGCTTTTTTTCCCCCTTTTGAAAAGAGCAAGCGTAGGAGGAGAGAAACTTTGGAAAGTTTTGACATTCCTTTGGGAGAGATTCACTTCTGCCAGGCAATGGCGGAGCAGAGGTAAAGTGGGTAGCGGAAGGTATACGCCCCCTCCCATCACAATCACTTTAGAGGCATCAGTTTCCAAAAAAACTTATGTTAACCTTTGGAATACACAGAGATCTGGGATTGAATTGGGACAGGCTGACACTTTGCTGAAAAAGAGACGAGCAGGTCCTCCGACGAAAACCAACCCGCGCACTCGGACTCAGAGCTGAGTTTCAGTCCTCGCCTTACCTGTTTTTGTGGCGGGTCTTTAAGAGATTCCTTCCAAAGGGAGACATGGTGAGACCCAAAGGCAGCAGGGGAACATCAAACTCGGGAAATTGGCTGGGGGCAGTGGCTGAGCCGTCTCCCTGCGCGCTTGGTGCTGGTGGTGCTGCTGTTGCTGCTGCCGCCGCAGCTTGTTAATAGTCACCCAGCGTAGAAGTTGTGCAATCCGTTGCTAACTTTGAACTCCTGCCTCTTGTTGTTGTTGCTGCTCTTTTGGAGCCCTGCCCAGTTGCGAGCTGGAAGGAGGCATTTGGGACAGGGGAGAAGGGAATGAAAGCAAGAACAAAGGGAGGGGGAGGGAAGAAGTGGGTGGGGGGGACTCTAATTAGACGCTCTTTCTGACTTCACTAACGAAACACCCGTAGCTTGGCGAAGACAAGAAAGAACTTCCCTGCAAACATACAGCAAGGTCATGGTAATCTTAACCAGAGGACAGACCCTACCGCTTACCCCTTCTGAGCTAAGGGATGACCTTGTCTCTCATAGTTCAGACAGTGTTCCTCTTGTCCATATGAACCTGACTGGCAAACTTTTGAGCTCCATCATAAAAAGAAGAAAAGGGGAAAGAGATGGGGAAAGAAAAAAATGAAAGTGAAATTGCAGAAAACTCAGATAGGATTCCTATAGACCGTTGCTAGTGTGCAGTATGGTTTAAGTTTACAGACCACCGCAGCTTGGTTCACCGTGGTGTGTTTGGGTAAAGCAAGTCACTGATGTATAAACTCTGGTTTATGACTTAGTATGCGTTTGAACAGTCATTGTGGTATATTAAAAAAAAAACTATGGGGAAGCAATTCATGGGATATCGCAGCATGCTAGACCAGGGGTGTCAAACTCAATTTCACAGAGGGCCGCATCAGCATTGCGGTTGCCCTAAGGGGGCCGGGTGGGTGTGGCCAGGGTGGGTGCGGCCTACTGGGTGGGTATGGATGGAGTGGGTGTGGCCTACTGGGTGGGTGTGGCCAGCTCTACATCGTTCGCGTCAAGGGTGCCTGTGGGGGCCTGGGCAGGAGTGGGATAGATCTGAGGGTCTCTGGCAGAAGGGGGTAGGACCAGGGCAAGTGCCAAGGCATGGTCCACTGGAGGAGCCTCACTGTTCCTCTCAGGCCATGCAGGGGGGGGGCTTAGGGAGCTAAGACTGAATGTGTTTCAGCATAGATGGCCACCACAAAATTCTACATTGGCTCCTGGCTGGCCTGGGCCAGGGCCAAGGCAGAGGAGGCCGTTCCCTCACTGTTTCCAGGATGGCTTCGTGGGCCACATGAAACCACTTCGCGGGCCGCATCCGGCCCCCAGGCCTTGTGTTTGACATGTCTGTGCTAGACCAACCAAATAGGTCCTAATAGAGAAAAAGAAAAATCTGCTTGTCCTTAAATTAGCAGAATTATGAATGAATTTTATTCCAAAGCGAGGTAATATTACTGAGTATACTTTCCCATTAAACCACATTTCCCCTTTTAATTCCTTGGAAGAATGACTGAGGGGACTATGAGAAGTTGGGATAATAACCAGAGAAATAACTTTCCAAGCTCTAGTAATATGATTTGGTCTTTTACGTAACACTATATTTTTCCCACTAACCAAGGAGGATATGAGATCACAGGTTTTCCACTGCTAATGTCAGTAGAAAATTTTTTCCCCAGGGACTGTGCTGTACAGTAGGAAAAAGTGGTTGGGCCTTTCTGACAGTTTTATGGACCATAATTTTGCAAGCAACATCTAAGATTGTCAGCATGTTATTGTTGTATTATTGTAATTTACTTTTTTGTATTGGGTACTTTTAATCCAGTTTTCATAGGATTGCAATTGGCTGGATAGATGATAGATAGATAGATAGATAGATAGATAGATAGATAGATAGATAGATAGATAGATAGATAGATAGATAGATAGATAGATAGATAGATAGATAGATACTGTAGATACTGTAGATACTGTAGAAACTGTAGATACTGTAGATAGAGTGATGTATATGTAGAGAGATAGCTACAGTTAGAGAAATAGCTATAGATAGATACTCTGCGCACATGCTTCATGTCATTGTTGGCTCCTAGTGACTGCCTGGACAAGTTCCTAAGTTTTCTTGGCAAAATTTCAGACGTGGTTTGCCTTTGTCTCCTTCCTATGGCTGAGAGAGAGAGAGAGACTGGCTCAGTGTCACCCAGCTGGCTTTGTATCTTAAATAGGTGTAGAATTCACAGTCTCTTAGTTTCTAGCCTGGTGCCTTGGCTCTCTGATACCTATATATAAGTTAATATGATAAGTAATAAATACATGTGTTGGGAAGTCATTTTGTGTACTACAATTTACATGATGCAGCTGATCAATGAAAAAAAATTAGCAGCTCCATCTATTGGTCCATCTATTCCATCTATTGTTCAAATGCATAGATATAGAATGAGGGATATCCAACATGGTAATGATACTTGTTAAAAATGTTTGGAGCAACAGTTAATGCAGAATGAAACAACAGTGTGATACTACTTTAAAAAAGGCAAATGAAATTTTAGGTAGCAACAACAGAAATATAATTATTGAGTCATTGGAAGCAGTTATTCCATTTTTTTCTGTTTTGGTCATCTTAAATACTGAAAAGCAACGATAATTAGGGACCTAGAAGTTGAATTCTATGAAGAGACACTGAAGGATCTGGGAACATTCATGGTGAGGAAAGACACACGATGAGGCAAATATTATTTTGAATATTTGATCCCAAATAATTAATTTAAATTACAGGAAAGTCAATTCCAGTTAAATTCTGTAACAGTAAGAACAGCTTGACAGTAAAAACACTTACCCAGAAATAGGTAGAGGCTTCACTGGATGTTCTCAAACACAGGCTAGATAGTCTCCTGTCTAGGATGCTTTAATTGGGATTCCTGGAATCAGCAGAGCAGTGGAATCAAGGACCCAAATATTCACCTCCAAGTCTGCAACTGAATGGTCTTTAGCATTGTGTGAGACAGATAGAAAGAGTACATCCTGTAGCAATGTAGATCTAGTATTTTGGAAAACATCTGTGTCTCTTTGCATACTTACTAATTAAAAGATACACTTCAGGACCCAATGGACATAGTAGGTTCATGGATGTTAAACTAAATGCAGGAAGTATGAATGTGAACATGTACATGTTGTTTAAGAGGTTACAGATCATGCAGACCCTCTGGGAAAGGTGTAGAAGAAGTCTTTACTTTGAAAGTTAATTATATACGTGACTCCAGGAAATGCAAGTTATTTACCCTTCCTGTGTTTATTTTATCCACATGATTACAGTGCAAAGCTGCTTTTAGGGCCCATTTCATTGCCAGAATGCATTAGAGTATAACCTAGATGAGTCTTTACCACTCTGTTCCACCAATGGGATATACCTAAAATGGAGGCATATCCAGGCTCCTTGGTGATACCATATGATCTTCCTGTAGTACTCTAATTTTTTCTTCTTTTAAAATGTTGACATATTTCCCAGTTTGGCTATATGAATTTCAACTTGTAATCCTTCTGCCTCATTATAAATTATTATCCTACCCCCTAGCTTGAAATATGAAGTTTTTAATATATTATTTGTCAAATAACTTGAGTACATTAAGTACATCCAGTGCTTTGTATGTATTTCCTGCATGTAGGATAGCAATACCAATAGGACTTAGACTTATATACCGCTTCATAGTACTTTACAGCACTCTCTAGGCAGTTTACAGAGTCAGTATATTACCCCCAACCATCTAGGTCAAGGGTGTCAAACTGCCGGCCCGCAGGCCGGATGCGTCACATGGAAGCCACACCCACCCCATTGCTGGCAATGGCAAAACTGTCCCCATACGTTGCGCGATGTCACGTGATGTCGCCAGTTTGACGTGTCAGATCTAGGTCCTTGGAAGGATGGAAGGATGAGTCAACCTTGAGCAGGTCAGGAGCCTGCGATACTGCATTCTAACCACTGTGCTACCACTACTTTCCCTCAATTACTTCTAGTACTTAGGCACTCCTGGCTTAACCATTGAGTCACCACAGCTCCTATCCTAGGATGCTATTGTTGCTGCTGCTTCCCATTCTAAGAACCCCATCACTGAATATACTACTGTTTTGGCATGCCAGTTAGAGAGAAGAAGACAGACAGGCCTCTCAGTTCCCTTTATGCCACATAATTTCATGATGAGTTGGCAGCAGGATGGGACAGCTGAATAGATAGGAAGTTTGCAGTGCCATTGGAGAGACAGAAGAGATGTGTCGAGCTTCTTCCTATCTTCTTCTGAGGGATGCAGTGGTTTCTCTGAACTGAGAGAACTGAGAATAAAAAAAGTTTATACTTTCCCCCTTTTCAGTTAACTATTTTGCTTCTTATGAAAATGGCTCAATTTGCTAAGCATAATTCTTATTTGAATCATGAGGAGCTTGGTATCCTAATTCTTCTTATGATTTTTCCTATAATGGTCAGTTTAGGATTTCCTTTATTCTAGTAGCACAGTTGTGGAAAACCTCCGTGGGGAAATTTGGCAGGATATTTTTTTAAAACAATAAAAATCTTAAAAGGGAATTTTTTTGATCAGGACAAAGAACTGTGAAGTACAGCAGAAAAATAGAAGGAAACAGAAGAATCCCTCTATTTTCTGAGGTCCTGAATATGTAGAATAATCTCATAATATCGTAGCATACCTTTTATGCTAAAATTAATTTAATATAAATAAAAAGATCACTAAAAGAAAAAAGAAAACGAGGACCTGACAATTGAATGTAGATGTTGTTGTCTCTAAACCATTTGATCAAAAGTTTTTTTTAAAGTAACCCCATTAATCTGCATGGGATGATGTTAACATCTACTCCATGGATCACCTATTAGTGGTAGTACTAGAAATACCCTGCATACTTCAAGTTAACGTATTTTAAATTAATCTCATGTCACTCAAGTACTTGAGCTGTGGCTACATGAAAAAGGAATAGAATTGGGTAATGAAACTAAAAAAAGAGCAAGGGGAAAAAAGAAGCAGCAACTAAATCCTATAAACTTGGCAATTGATCAGGTGGTCCAAATTTATGTTCCCCCAGAAAGTTTTCTATTCATACTGCTAAGCTGGAGCTGAGTTCAATCACGGGGAATTTCCTCACTATTCAATGGTGACAAATATTTCCTAACCACCTGAAATGTTTGCCAGTCTTTCTTGGCAGAGAAACTTCATTCCACAGCTGGGAATTTTTCCAATACACATTAACTACCCTCTTCTCCACCCAGCCTTCCTTTTTCATTGTCTGACTTTAAATATTATGGTCAGATTGTTTCAACAGGCAGTTTTACAATACAACACTTTCTTGTATTACGAAAATTATATATATGTGTATATTCAAATATATATATTCAAAATATCATTAGTCAACCTCAACTCATTCTTCTGATATCCCAATTTAATAAAAAACATGTCTGGCTTTTCTTATAATGAAATATTCCTCTTTTTCTAACAACACATCCAGACAGAAAACTGGAAGTAGGGTAGCTTTTCTGTTTTTCCTGATGAGGATGGGGAGAGTGGTCTGTTCACCAACAAGCAGAAAACAGCTGGGTTACATTTAGGCTGAGTTGAGGTTATTGTACTGCAGTTGGAAGCCAATAGAAGAGAAATGTCAGATACAGATAAGTGGGGCATATTGAAAATTATAAAGAGGAATTTAAAAAGAAATCAACAATATAGTTGTCAATGGATCTCTCACTTATCTGATGAAAAGACCTGTGATATAGAATTATCTCAATATATGTCAGAGCAGCAAAATTTGCACAGAGATGGAAAGATTCAATGCTATCCACTATAGAGGAATGGTAGTAGTAAACTTGCAATTTCTCTTTTTTAGCACCAGCATGGAAGGTTACTACATTTCCTTCCAACAACAGATAAGCATTGGTTCAAATTGTGCTGGATTGTTGTGTGTCCAATTTATGCTTTCTCCTCTCCATGCTTTCTTTGCTTTTTAAGAGCATGTGGGAATATAATATCCATATCATCATCATCTTCCTAGTGTTATTCCTGCAGGTGCAGGGTCTACATTTCGGATCAACAAACACCATCTTGCATGATCAAATGCAGCATCTGGTTCATTGTCTACATTTTGATGGAGATGGCTGTAGATTGATTGGTTGGTACCCTCCTCCCCCAAAAAAGCCCTGACTGAATGACCAGCTTATTGCCTGGTCCTGACTTTGGTTTGGTCTGTTTGGCTTAGCATGCCCTAGTAGGTGGGCAGAATCCAGCAGCACCACAAGCAAGAACAGACCTCACTGCTAACATAATATTCATAGATACACATAATATACTGTATATATATATATATATATATATATATATATATATATATATATATATATATATATGCTTCACCTTTATATGTAAAATATGACAGTGACATGAACTAGGAGCATGATGCCAACTCAGCCATTGCCCAGATTAAAAAGGTTCTCATAAGATGTTGGGAAACCAGAACAATCTGATGATAAGTGGGCTGCTGGAACAAACCAATACATGGAAGAGACAAGAGAACCTGTAATTGATGGTACATACATACATATAGAATCAAAGTCCAGATACATGCAGACATAAAGAACTCCATTCTTTCCTTAATGCATTCTGATAGGTACTATACCTCCCTATAATGGCATTGCCTGCAACAAACTGAAGCAGATGATATAACTAGAAAAAGTGTACTTCAAAAGTGGATCAGAGAAATTTGCCCTGAGGCTACTTCTAATATGAGTGGGATATGGCAGAAGGTGAAATTGTCCTGCCCATTCCGAAAAGAGGGCAACTGAGCAGCCTAGATAAGTAGCCATTCTGGTTCAGCACGAGTCAAGGAGTATTCAATTGTTAGCTGCGAAGAAAAAAAAGGCCCCAAAAAATAATATAGTCATACAGATAACTTGAATTGCTTCAAAAGACTGTAGAATGATGTGGCTGAAAGAATGAAATGGACTATTTGATTCAGGAAAGATAGATGATAGCTAGCTAGATAGCTAGCTAGTTAGCTGGATGATAGATAGATAGATAGATAGATAGATAGATAGATAGATAGATAGATAGATAGATAGATAGATAGATAGATAGATAGATAGATAGATAGATAGATACAGAGGCAGGGACACATTTCTAGTGTCCAGAAACAAGTATGGACTCTGTACGTGAAATAGACCATCCCCCTGCATATGATAGTTAAGCCTAAGATTTCTAAGAGATCTTTTGAAAATAATATATAATTATATGGTAGAGAAACCCCAAGTACAGAGGATTAAGAGTTAGCATAATTAATGGCCAGATAATGCTGAGGTAAAAATGGAATCTGGGTAGAAAAGAGAAGTGCTACTTCACAATGTGTGGGGTGGTGAGTGCAGCATCTCTTTAAAGCAGATGTATCTTTTTTCCTGGTTTCTGTGTGAACCTGAGGAAAGCTCATAATGTGTTCATACTGCTGCCCTTTCTACAGGAAACCTGAATAACCCTGATTGGGTACCACTGATACCATTTAAGCATCAGTGCAAGTGTTACATCTGCTTGTTGACTGTTTCATTTATAAGATACCAGTAACTTTTAAAACACGGAAAGTTGTCAGTGATACATAGCATCTATTTTCAAACCTGCATAGAATTAATTTCTTCCTTATTTCTATTTTCGTAAGTGATCATATTCATGATTACCTTCAAAGACGTTTAGCTGCAAAAGGTTTCTAAAATAACTCTTTTCTATTCATTCCACTACAACACCAAGTCTTCCTCAGAACAAAACCTCAATTAAACACATTAGAAAAAATAACTGTATTTTTTTAAAATGCAAGCCATATTGCTTATTAAATGAATATTTAGAGCAGTACTGCATGAAACAGCAGCAACAAATTTTGATTCAAAGCAAAATGTAAATCAGTCATCACTGACTTTGGGTGAAACAGAAGCATTCCACTTGTTTATTAACTGACTACACATGTCATTTCCTGACTTAAATAGTGTTTATGTACTTCTAATAGGCATATTTCAGGAAAATGTTCACCAGGTGCATACCTAGAACCAGCTGAACATGTTGCTTTCATTAAATTTTTAAAGGTATAGAGCAATGTTCAAGGCCAGATGTTAGCAGTCCTAACTAACAATTATGACTGACCTTCCTTTGAAAAATGTAATACTTTCTGGACATGAAGTTTTATTCCAGGTGGTTTACAAAATTAAAGGCCCATCTATTCCGTGCGGCCGGCCTGGCGTAGTTTGATTATGTTTCAGTGGGGGGTTTTTTACGGGTGAGTTTTTAGAACAGGCCTGTTATTTAATTCAATTTTAAAACAAACTATTTATTTATTATTGTGGTTTTTAGTATCGCCTGTTCACCGCCCTGAGTCCCGCAAGGGAGATAGGGCGGTATATAAATTTAATAAATAAATAAATAAATAATACAATTAAGATAAAAATACAGTCATATTCATTTAATAAACAGCAGTGATAACCAGAGCACATTCTCAGATGCTTAAATCACGGGAGGAATAGAAGAAATTGTGCTTGGTGCCTAAAATTAGACATTGGTACCATGGAAACTCTATTAGGATGGGTTCATAGTTGAAGATGCTTTTTATTTATTTCACCTCTAACAAGAGCCTAAACCACCCTGGCTAATGGCAAGAGGCTGAGAGCTATAATTTCTAACCAGTTTATTTAGCCCTTTATGTTAGATTTATGTGAGTTGAGTTTTGTGAGGTGAGTTTAGTAGGACTTCACTTTCACAAATAGGATGATAGTCACAAAACAGTATATCTAATCCCACAATACCTGCTCACTATGTCAATAGTTGCGATCATAAGATTTTTAAATCCTTGACAAAAATATAAAGGTCTATGGCATTTGCAATCTGAATGTTAAAAATATATTAACCTCTCAGTCTTTGAAGGATATAAAGTTTCCTCAGTCTGGTTGAGATAGGTTATTTCAATTCAAAAAGTTCAATAATACTGAGGTCCATTTTAGTTATCTATAATGATCTTATTTTAAGGCAAATATTCTATATATACTTATCTAGACTCAAGTCTCAATGAACCTAGTGGGGCATGCTTCTAAATAAACATAGTATTACATTGTACATGCTAAAAACTACAGTCAATAGATCTAATCAAAAACGTTCAAGAAATGACATGTGGATTCTATGACTAATCATTCTTCCTGACTGCTAGTAATGAAATAATAAATCACAATTTTATAAAAACATTACTGAACGAAGAAGCCTTGATTTTCAGCAACTTATAAACAAGTATTATCAATTACTGGATGATTCACTTGGGATTTGCATGAAGTTTGAAAAATTAACTCCTGAAATTAATACTCTGATCTTCAAACTGTCCTGCCAAAGCAAATCTTACTCATTGTAGGCAGTGCCAGATATTTTGGATCCCCAGGCAAAGATACTTTGGGTGCTCCAGTTTCATCAATTGTACCACATATTTTGGACCCAATCTTAATTTTATATATTTCATACTTTCTATAAAATAACTGTGAGGTTCAAAAGATACTTGATTCCAGGACTTGTATTTAATGGTTGTGCCATACATTTGTTTTTATAGGTTGCTCTGTTTTTATTCAAATGACATTGAACCAGTAATGGGTGTAGAAATAATTCCAAGACTTGGCTTTTCTCCATATACAACTTCACAATGATGATTCATTTTTATTCTTTAGCATGTTTACTTTGAAATACATTCGTTGGTTTCAATGGTGCTTATTTGCTGTTTGGACTTGTACTGTTAATCAACCCTATTCTCCAGAAATTTATATCAGACGTTTTTAAAAGTTGGGTCAGCTTTCAGATAAAACATCTTTAGGTGTTGCAAATCATTCCTTTTTATATTACAGGAAAAAAATAACTAACATTTCAATATTAATGTATAGTGTTTTCTCTGTGACTTCTTTATACAGCAAAATTGGAAATGAACAGAAGCATTGCAAGAAAGCATACTGATTGCCTTGTGCTAAATTTATTAATCTGCATTAATCTTTCAAGAGTCCCATTGAAGTCCCTTATTAAACAGATTTACTCTGTAGATTTGGATTATTATCTCAGAATCCAGCCTACAGAATATGGGAAGGAAATGTTTTGTTAGGATGCCTTGAGGTTCTGGAGGAAAAGTGGTTATAACCTAATAAATCTCAGTTTCTTGGTCTCTTTGCCAGAAGAGAGCATGGATCATAATGTAATATTATTTGGACTGAAGAAAGTTGCATATTTGTATTTTGACTAAACTTCAACTGTGAATGCCCTAACATGTAGCAGAACAAAAGGAAAAAAGCTTTTAAAATGGTATAATTATAACTGCATAAGTTATATTATCACAATGTGCAAAATATCATAGTAAGTTACATTTTTTGATACACATATTTCCATCCATAATATCACTAGTGTGCTATGAATAGGATCTTATGTTTTGGGTAAAAAAAAGAAATAAAATGATTCATAAAATAACCATCTAACCAAATTACAACAATATTCTATGCTTGGTTTATTTTATTGAAATAAATTCTGTAGTTCATTCTGGTTTAATTCTTAAATAAACATGTCTCACACTTCAGAACTTCCACCTTCCACTAATTTTAAAAATATATCTAACATACTTATTGTGGTACCTGATTCTTTGAAAAGTAAAGGATTCATTCTATCAGTTCTGGAAATGCCACATGACATTACAGCGAGCACAAACAAACAAACAAAAGTTTTACTTGTCAAAGATTATAGAATCTGGATTTTGTCTCAGAAGAAATGAGATATTATCTCAGTGTGGTGGGAATTAATGTCTATCCTTCTAATGTTCGGATTGCTCTCTGGTTGCTATGGATCTTTGCAGTCACAGCAGCCTCTACAGGGAAGAAGACCTATTTAGTTAATATGTCAAAGAAATCTAATGGCTCCATTTGATATCCAGGGTCCTGATGGGCACTTCGACCAAGGCTTTGGTCTGTCACTGGAATGCAATCTCTCACTAAAACACCACTGATTCAGGGAAGATCCTTAGTTTACTGAAGAGCTATGGACGCTGGAAAAAAAAGCAATCCTGGTAAAAAATAATAAGTAACTCAAGTAGGAACTCAGTGGCAGTAAGAACATCAAAACAGCAGCATTTTTCTGTTTTTATTACATTTGTGAATTGCTGCTTGGTGTGTCTTTTCAAAGTACTCTTTGATGGGCCAGAAGAGAATTTGTTCTGTAAGACGTTTGTTTGCCATTTGGAGGATCAAATCATTCATTTACTCAGAATTGGAGGCCAGCTGTACAAGTTTGATAGAAGTATGAGAGACTACACATTTTGAGATTATATGGGATGACTTTCAGCTTGTTGATCCTGAGGAACTAGACTGCTGTCAGCTTTATGAGGTAGTCCAGACAGGAAGCATGACTGATGAGCTACTTTATTATACCTTATTGTAAGGCTACATTAACTTGAAAGTCTTCTCCCCTGTCACCTTTACAGTGCAAGAAACTTAGGGAGGGTTCCTTCTGATATGTTTACCATGACCACATTCCCTTTGCAAGTTAAGCTGTCTCATGTCTGACTGTCCCTTTGACTCTCTGTGGCTTTTCACCCTGTCTCTCAAGGTCATTCTTGTATAGCATTACAGCAACTTCCTTGGTGACATTAGCCTTACCATCTGTGAATTGGATTCTAGTTCTTATCATCTGGTGGAAATATAACAGGAGGATGGATCAGAGTGGTAGTGAATATATCATTGGGATAGGGGATGGTGTCTCCAGCCTTAAAACAGGCAGTGGTACATGCCTTCCATAAAGTACCATCACTTGAACCACCTGTTATAGACCCATGTTGACTTACTTTGAAGGGAGATTGTGGATGAGGTAGTGACCCTGTAGTTGTAGAACATACTAGAGATGAATGGATTTAGACCATTTTCAATCTTGTTTCAGATCTAACTATGAATCTGAAGTAGTATTGTTCTTACAGATGAGCTGTGGTAGACCTGGGATAGGACTGGTGTGACCTTCTTGCTTGATATTTCAACTACCTTCAACATTTCAACTACATTCAACAACTACCTTTTAGAACATCTTTGGAGATATAGGACCATTGTAGTTTACCTCCAGCTGGCCGCAGGGAGATTCCATTGCAAAGAAGCACAGGACTCAAACCCCTCATCCTTCATAATATCTACATGAAGCCTCTGGAGGAGGTTGTCTCTTGGTATGGAGTCAGGTATCATCTATATGTGAATAATGCTCAGTTTTGCATTTGACTCTGGACCAGTTGGGAAATGTGGTTGAGCCTCTGTGTTGATGCATGGAGAATGTTATATTCCAGATGGGAAGCAATGGACCTAGGATCAATTCCAACTAGACTGAGTGGTTGTGGGTTCAGAAACCAAGTGAAATAGGTGTTCTCCATTTTTTGTTCTGGATAAATCATGAATAACCATCATGCTGAACCATTGCATAATCTCAGGCAGCTGTAGTTAGAGACATGGGGCTTTTATATATCTCCTTCTTGGGTGACTTTCTTTTTTTTAACCTTTTTCTGAGTCAGGAGGCCCTTCTTACAGTCACTTAGTTCTTGGCCACCGTTCAGGACTGTTTCAATGCCTTTTTCTTGGAGCTGTTCGTGAAAACCTCATGAAAGCTATAGCAATAAATAGTTACAGATTTGCTAAGGTGGTGTGATACCATTTCTTGTAATTACATTTGATTGTTAGCTATTCTTCTCCCAAATAAGGGCGCTTTCAGCCCTTATTACCTCTTTAATGTGTCATCAGAGCAGTAGAATTTCTCGATGAGGCTTTTATGCAGCAATCCCCTTATCTTTTTTATTTGACAAGAACAAGAATGGGAAGTATGTAAACCATTGATGGGTGACACCATGGATGCAATCTCATCTTTTTTCTTCTCATTGGCCTTCTCGCATGCATGCAGCTTTCTAAGCATGTGATCTTTTTCATGTGAACGTGCAGATGCCATCCCACCCCTTTAGAGGAAAAACTAAACAGACCACAGAATGGCAACCTGTGGCTCAAGAGATGCCTTCTTCCAGCACCACATCTGCACCTCTGAAACATTCCCTAGAGTATGCCAACAAAATGTGGTGACAAAATACCGTTCTGGTAGAGAGAGGTTCCCTGAGGATGGACTCCACCAGGAGTCCAAGAGCTCAGAAGACTAAACCTCTGGTCTGAGTGACTGACTGATAATGTTGATACTGCAACATTATCCTGGGACAAGTATATTTGTTTTCATTCATGATGAAGTGCCATATTTTGCACAGAGCGTTGTGTTCAGAGCTGTTTTAAGAATGGTAATGGGAACACAAAGCTTCCATTCCCACCTTTAATCCCAGACTCAAAATCAAAGGAACATTTGCCAACATTTGGTCCCATCCCTTTTGGCAATATAGTATCACTGAAAGCTTTTTGCAGCCCACAGAAGATAAATTGTAGGCCATAATCCAACAGAAGTTATCTGCATTGGTTTTGATATCCTGTGTCCCTCCCGCCCTTTTCTTTATGCCTTTTGTAGAAATAATATTATCTTCAAAGGATAATCAGATTCTTTTCCTGCTTTAAGATTAGCCGGATCTTCTTGAAGATAATCTCTAACATAATGTGATTCTCTATGATACCTTTACAACACAATCCATCCTTACGAATCTATTCAGAGATAAAGTCCACTGAATTCAAGAACCTTTAATCATTGTTCTATCTCCAGATTCTTTGGGGCGGGGAAATAGGGAAATTCTATTACAAAACATCATTCTGTTTAATCTTAATAAATTGTATTTTCTGGTCATCTTTTCCCTGAAATTTAACTCATGAATGTTTCTCATTTATCATTTATATTTGAATGCTACATGGAATTTAAAAACATGTAGGCTACCAGAAATATAGAAATAGATATGAAAAACATTTCATCAGCACATGTTACAGAATAAATGATCCATCAGTCATTGTTTCTTGTTTCCCATGTAGGTTCAACAGCAAACTATTTCTAGGGGAAAAGCTGACACAATTCTCATATTGCCATTCTGCCCCCTAATGGAAGAAAAATAGAAAATAAACTTTATTTATGAAGTAAGGAAATGCTTCTTCATTACAAATATCTGTCTACCAGGGGTATGTTTATTTACCATTGAAGGCTACCAAATATTAATAAACAATTAAACTATTCATTAAATTCTGTTTTAATGAAGCTGTTTGGATTTTATGTAATTTCTACTTACTTCACAAAGAAAAGCACATATAAAGTTCTTTATTGTCTGTTTTACAGACCAAATTTTAAATCTTATTAAATTTCTGTCCTTGCCTGAGGGACTATCCCATTAAATGCTGTACAAGGACATGTATAGGGTTTATATTTAAAGTGGGGCAGCATAAATTATCTCCCCATCAAATAATTTAAACAGCATAGTTCTTAAACCGATCTATATGGTCCTGCATTTTGGGACACCAAAAACGTTCAACTTTCAATGGTTATTCCATTTCTGAGAGAAAACTTCTGATTCTATTTTGAGCATGATTGCTCAGCATTGCCATATAAATTTAAGTGTTTTAAATAATATAAATTTAAGTGTTTTAAATAATGAATGTATATAAATGTATATTCATATACCCTTATAAGCTTCTCTCTTCAGCTAATTAGATAATATATGTATTCACATATTGTTTCATTAATCAATTAGTCTATATCCAGCTTTTTAACTCATTCAATATTCAAAGGCACTTCCAATCTAAAATCAAGTATAAAAAGTTAAAAGCGGATTTAAAATAATTAAAGTATTAGTGGATAATCTAAACACCCTGGATGAAAAGGAAGATCAATTTTTGTTCAGAAAGCAGAAAGAATGGGAGCTGAACTGATCCAGCATTAGACCATCTATGTGACACATCCAGGACCTGGAGTTGCATCTTCAAAGATACACACTTGAGTTTTAGCTGCCTTTCCACCAATAATCTGAATTGAATTCCTTATTAAATTCTGTGTTTTGTACATTGTGTTTAGGATGACTTTAGTCCATGCTTATTGGAATTTAGTCTTGGAAAATAGAAATAAGTTATATCTATAAGTAGCAATCAGCAAAATATTGTTGGGTATCCAGGGTCAAAAAGAAAAGGAGGAGGAGGAATCTCATTTTCCTTGTCTCAGGTTCATCTTCCCCAATCTGATTGTTTCCAGATGTTTCCTCAGGGTCTCTGGCTGTGAATTCTAAGAGTTGTAGTCCCAACATTTCTTCTGAATGCCGTTTTGGTTTGGTCTCTTGCATAAGTTGAAATAAGTAAAAAAAGAATGACATAACAGTACATTGCAAAATATTTCTTTTAGTTAAACAAACACTATCTTTCTCAAGTTTTTGTTAAATTCTTTTCCTGATTTACATGAATCATAGAAATAGCGAGGTGACTTATACAGGGGACCTGTGATGGGCACACAAATACACAGGTGACATTTAACTTACTCTCATTAGATTCTTTATACTAGCCTTTTCCAGCCACACATCCATCAATTGTGCTGGACTTCAACTTCCATCACCAAGCTATACTGCCTGCTATATGGCGTTGTGTGGCTGCAGTCAAGGGGGGGGGGGAAGAGTCAGAAATCCTATATTCCCATTTGGAGGGAAAGGCTTTAAAATGGGGCGCAACTGATAAGACCTTCCCTTTGGCGCCGTCTGTCTCGCACACCCTTGCCCCTTCTTTCTGCTTCAGGAAGCGTGAAGCGCAGCGCAACTAATGGGGGAATCGCGTCAGTTTCGCTCCGAAGAAGAGGAGGGGACGGAGCAGGCGGGCGGACGCTGGGTTAAAAGAGAGCGGCTGCTGCGCGTTCGTGACATCACCCCTCCCTGTTTGCTTATATACTTAGGGGACATCCGGAGCTCCCTTTAGGGTCCAGTTCTTTAAAAATCAGCTGAAGGCAGCAGCTCTTTTTCTGCGCGACTCTCTCGCACCCAGATAGCTTGCCTTTTTGTGTATGGACTTCACTTTATAGAGGGAAAAGGGAGAGCGTGGGTGGCAAGCATGGTGAAGATGCAGCTGGTGTGCGCGATGCTGTTGGCCTCCGCTTCCTGGAGCCTGGGCTCAGGTAAGCTCCGAGGTGCTCTCGCTCGCTCGCTCTCTGGCAGGGCTTCCCTTCCGATTGGGAGAAGGATTTGGGCTAATCCGACAGGGCTGCTACTATGGGAGGAGTTTGTGTTGTCCAATGCAGGGAGGCTAATGTCTGGTCAATTTCAAAAAAGTTAGCTTAAAATATAAAGCAGTTCTTCTAAGATAATTGCTTTGAGAGAGAATCTTGTTGGTTTAAAATGTGACAGGCAAATGCAGATTTCTACAAAGCGTTTATAATCGGTTCATTGATCAGAATTGTACCGAAACAGCTACATATTCTCTTTCTGAAGAGGTTCTTTGAGGAAGACCATCCTGGGACCGCGGCTAGATTTACAGACTTATTGAAATGCACCTGTAAATTAGCACAGGGTAGAGAAAATTCCATCCATCCAGTCTCCAGACTTTTAGACTCTGTAATGGACTGTGGAAACAGCTTTGAAGAGCAGGAGGAAGATCTGCAACCAAGATAACCATCAGATAAAAAGAGGCAGAAATGTAATTTGAGAAAGTATCTCAGACTTAACCCTCCTTGGTTCTCTTCAAAATAAAGGTGGTGGAGGGGAGACATTCAAACTTGCAAACTTCTGTTCCTGTTATTTTATAATAAAACCAGCATTAGCATTTATGACTTTGGTTTGCATGGAGTGGTCTAGCTATAAGGGATTACAGTTTCCAACTTCCATCTTGGACCTTTTTCAGCTGGAGTTTATGGAATAGAGGCTCACAGTTCATCATAGATTTTAATGGATCAGTTTTTCCTAGCATGTTGGAAATACAATTCCTAGCATTCTGTAAATATGAAATGCATTACATGGCAGAAGGCTGATAAACATAATCCAGAGATGTTGGGAGATGTGGGTGCACACGGTTCATTACATATCTATATCACGACAAGTTGAATTACATGTCAAAAATGGGTAGACTGAGGTTTGTAGGGTTAATATTGTTGCAGACCAAAACTCCAAGGTCTGCCATTCACACCAGAAATAAATTAGCAGGGGAAAGAAATGGAATGAATATTTCCCCTATGCACCTGTAGTGCATAGTAATACAAATGCAAAGCTCATTCCTCCTCCTAAAGGTGTTCTTTATACACCAATAATTATTGAACTAGATATTTGCTTGTAAACAAAATTGGTATAAATAAATGTACTTCTAGTAGTCTATAACATGCACCTGCACCTCCCCCATAAGCATATATACTTTCATACAAATACATCAAGGGAATAGAATAGAATAGAATAGAATAGAATAGAATAGAATAGAATAGAATAGAATAGAATAGAATAGAATTCCTTATTGGCCAAGTGTGATTGCACACACAAGAAATTTGTGTCCAACGCATAAGCTCTCAGTGTACATGCAAACAACAAAGTGATAAATTATAGATCTTAAATCGTAAGATGCAATCATAATCATAAGATACAAACAACAAGTGATAAATCATATCAATAGGAGAGGGCAATCGGAAAGATCAGAAGGTGAGAGAGAGGAGAAGATGATCAGGATAATCGCAATACAGCTTACTACATGGGTAGATATAAAAAAAATATTATTCTCCTTATAATGTTTCCAAAATTATTCAAAGTAAAACCATAGATTAAAATCTAACCTTTTCCAAGTGCAATATAAAATCTATAAGTTTACACAACACTCTTGAGATTCATATGTTTATGCCATATACACTCATTTTTGCTGTTTATTTGGGCTTCTTAAGAATGAACATCATAATTTAATGTATAGTTGTAATGAATCCATTAAATTCTTTATAAATCAGTTAGTATTTTTTTACTAAGTTATGTCTGTTAAATTTTGTTTCCAGAGCATATTTTAGAATTGAATATATTTTTTCCTGCAGATTGATTTATTCTAATCCAATATATTAAATAATTTTACTTTTAAAATTTAAATTTAGCTGTAACTCATTACTAAACTCCTGTGTAGTTTCAAATATTTGGGCATCATAACAGTCTAAATCAATAAGCAAAACAATAGTACTTAATCTTTGTTTTGATAGGCAAATAATGCCTGTGTTTGTTGAAGGCAATATATCTATTTCAGCTTTTTAAATTTCTAAGCTTTATTTTAATAATGTTCTAATTACAACCCTGCAGGATTAATATAGTCATATAAAAATATAATTACATCATCACAAGTATGATAAAAGGAGCTATGTTCTTCATTGGAAGACCATTTCATTTTTTCTTTTTGTTTGCAAATTGGAAAATGAATATTAATATAAATCAGTGATATACATTACAAATTATTGAGATTCCTTGAGTTGGATCATAATGGACATAATACAGACATAAATTCCTTCAAAATTTATTGATCCAAAGGGTCAGATTAAATGAAATCAATAAAATGTTTCACTATTATTAATGGCAATAATAATGCTAACAACTTTGTTGTGATCCATGAATATCTGAGAAGCAATAATCTCACTACGTTTTTGAGAAGCCCTGATTTTGATTACATTTATTATAAGAATTAGTCACTATGTGAACTATAGAACAGTCTGATGAAAATGCTTAGCTTTTTCTCATGAGTATTACCATTATGTATATAGTTTTCACTTCACTCTTTTGAAATATATTTTCATAATATCATTTCTGGATCCTGTCCAGATAAATTCCCCTAATCCCCATGCCCTATTTTCTGAGTTCTTGGGTTCTGAATTCTTTGTCATTAGCATTTGAAGGATTTGTTTTAATATAAGGACTATACAGTAATTTGGATTCAAAGGAGGAAATATGTTTCAGAGCATGCAGGGACAACACATTGCACCTGTTGGTGACTCCTTAAAGAGCTCTCTCTTTTTCTGGGCTCATACATGGTCCTTGGGGGGAGGGTGGTGGAATTGATTTAAGGCAATGCCTATTGGTTCAGAATGTGCATGTTCATATATTCCATATCATAATTTCTTCTTCAAATCTGGATCTCTGCATAACCCTGAAAAATAGATCCATGAAGTGTATTATTTCTCATTCATCTTCCACCCTTATAGATACTTTTTTTAAATGCAAGCACCTATTTCTCACTTTATTTCTTTTATTTTTCTGTCTTCCCACTATCCTGGCAACATTTTATTTTTTAATAAAATATAGTATTTTATGCTTTTTGTGAGCCATTTGTACTATAGTGCATTTAAAAAGCATTAATATTTTTTAAAGAGACAGATTTTACCACTGGTTTTCTTGCAACAGTGACCCTACTTTATAATATTGTTTTACTACACAGTACTTTATTGAGGATGTAAATTTGAGAAGCAAGATAAAAGCAACATATTAATCATATTGTATAAGTTACTAATGACTTGGGTCTATTAAAATACATGGAATAACAGCAGCAGCAATAAATCACAAGAGTATAGCTATTTGTATCAACTGGACTTATTTTCAATCTGCATAGGATTGTTATTTTGTCACTCACAATTATACTCAACTATAGAGTTTAGATGATGATGAGTAGATAAAAACATAGTTTTCCTTTTAACATATCATCCTTCTTTTATTAAAACATTCTTTATGTCCTTCTAACCCTGAACATGGCAATGACCAGGAAATTCAATTAAACTCACTGAAACTTTAAATCTCTTTTCATGCTACATGTACAGTATCCATTGTTAATAATACATCAGTGTAAAATATATGAATATTTCTGTAACTTACATATTCCCCATAGAACAGGGCTGTCAAACTGCTGGCTCATGGGCATCATACGGAGGCTGCGCCCACCCCAGTTCCGGCAACGCAAAAAAAAGTCACAATACATTGTGACACATCACGTGATGCAGCGAGTTTGACACCCGTGCCGTAGAAGATACATGTTAACTGGCTTCCATTTGAAAGGATGTTTGGAATTATTCAATCTATAAAAACATAAGAACTTCTTTTAAATATGTACAGCACATGCTGTCAGTCAGAAGTATCTTAATTTAGAAATTAAATCTAATTTCATATCCTATGACTTTCCTATTGGTGATCAGATCTTTAAATGTTTCAATTGACAAATAATAAACTGTTTTCATTACTAGATATGTTTTTTTCCAATGAAATGGCATAAATTAACAAACATACATTAAAGAAAGCAGCTTTTGCCAAACATTTATTTTAGCCAGTTCTTAAGCCTAAATTATCTTTAAGAGATATTTCTAAATGCTATATGTGAAATCCAAATGCTAATGATTTATAATGCAGTAGTAAACATATGTTTCTGTTTAACTTGCAGATTCAGAAGAGGAAATGAAAGCCCTAGAAACTGATTTATTGACTAATATGTACACATCAAAGGTAATGCTTTTTTGTACCCTCTTTTTAGGATTCAGGAATACTCATAGCAAACATATATATTTAAATGTATAACAATACTATACATAAATGTTGAATATAAGAAATAAGAAAAAGGGCCTTTAAATCAAATACAATACATAAGAACAAGTGCGGGTAAAGAGACAGTGTCAAATAATATTTTATTCTTTGTATTATGGATATATTGCTTAACTAGCTAGTACATTCCCACCAGCAAGCAATTATGGGATAATATCAAGTTATTGGCAGAAGTTATATTTCTAGACAGAATTTGTTTGATAAAAGCTATGTTAACCTCAAGTCACATAGCAATATTAGCTTTTCTTGTAATGCAAATTGAGCACACCAAAACAAGGAAACCCTTACAAGGAATTTTTAACTCTTCAACATCTTCATAAACAATTTAGATGAGGGGATAGAAGGGGAACTCATCAGATTTGCAAATGACACTGAGCTGGGGGGAATAGCCAACACCTTAGAAGACAGTCAAGATACAAAAGAATTTTAACAGATTTGAACACAGATTTGGGCCCTATCCAACAAAATGCAATTTAGTAGTGAGAAAGGCACTTAGGCAAGAAAGACCAAATGCACAGAATAAGTGATACCTGGCTCAACAGCAGTAACTACGAGAGGGATCTAGGAGTCCTAGTGGACAACCACAAGTATCAGCCAACAGTGTGCTACAGCTGCCAAAAGAACCAGTGGAGTTCTAGGCTGCATCAACAGAGGGATATTATCAAGATCACATGAAGTGTTAGTACTACTTTATACTGCATGGTGAGGAATACGGCATCTAGTTTTGATCATTACAATACAAAAAAATATGTTGAGATTCTAGAAAGAGTGCAGAGAAGAGCAGCAAAGATGATTAGGAGGCCAGAGGTTAAAACATATGATGAACGGTTGCAGTCTAATGAATGGTTGCAGCCTAATGAAGAGAAGAACTAGGGTGTGACATGATAGCAGTCTTTTAATATTTGAGGGGATGCCATAGAGAAGAGGGGGTCAACTTGTAACCAAGGAAAGATTTAAGGGGAATTAAGGGGAAATTTCATGACAGTGAAAACAATTATCAGTGGAATGCCTTGCCTCCAGAAGTTGTGGTTGCTCCATCACTGTAGATTTTTAAGAAGAGAGTGAACATCCATTTGTCTGGAATAGTACAGGATCTCCTGCTTGAGCAGAAAGTTCAGCCTCCAAAATCCCTTCCAACGCTATTATTCTGTGAACACAATACATTTGGTGTGCAACAGAATTTTGATGTCCCTCATATTTGATCAAATGTCAGGATCTCACAAATTCAAAATATATAACATGTGCTTTGACAAGCATATAGTTCCCCCCTTGCCAAATCATCTAAATACACTTCCATCTGTGATTTGAGAATGTAAGCAAATTTACAATATTTTGCTGTCAAAAATGTATTGCATAAACATGAAATCCTGTTATGCAGTTGGTTATATTTTTCAAGGAATAAAAAAGAAAGAAAAGGATGTATTTCCTTTAGATTTTGGTAAACTGCAGTCAATATTATTATTACTTTAGGTTCATCAGTGAAAATTTGGATGACCATTATTTATAATATTTCTAGTTCATTGCATATTTCTGTAATATCATATTCTGCATCCAGTCATGGCATTAGTTATGCTAGAATATACTATTACTCCTCTTATTCAAAAGTGAATAAATGTCATCTATTTCTCTTTAGGCTTATTACAAAGTAAGTTTTTTTTCTGGAAAACATAAAGCATTCACTAAATTAATAAGAGTCTGGATTAGTAAGAAATATAATCTCACTTTCAAGCCTATAATACTGAAATCCAGATGATGGGCAGGACAACTGATAAATCAATCAAGTTGTTGTTGCAAACCATCAACTAAAAATCAAATTACCCCCCTCCATCTTTATAGTTTCATATTAACAGAATATTATAGACTAGGAAATAGCATTTCTTTTCAAGTAAGAAATGTGAACAGAAGCGCTAAGAAGACAAATGTGATATGTGGTTTGATTTATACGAAATTTAAAAGAAACAAAAAAACCCTTGAACCCATAGAAAATGACCATTCACAGGTGCCCCATGTTTTGAAGGGCAACAAAGAGCCCCAAAAGATAGCAAGAATTCACCTTTCAAGGTGGGAAAGTTGATCGGACTGATTTTTTTAAGGTTTCACAATCTATGTTCTCAGGTACTTAATAATTATATTAGAGAGCTCTGACATTATGTAAATGGCTGCATGGTAAATTGGGTATTTAAGTAATATGTGATCCGTCTGTACAGAATTGATTTAAATGTCACATTGTTGAAAAACATATATTGCAATTAAAAACATAATGAATAATTAAATGAAAGCATAGTTTCCTGGATTCTACATAAACTTATAAACCTGAACTTTGTACAGCCTCCAATAGTAAGAATTATACTCCCACAGTGATGCATACATATAGAAATAGGAACTAAACAAATACTTGAACAGATTCTTCTCTTCAGTGAGGATATTCATGTAAAGCAACACTTTGAAGCTCCTTCACAAACCCTCCCAGAGAGAAAACGAATTGCAGTTGTAGAAAATAGCCCAAGGTTGGGTTGCAGTTCTCTGAACTTAGTTTTCTATTTTTGCTACCTATCTAGGCAATATCTTCAAATGCTATGATCTTGGAGAAAATTGATTCTCCAATCAATCTCTGACTTCTTCAAGATCACATCACTGAAGATTTTGCCTAGGCAGGCAATGATCTGTCTGAAAATGAAAATTTGCTGTTGTAAGAGGTACTTGATAAAGAGAAGCATGTTGCTTTCATGCTTTGATGAGGTGGTGCACTCATCCCATCATACAGCCTTTATGCACATGCATGTACAATAAAACACAGGATTGCACTATTTTATTTCACATATTAGTTTCAAGTCAATTTTTATATTTATATAATTAATAGACAAGACTGAACATCGACATCTTAGGAATCAGCAAACTAAAATGGACAGGAATGGTTGAATTTAATTCAGAGGACCATCAGGTATACTACTGTGGGCAAGAATCCCTCAGAGGAAATGGAGTAGCCTTCATAGTCAATAAAAGAGTAGGAAAAGCAATACTGGGATACAATCCCCAAAATGACAGAATGATCTCAGTGCGAATCCAAGGCAAACCATTCAATATCACAGTAGTCCAGGTCTATGCCCCAACCACTGGTGTTGAAGAGGATGAAATTGACTGATTCTATGAAGCCCTACAGCACCTTATAGAATCAAAACCAAAAAATGATGTCCTTATCATCATGGGGGATTGGAATGCTAAAGTAGGAAGCCAAAAGATAACTGGAATAACATGCAGGTTTGGCCTTGGAGTACAAAATGAAGCAGGGCACAGGCTGATAGAATTTTGTGAAGAGAATATGATGGTCATAGCAAACACTCTTTTCCAACAATCCAAGAGACGGCTCTACACATGGACATCACCAGACAGTCAACACAGAAATCAGATTGACCATGTGCTCTGCAGCCAAAGATGGAGAAGCTCTATAAAGTCAGTAAAAACAAGACCAGGAGCTGACTGTGGCTCAGATCATGAGCTTCTCATTGCAAAATTTAGGCTTAAATTGAAGAAAGTAGGGAAAAACACTAGGCCACTCAGGTATGAACTAAATCATATCCCTGATGAATATACAGTAGCGGTGACAAATAGATTTAAGGAATTAGACAGACAGAGTGCCTGAAGAACTATGGATGGAGGTTCGCAACATTGTACAAGAGGTAGCAACTAAAACCATCCCAAAGAAAAAGAAATGCAAGAAAGCAAAATGGCTGTCTGAGGAAGCTTTGCAAATAGCTGAGGAAAGAAGGGAAGCGAAAGGCAAGGGAAAAAGAGAAAGATACACCCAATTGAATGCAGAATTCCAGAGAATAGCTAGAAGAGATAAGAATGCCCTCTTAAATGAACAGTGCAAAGAAATAGAAGAAAACAATAGAATAGGGAGAACCAGAGATCTCTTCAAGAAAATTGGAGATATGAAGGGAACGTTTCATGCAAAGATGGGCATGATAATGGACCAAAATGGCAGGGACCTAACAGAGACAGAAGAGATTAAGAAGAGATGGCAAAATTACACAGAAGAACTATACAAGAACGAGCTTAGCATCCGTGATAACCACGATGGCATGGTCACTGACCTCGATCCAGACATCCTAGAATGTGAAGTGAAATGGGTCTTAGGAAAGCTGAGCAACAACAAAGCTAGTGGAGGTGACAGTATTCCAGCTGAGCTATTCAAAATCTTAAAAGACGATGCAGTAAAAGTGTAACACTCAATTTGCCAGCAAATTTGGAAAACTCAACAGTGGCCACAGGATTGGAAAAGGTCAGTTTACATTCCAATTCCAAAGAAAGGCAATGCCAAAGAATGTTCAAACTATCACACCATTGCACTCATTTCACATGTAAGTAAAGTTATGCTTAAAATCCTACAAGCTAGACTCCAGCAGTATGTGGATCGAGAACTTCCAGAAGTACAGGCAGGATTTCGAAGAGGCAGAGGAACTAGAGATCAAATTGCCAACATACGCTGGATCATGGAGAAAGCTAGGGAGTTCCAGAAAAACATCTATTTCTGCTTCATTGACTATGCTAAAGCCTTTGATTATGTGGATCACAACAAATTGTGGCAAGTTCTTAAAGAAATGGGAGTACCAGACCATCTTATTTGTCTCTTGAAAAACCTATATGCGGGTCAAAAAGCAACAGTGAGAACTGGACACGGAACCACCGATTGGTTCAAAATTGGAAAAGGAGTTCGGCAAGGCTGTATTCTGTCACCCTGCCTATTTAACTTATATGCAGAGCACATCATGAGAAAGGCAGGGCTAGATGAATCAAAAGTTGGAATTAAGATTGCTGGGAGAAATATCAACAACCAAAGATATGCAGATGATACCACTCTAGTGGCAGAAAGTGAAGAGGAACTAAAGAGCCTCTTGATGCAGGTGAAGAAGGAGAGTGCAAAAGTTGGCTTGAAACTCAACATTAAGAAAACCAAGATCATGGCATCCAGCCCTCTCAATTCCTGGCAAATAGATGGGGAAGAAATGGAGGTAGTGACAGATTTTATCTTCCTGGGCTCCAAGATCATCATAGATGGGGACTGCAGCCAAGAAATTAAAAGATGCTTGCTCCTGGGGAGGAAAGCTATGGCAAATCTAGACAGCATACTAAAAAGCAGAGACATCACCCTGCCAACAAAAGTACGTATAGTCAAGGCCATGGTTTTCCCAGATGCAATGTATGGCTGTGAAAGTTGGACCATAAGAAAGGCTGAGCGCAAAAGAATTGAGGCCTTTGAACTATGGTGCTGGAGAAGACTCCTGCGAGTCCCCTGGACTGCAAGGCGATCAAACCAGTCAGTCCTAGAGGAGATCAACACCGACTGCTCTTTAGAAGGCCATATCCTGAAGTTGAAACTCAAGATCTTTGGCCACCTAATGAGAAGGAAGGACTCACTGGAGAAGAGCCTAATGCTGGGAAAGATTGAGGGCAATAGAAGAAGGGGACGACAGAGAATGAGGTGGCTGGATGGAGTCACTGAAGCAGTAGGCGTGAGCTTAAATGGACTCCAGAAGATGATAGAGGATAGGAAGGCCTGGAGGAACGTTGTCCATGGGGTCGCGATGGGTTGGACACGACTTCGCAACTAATAACACAACAACAAATAATAAATAGAATGTGTAAGGTTTGGATGGTTGCATTTTGTTCAAAGTTGTTCAACTTCTCCATCTGCCAAGAATCAATATTAATAAACAAATGTTCTGAAAATGAGTAAAAGTTTCAATTTCATGAAAGAAACAGACTATTTGGGGTGGGGGTGAGGGGAATCTGATGAGCTCAAATAATCTTTAGAAAGCTTTAATTGTTTTTAAATAAAATCTGTTACACAAATAGACTTCAGTTTCCTAAATGCTAATTGAACTCAATCCCCCAAATGAAAGAAATATTATCAGACATAAGCCATTATTATTTCAGATTTTTGTCTATGTAATTCAGTTTTCTTTGAATTGTGCTAGCTCTTTAGGATTTTAGATAGATGATACATGCTTCCATTGCTATGATAGCAATTTCTTCTTTTTTGATCCTTAAATTGAGCTGTTATGTACTGGCTTTTTGGGGCTTAACCTTTGTTGAGCAAGATGATCAACATTAGGAATAATAATTTTCTGTTTCTAACAATGGCTAGAAAAAAATTATCTTGAGATTAAGCTCAAAGATCTGTAGCTTTTATAGATTGCCAAAGAAAAATAGAAAAACTTTCAGAAAAGATGGCTAATATGTGGAAGAAGAGGAAGAAAATTTAGAGAGAGCAAGGAATCAATCCTAAATGAAACAAATTGATTTTATTAAAAAAAGAAAAGCAAATTGATTTCATCAAAAAGGCAAACCAAAATATGCGATTTATGTAACAATTAAAATATAGTGTTTAGATTTATTCAGCAAGACACTGGAATATTTTATTTTGTGTTTGTTATAAACAGACTAATACAGGTAGTCTTTGACTTACAACCACAACTGAGCCCAAAATTTATGTTGTTAAGTGAGACATTTGTTAAGTGAGTTTTGTCCCATGTTATGACCTCAGTGTGAAGTGAATCATTGCAGTTGTTAGGTTAGTAGCATGGTTGTTAAGTGAAACTGGCTTCTCCTTTGACTTTGCTTGTCCCTGGGATACTGCCGCCATCATAAATATGAACCAGTTGTCAAGCATCCAGATTTTGTGCATAGGGATGCTACAATGGTGATAAGTATGAAAAACGGTCATAATTCACTTTTTTCATTGTAACTTTGAATGGTTACTAAACAAACTGTTGTAAGTCAACAATTACCTGTAGTTTTGTTCTGACATGACATGATGTATGAGTTTGTGTTTATCTGTATTTTTGTTTCTATTTATGTGCCCCGAGAGAAATATAGAAACGGCTATGGCAAAAAAACATTCCTCTTAGGGACAGTTATTAGTTATTTTTAGTTATTTTTAGTTACCTCTAAAAGTCTATGCAGTGCAGCAGCAAAGTCTGCTTCAGAATTGTTCCCCTAGGTCAGGGGTAGGCAACCTTGGCTCTTTTATGACTCGTGGACTTCAACTCCCAGAATTCCTGAGCCAGCTATGCTGGCTCAGGAATTCTGGGAGTTGAAGTCCACGAGTCATAAAAGAGCCAAGGTTGCCTACCCTGACCTAGGTTCTTTTTCCCTAGCTGTTCTCTTCTTGTGGAAGATACTGTAGCTATGTGTATCATGCAGCTTGTTCTGCATCCATTAAACACATCTGCTGCTTTCTATCCTATTGCTTGCATTGAAGTTAGTTTTAACTGCTATGGTTGCTCAGCATGTGGTCTTCCAGGTATTGCTGAACTAAAACTTACAGCAAACCAAGCAGAGTGGCCAACACAATCATCTCCCCAGTGCCAGATTTTAAAAGTAAAATCTTGTTTATTCATTAAAAAAAAACCTGAACATTTTTCCTCATTCCCAAGTTCTTAATGGAGAAGACACAGTCTTTCCCATTCAGATAAAATATTGATTGTTAGCATATCAAACCCAGTTAATGGCATTATGAAGTAACTGTTTTACAAATATATTTCCTTAGGGAGACTGAATATATATTTCCTTAGGGAGACTGAATATTTTGGGTTAGCCACTAAGTCCTGCAGTTTTCTGAAACTGAACAGCATAAAGTGCCAAATTTTATTATCCTTTGCCTGAAAAGGATGGCAGATACACTGTGAGAGAAAAAAGAAGTATAAAAGTAAACCATGGAACAAGAAAGCTTTCAACCTAGTCAAACAATTCAGTTTGGAACAGTTATAGATTTTAAGAAATTAGATATGATTTCTGGCATGATGATCAGGATATTAAGAAGGCATTTTAATTTAAGAAGGAGGGATATGAGGTTGAAAAAAATTGGAAAATTTCTATGAAAAGTGAGTAATTGTACCATATTTTTTTTAAAATCCACTATAGTATTAAATGTTTATTATTAAACATGATGGTTATCGCCACAAACAAATTCCAAGGTGTTTTGTTGTTTTTGTGCTAAAAAGTATAAAGTAACCAACTGTTGGGTGGCAATGAATGGGGGATTATAACCAACTAACCTTATGTTTCTGTCTTTACCAGGGACATTTTGCATACATAATAAAAAAAATGAAAGTGGGGAGAGGAATCAAAGTTCCTACATATCTGCATAAATTGTTCATATTTGAGTGTTTCAGCAGTTTGCCACAAGACTCTTTGAACCATAATATCTTTCAGCCTTTGGGTGATCTGAGCCTCTGTGCTTAACTTTTAATCATATCTATATTGTTTGTATTTCAGCTGACCCTCATTAAAATGTAACTGGATCATTTTATCTCTGTACTTCCTTGGGCATTATTTGTGAATCCATGGCTTGTAAATAGAGATAAGTTTGGGAAAAAATGAGTGTAAAAATTATTTGGACAAATAATGTGGAAGCATTTTATCTGAAGAGCTTCTAAGCAAAGAGGAAGGTGATCTTGATTCAATCATTTGTCAGTTTATGCAGTTACAAACAGCTAATGTTCCACTTGGAATAAAATAGTCCTGATTTTAAGGCTTTCATTAGTGTCATCTCTCACCTTTAAAATCCGTTCAGTCGCACTTTAATTTCTAACTTAATGTCACTGATAATCAAGGATTGTCCCTTCCTGTCATATTTAAAATTATAATTTGGTGTCAGTTTTGAGGATCCACATTCAAAGTTTTGAAGGCTAATTATGTACTTTGAATTAGTCTTTTACATAAATATTAGATCTTATCAGCTGATCAGCCTGGGATGTCAATCCAGGGTATCAAGCAACCTTACAAAGAAAAAAAATATTTAACATCAGTGTTCGAAAATGTATATTATTGATTGTCATGTTTGAAAGCTAAGAACATCCAATTATAGCCTCTCCTTTTAAGCAGGGTCCAATTTTAGACTTTAGTTTTATTTATGCAATATTCAGCATTTGTATAGTAATGATGAAGCCATGATAAATACTGTATATGGAACATAAAAAGAATTTGGTTTTGGAAATTCTCCTTCACTGTAGCTACTTGACACCTGCTAAAGCTTTTCTGCAAAAGGAAGGCAAGATTGAAAAAGATGAAGCAAGATGAGTAAGGTTGGGGTGACCAAGGGAAACCATGCAAAATCAGGCCTGCATTTAAGATCTCAGAAAGAAAAATTCTGACCTCTCCAGCAGTTCTAATGAGAGAGGCACTGATAACCAACAGGTTTCATTCATCAAGCAATAACCACTGAGCTTCAAGAGCAGCTTAAAGTGCAGAAACAGAAGTCCAAAGAAACATGGGAAATGGAGAGGGGGGGAGCAGTGGGAACAAACTGTCACAGGCATAATAAGTGATTGTACCTTGACTTAGATGTAGCAATTAAATGTATCATATGAGTTTGTTCTGTTTTAAAATACTCTTGCTAAATTGAGCTATATTGAGTATCAGACATTGTCAGACTTTTTGTATATAATGTCCCTTTCTCCTATTTTTTGCCCTCACAAACAACCCTGTGTCTGGCCCAGAGATAAGTGAGCTTCTGTGACTGAGGAGTTGCAAGAACCTGGGTCTCCGTGCTCTATTAAAGCAACTTAAGAGCCATGGTGATGCAGTGGTTAGAATGCAGTATTGTAAACTAACTCTGCTCACTGCTGGGGATTTGATCCTGACTGGCTCAAAGTTGACTCAGCCTTCCATCCTTCTGAGGTGGGTAAAATGAGGACCCAGATTTTGGGTGGCAATATGCTGACATATGTAAACTGGTCAGAGAGTTCTGTAAAGCACCATGGAGCGGTATATAAGTCTAAGTGCTATTGCTATTGCTTAAGCACCACCATTGCAGTAGAAGAGAGGAGACTCTGATTTCTCCCTTGGCAGTTTCCAACATTGTTCTATAGCCCTAATCCTGAACTTCCAGAAAGGCTTTTTGATGCAAACGACTCTAGGACAGAGGACATGGCTGTGAAATTTTCCTTTCAATAATTGATTGTGTCATTAGATTCAGGGGTAAAGAGGTGGTAATGATGATGGTGGGAACTAAAACCGAATAGCTTATGAGAGAGCAGCTTGAGTCTGAGGTGAGAACTGTTTGTGCAAGATATTAAAAAGTTCATTTTCCCAGTCATTTCCTGCAGTTTTTGTGATGAATATTGATGCAATGCAAAGACCTTACACTTCTGAGGTTTGATTGTGGCAAGGTAATTATACTATTAAATGCAGTCTAAACTTACCCATTTATTATTTGCAAAGATTATAAATTATTTCAGTCATTATTATAATGTCTGGATTATAATTGTTCATTCTTTCTAGGGGAAAAAACAGCACCTAAAGACAACAAACAGAAGAATTTACAAAATTATTGAAAAGCTTGCTGCTATAGAGAGCTAAAATGTATTTTGCTCATCTTTTGCATATTGGAGAGATATCTCTTCATAATTAGAAAGAAATAAGACATTAGGCAGAACTGTCTTATCTCATTCAGAATATAAGAGGGAAGCAAGAAAATATATAGAACAATTGGCTGGATATGTATGGAAGATGGAAGCTTCAAGAGGAAAAGTTAGCAATGGGTCAACTTACTGATTACAATTAAAACATGACAGAATTTTCAAAAATAGCCAATTTGTTATTCAATATTTTTGAATGGAACATTAGGATATTTCAGCCATTTCAAATTTATTTCATTTTAAATGCGTTTATTTGCTTTTTTTTTTTTTAAAAAATATTTTTAAATATAGTTTTTAATTGGGAGGGCCCTTATTATATTCCACACAATCATACAATAGTTCCTGCTTCTGAAAAGATTGCTCATTTCTGCTCAGTATCCAATAGTTGAGCTTAATTTTAAGGCTTCATTATTGATGTCTTGCAATATATGTCTGTAACTTTATAGTTTTTTATGTATATTAAAGTGTCTGCATATTCAAAACGTTGTTAGTTCGATACTGGTCTTTCCCTAGGCTATACTTGTAATGATTCATAAAAAGCTTGCCACACAGAAAATGCATGTAGATGCCAATGTGCAACACATTAAGATGTATCCAGACAAAAGTTTTGCTAGTCAATCTCACCCGAGGATTCTCTGAGTTACATTCCAATGAAATAATACAGCATTTGAATGTGGGACCTTCTCTCAGTCCTACATTGGGCGCTTGTAAAATTGGCAGAACTGGGGGAGTCACATGCCCTTTATTCATGATCTGAATGCTGCAAAAGACAAAATCAAATGTAAGATATTATTGTGATTAAACCACTACAACATTTATTATATATCATACTGTGGGTTTAAGGAGAAAGACCAAGAAAGAGGGCAATATGGCATTAAGAAAGAGTGAAATACTCTTAGAACCTTTTTTGCATACAAATGACTAATGTAACTTCTCGATGTCAATATTTCTCCAGAAAAAAATCTGGCTCATCATCTTTTCACAATAAAGTGTTGGAACATAGTTTATCATGCCAATAGACAAGAATACACCTGCTGAATAAGTAAAATGTTCAAATTAATCACAATCAGTGCATGTTTCCCACATTGTATCTAGAGCAATCCTATTTTATTATGAAAAAAAGTACCTTGGGTTTTTTATTATCAGAAATATTTAATTATTTAATATCCTGTTTTGAAATTACAGGAGAGACATATTCAAATTCTCTACCATGTTGTGCCAATTTTCTATCATCAAGGAAGAGATTTCAAAACATTGTTATGCAAATTTGTTCCTGCCTAGTAGGCTAGTTGACACCATGATTAAACTATGTACTGCAGTAATAGACAAATCCAAGAAACAATTCAAAATAGAAACAAAGTTATAACCTAAAATTATGTTTTGGATTCACTGAAGTGTATTCATTCTGGAATATTTAGGCATGTAGATAATCTGTTTTATATGGATTTCTTCAATATCTGAATTTATCCCAGGTAACAAGACTATATGATTTTTAATGACATAGTATGAATACCAGTTATTTAAAGCTATGATCATTTTGTATAAAAACAAAAAAACAAACCACATTTAAATAAAAATATAGCTGAGTTTATTTTTTCTACCATGTACAGAAGTCTCCCTTTGCACTGGGGAGGGTGTGGATGAAGATATATTAGTTAGGGAGGGAAGAAACCTGCTAGTTTTCTTTCATAATTAATTCATTTTTCTGAGTTAAAGCATTATTCATTATTAATAATCCGAAGACTTAATTAATTGTGCATAGGACTTGATCCTAACTGCATCATCAGAATGCTAAAATTCACAGCTATTGAAGCGTAGGTATGACTGTTAGAATCAAGGAGAATATAGTTTTTATATTCCACAGATGACAATAGTTCCAGTTATGTTCCTGCTCAGATTCTAGAGTTTGCAGAAAAGTATTTTATTTAGTTTTGTAAAATATTTTATACATTTTTCTATCAGTTTTCATTCAGTTTGAATGAATGCAAATTCTTTTAAAGAAGAAGATAATTTCAGTGCATAGGGTACTTCAATGCGTTTATTTTATTATATGGTTGTTGACTAGTGTGTCTGTAAATATTCTTACACTGTAGGCTGATCTTGCTGGTGGTCTGCTCCTCATTTTCCCAAGCTTCATTCAAATCCCAAGGAAAAAAATGTCATAAAAGAACACCTTCCATAGCACTTTTTCAGTGTGGAAACTGTTCATTCCAGCATGGCACCAGAAAAATGGAAGAATATTTGAGAGAGGGAGAGGGAGAGATGGATGGATGGATGAACGATAGATGGATAGATGGATAAATGGATAAATGGATAGATGGATAGATAGATAGATAGATAGATAGATAGATAGATAGATAGATAGATAGATAGATAGATAGAAATAGATGATAGATGAGACCTATTGTAGTATAGTGGTTAAGGTGCCACACTTGAGCTAGAGTATAGAAACATGTCCATACCCTTCTATGGCTGCTTTGCCAAGAATTTATCTAATGTAGCCTGACTCTTATTTACTTGCATACTGTATATTTTTGGCTTATAATAGAATAGTTTCCTCCTTCTTAGGGTATATATGTGGTTCATCTTATAATGTCTTATTTCCATGCCAAAGTTGTCATTTGATTCTGAAAATAAATAATAGCAGTTAAATTACACCTCCCTCTCATTCCTCTATAATATCCTTCTGCTGATAGAATGATAAATAATTTACACACTGGGTCTTGCTTTTTTCAGATAAACAAAGCAAAATCACCCCAGTGGAAACTAATACTTTGGAATATTTGTGACTTCATAAGCAACCTGAACACTCCAGAAGAAGAAACGGGTGATCCTGAAGAAGATTTTATGATGAGAAGACAATTTGCTTCTACTTCTGAGAGCTTCACTTTGGAAGCAATGTTGACACTGTATCAGCTTCAAAAAGTCTGCCACTCCAGAAACGTACAGCAATGGGAGGTAATGTTAGTAATTAGCATCTTATTATTTTATCTGATATTGTTTGTATTACAAGAATGTAGTTAATTATTTCTATTTGGATAATTACTTGGAAGCATATTTAGCAAGTTACTAGTGAAATCTATCATTTTAGCAAGCACAGGCAGTTTGATATTTTTATCCTTAGAGCACATTCACAGTTTTACTGCTAAATTATTAAGACAAATTAATGGGATTTCAGTTTAACCTACTGTAAGGTTTCAGGACCTATTGAGACCACTAGAGTAGTCATCCATTTGTGAAGCAAGGCTTCAGAAAATCTGCCATTAAGAATGTGCCAGAGTATTTTATTTGTATGGAAATGTGTGTGCTACCCTTTTAGTGCCAACATGCTACTCATTACAATTGAAAACATATTGCAAAACATATATTCAGCATTAATAATAAAAAAGTAAAAGTATGGAGGCAGAAATGAATGGAAAAAACAACTTTTTAAGAAAACAAGTTTTTTAATTCTTTCTTTTTTCTTTCTTTCTTTCTTTCTTTCTTTCTTTCTTTTTTTCTTTCTTTCTTTCTTTCTTTCTTTCTTTCTTTCTTTCTTTCTTTCTTTCTTTCTTTTTTAGAATACAGTGAATGACTAAAATTAGCTTAATTCTCCAGGTCATCACATTGAAACAATTCTTTATAAACTTTCCTCATTGTGTTCTTGTTTTTTTCAAATTAATTAATTGTACTATATGCATCCCTATTTTTGCTATGAAGCAGAATTCAGGACAACTTGGGCAATATTCCTCAGAAAAATTGTTCCAGAAGAAATAATGATTCCATATTATCTCCTTATTGCCAGCAGTTGCTCCAACAAGATATTTATGATCCAGAGAATGCAAGTCAAGATAAAGATCTGATGAAGAGAAAAACTCCATACATCCTGAAACGACAATTACACGCTAACAAAGCCCGACGGCCATACATATTGAAGAGGAGTTCATATTACTGATTCAGCCTTTAAAATAATGTACATGTAGTTTATAACTAACTATGCTTTATGTCTCCCTTATTTCAACCTCAAATCTTATGTGTGGAAATATATTATGGAACGCAATCAAGATGATAACATAACTGTGTATTTTTTTGCTATTATTGTTAGTTGATTGTGATGTTTTTCCTACTTAAAATTGACTGGACAAATACACTTACAAATAAATCTAGTTTCTAAGCATTATGTATTGTATGCCATTGATAATATTAAAGAATTGGCAATGCTATTTACTCTATACTGCATACCTGTTTCTACAAGTATGAAAGCATAGTTATATAAAAATTGCTCGTTTTATCATGTGCTATGTGATATACTATCCAGTCTTCATAAGCAAACAGATAATTACTTAAAATATTATTAATAATGAGTATTCCCATTAAATAATATAGAATTAATAAATTAATAACATCCCACCCAAATTCATTTGCTTGCATTCCAGCATAAGCTTATGGAACAGATGATGGTCACTGTTCAGAGTAAGTTAGGCACATTTAAATAATTGACAAATCAGATATTTCCTGATCAACACAATTCATGAGTAACAAAGGTTCATTCTCTTCAACAACACTGACTTCCATATACATAGGTTGGCAAGGATAATTCTTAAGTATATTAAAATAAATGCTAAGTTCATATCTTGTATGCATTTATGTCCATTGGACACTTGTTAGATGGAAGGGTTTAAGATGTCCAAAATGGAATATAAAGTTTGGAGAATATTAGTGGCATATTGGTTAAACATCAGGGTTTTTTCCCTACAGCTAGTAGGAAAAACCACCTAACTATAGCCAAATATATTGTTGTAGCAGTTAAAGCAAGGTAACAACTAACACCAACCATTACATGACAATTCTTTGATTCCTTTTTTTTAACTCTTCAATTTTATCTGCTTGTATTTATTGCTTATCTCTCATTGTAGACAAAGAATTTGACATTTGAATTGGAAATGTGATTCCCTGTTATCAAAATATAAGGCAGATTTGAAAAGTGAAGGAGAAAATGGCTAAATGCTTGTTATATAGAAAAGGATAGATATTATATAGATATAGATACACATATATACACTAACAATTGAGGAACCTTCTCGCCCCTTCTTTGGGGTTCATATTATAAAAATGCATCAAGATGAGCCTCAGCTAACAATGTTGTCGTGACAGTTCAGTAGCAAAATCTGAAACCAGATTTCTTTGATTCTATTACCCAAGTTGTGTCTTCTATTAAATGTGACATTTCCCTCTCTGTTTTTCATCTGTATTCAAACACCTTATGATTGTTTATAAAAACTATAAAAGTGGCATGCCTTATTCATAACATCTAATGCATGGATTTTCCTTTCTGGCCTATATTACCCAAGGAGGGCTTGTTCCAGAGATTTTAAGTTCTGAACCAGCTTAACTGAATCCCTAAACAAGGCAAAGGACAGTTGCATAACTAGGAACCAGCTATTACACTAGAAATGGGCTATCAATGGCTTGCAAGCCATGTGAGTCCTTCTGAAGCTTCATTAGGGCACCAAAGTTCCCCTCCAGCATCTTGATATTGAGCCACTAAAGTTTGGTAACAGATAAACCGTACATTTTCTCCTCAACCTAGCAAAAGAGTCAAAAGACCTCGAGAAGACAAAATGCTTTGCTTTGTAGTCTTATTCCAAAAAATTGGGAGGCAGAGCTATGGCCTCCCTCTTCTCACACATTGTTCTTGCCCTCTTATACATACTGTACCTCTACTAATCTTTTCCAGATTCTAAAGGCCCCTTTTTATACTTCCTACTGTCTTCATACCTCAACTTCACTGAACTTTAATAACATTTGTTTAAGTTATTGAATATTCTTCCTCTACAGTTTTGTATTTGTTCTTTGCATATTCCATTTATAAAATATATGTTGGGTTACCAGAGGCATAGTTGGGTTATCAAATTAGATGGCATAAGCAGTACTTCTGTATAGATCAATGAATTAAATAGTATCTCTGCCAGGAATACTTCTATTTCAAAGTACAAAGAAGACCTCCGGTACTTTTATTGCCTGGAATTCTGGAGTATGCAAATATACAGTATCTATAGGCATATTTGCATAAAAAATAGACTCCTTTTGAAAATGTTTTTGTTATAAACATTGCATTGCTAAATAAATTGCTTTCCTCTTTTTCATAATTTTCATAGTGCAGACACATTGGACATGTTCCAACACTGACTCTCAACCATGTCCGCAAAAGTGTGGCAAGGGAGGGAAATAACAAAACATAGCATGGTCTGCCACTTTCACACTTTGCATTTGTATGCAACTTCATGAAGTAAATATGAAACAGTAGAACATTCACTATGATGGCACAATATATTTTAATTATCTTGGTATCATCTTAGCTTGCTCCATAAACTTATGTTCCCCTCCCTCCCTCCCTCCCTCCCTCCCTTCCTTCCTTCCTTCCTTCTCAAAAACCTCAATATAAAAACAAAAAGACTAGTTTTTCAAAGAAGTGCATAATATACATTAGCAGTTTTACTAAATGTATCAGTTATGGTAATATTTTAATGATACGGATATTAAACATTATTGTTGGTAATACTTTTTACTGCTAAACTGTAAAATAACAAGTAAAACCTAAATTGAGTTGAAGCAATATTTATTATGGGAAGAGTCTACCTATAAGCTGAGAGAGAGAGAGAGAGAGAGAGAGAGAGAGAGAGAGAGAGAGAGAGAGAGAGAGAGAGAGAGAGAGAGAGAGAGAGAGAGAGAGAGAGAGAGAGAGAGAGAGAGAGAGAGAGAGAGAGAGAGAGAGAGAGAGAGAGAGAGAGACAGACAGACAGACAGACAGACAGACAGACAGACAGACAGAGACAGACAGAGACAGAGACAGAGACAGAGACAGAGACAGAGACAGAGACAGAGACAGAGAGACAGAGACAGAGACAGAGACAGAGACAGAGAGACAGAGAGACAGAGACAGAGACAGAGAGACAGAGACAGAGAGAGCCCCTGGATATTCTACTGGAGATTTACTGCTTTGTCCTCCATCTCTATTCTTCTATTCTTCTGTCATGTGTTCTTTTATAATTTGGTTGTGGAGTTCATTGACCATTATGTACCACTAATGATATATGTTCTTCTGGTGGTCTACTGCCCTCTATTCAAAGATTTTTAGGTGTGCTAACTAGAAAACCCATGGCTTTTGCAAAACTCTTAACTTCAGCAGTCTAGAGGTACTTGAGTAGAAACAAGTTTGGACATACCAAATAGAAATAGATTCTTCCTTAACAAGTTGTCAACAGCCACTTTCAGAGAATACTTTGACCTTGGCATAATATCTTTTCCCCACTGGAATCACTAATGCCCAGCTCTAAGCAATAAGCAGGTTGGTATTGAAATAATTGGAAAAGACTGAAAATATGAGTTGATTCCATTTCTTTTTATCACATACACACAGGTTTTGTTGTAAAATATAATAAACTAAAACTAAATCTTGAAATATCTACATACAGTACATTATCTTTCCCTCTTCTCTCCTGTCTTCACATGGTTATTGCACAGTTGCTGCTGCTATTATCATTGGTAAGTAAAGTAATGGAAAAGTATGTTTTGTCAAAAACAGGTTCTATTATTCTGGATTCCTTTGCAAGGATCTCTGTGGACTAAGAGTCATCTGCATACTATCCTCTTCATGCTTTTGATAGCCATTCTCCAATGGCATCATCACTGTTACTTACTTTTGGCTCTATAGGCATCTCTCTATAAGATTTGCAAAACAACTCAGAGATGGTTTGGGTAGGATTGTCACTTTGGCAGCTTGCCTTTGGCACAATGAAGCAGCAATTCTAGGCAAGAGATGAGAAGCACAATGAATGGCATTTGGCTGCAGTTCACTATTCATCCCATGTCACCAAGTCAAATAGCTGCTTTATTTTTCCTCATGGAAGGGTTGGCCTTGAACAGATTTATTTAATTCTATTCAACTGATAATGCTGCCCACTTGCTATGTATCTCTATTTAGAAATATCAGCTACAAATACAAGTAATAAAATAAAGAAAAATAAAATAAAGCACTGAGAACCAGACCCATATATAGTTACAACTGGCTTATATAGCACCCTGGAGTAAGAACAAGGACTTCAGAGTCTTTTTAAAGATTAGCAGGGTCAAAGTCAACTGAATTTTTTGGGAGGGAGACTGTATCATAGGGCAAGACTTCTTCTGGACCACATAATGTTACACTATTTAATTGATGGGATCCAAATATTACACTCTCTTGGGTCTAATCAGACAAGCTTAGATAATTGAAGGCAGAAGGTTTTGTACATATCCTTGGTCTGTGTCATGTAGAATGTCATAGAAAACCAATAGCACTTTGAATTTTACCTAGAGGTCCCTTGGTAATCAGTGCAGCTCACAAAGTAGTTGTGTTACATGGGTAAACCAAGATAGGCCAATAATTTCTTGCACTCCCACATCCTGAATTAATTGCAGCTTTTGAGTGGTCTTCATGGATAGCCCATGAAAAGCATGCTGCAATAACATAGATGAGACAGCTACAATTTTGATAAGTTAACAACTCATCACAAATGTTGCTTACTCTTCAAGTATTATATTTTTATACATTTTAATTAGATAGTAGCAGATCTCAAATGTTGATCCATACTGCCTATCAATCTGGTCACTCTGAATTTTTCTATTCTGAGAAAGAAACAAGGAAAAGAATGTGTCTATTTTTTCCACATTATATATAATTTGCAAAAAATAGAAGAAAAATGAGATCACTGTAGTATTTTGGAGTTTGAACTGGGCAAGTTTTATTTTCATTATGTAAACATTCCAGTTCCCTGGATGTGAATTTAATTTCATTTATGAATAAATGTTGTTTATAATTTTTTTTGTCTGTTATGGAGCTGCCAAATACTTCTATATATTTTCTAGCTGAATAATTCAACACTTAAGAACACTTTGTTCAAAACTGTCTTGTTTTACATTTGTTTAATCATCTGCCTTCTTGTCTAGTTTTTCCAGATCATACTGGCTAAATGTCACATTCTTCCAGTTCTGAATGGATTTATTCTTTTTGCAATTTAAATTGAGTTTTTCTGCCACTTGGCATTGATTTTTACTAGAGTAAGTTTTCTGCTTTTCCTGATTTGTTGTTTAAAGATTTCAACTCTAATCAGATGGGATTAGAAGCTAGAGAACAAGCAAGCCCATGAACCCAAGAGCCTGGGTACCACAGGATTTTCTTTTTTTCTCTATCTGTAGTTATATAGTACAATTTTATATCACAACACTCCACAAAGGCTCATGGTGAATAATATTGAAAGCAATAATAAAAGTTAAGGTTGAGTCTATCTGAAATCCTAATGCTTTGTGGGCTCTGCTTTCCTCTCACTCTTTATAAACCATCAAAAGGGAGAATTTCATGAACTGAAGCTTTAGATGGCTACTTTGAGCAAAAATCAGTGAGAATGTTGCTTTCTGCAATGTTAGAATCTATTAATCAGTATTCAGCTAGAGGGAATATTATGTGTATATGTGTTGGGCTTTTTTTAATGCACATTTTTCTTTTTTTTAATTGTTTTGTGTTTTTTGACTTTTTTTCTTTGGATTCTTTTTTTTTAGTTCTGTATTTTGTATTTTATTCTTTTTTCAAACAAAATAATGTATATTTTAAAAAATATATACTATTTGAGAGCAACACATTATGTTTGACTTCATATCATGGATATGGAGAAGTTCTGCCAGCTTCTGCTCACTTAAGGATTCATTGAAACACAGGTTGACAGGAGATGTCAAAATGTTTGCAAGCAACTGTATAAACATACCTAATAATTGACCTGGATATATTTAATGATATATACTACTGGTAACATTGATATCAATTGATATCAATATCATGATCTCAGACTTTGCAGTATTTGAATGGTAATGTATGAATTGGAGTGAAAAGGAATACAGTGACTAATATGAACAAGAATTTAAGCTGATATTAATATTAGCAGAGATTGTTTCATCCTTACACATTTGCAACAATTGTGTATATAGTAAACATTGTATGAGGTAATGCATTTTGTGACTTAAAATCCAGAGAACTCTAAACATTCTGTCTAGGTCTAGGACTTTTTAATCACTGCAGCACTATTAAATTCCAAGAAAATGCAATGTTCACTGTTAATGAATTTAATAATAATAACAAAATAATAAAGAACTAAGTAAAAGTAAAAGCCACCGTTCTGATAACAAAGAACATAAGGAAGGTACATGAGGGTTCTACAGCAATCTGAAAGCAGTTTTATAGCTCTGGGTTTCTGTAAATTCCGCTCTAGTAGAACATTGACAGGAATTATTTCCACTCAGATGTAATGTGGTTGAAATTATTGCACGGTTTGTTGTAGTGGTGGTTTCGAAAGACATTCTGCATTGGTTTCACTTTTGGCAGCAGCTTTTTCTTCCCCTGTCTTCCTGGTTCATAAATTATAGATGCTCTCAACAGGTATGCCAGCTTAGTGGTTTGCAGTTGCTCCTCTGGAAAATCAACAAGAGTTTGTTAATTATTGATTTTCTTCAACAACAGAAAGTGGACTTCAAATCACTAGGCAACTGAAAGGTTTTCCCTTCTTTTTCATTGGAGTAAAGATGAAGGAATTGTTAATGTTGGAGAAACTGAGCACAATGTCAAATAAGCAGAAGGAGAAAAAAAACACACTTGATCTTCAAACAGATGGTATTTGGGAAGTAAAATAATTGCACCTTTGGTTTTCAAGAGCCTTTTCAGAAGCCAGTTGAAACCTTCTGGAATCAATGCTATGTTTAATATTAGACCACCATCTGGTGGATGTTATAAGAATTACTAGGCAAAGAAAAAAGTTTGTATCTCGAAGAAAAAGCACATTAAGGATATATAACAAACTAGATGCTTACAAGAAAGAAAATTGAAGCTAACAGGCTGCAATGGGCGTTTTCTGGTGTGTGTGCATCATAAGACAAATTTGTTTAACGACTCCACTCAATGCTAAAGAATGCATGTTTACTATTTTCATGTAGGTTTTTTTTTTCAGTACATCACATCCAACAAATAAGTAGCAATAAGTGAACACCAACACCTAAGCAATTGGTAGTCAGACTAGCAACTACTATATTAAAATGCTACACAAAGGTTCTCACTTTAAATGGGAAATACAAGGGTTACATTTGTCCATATCACCACTGTAGCTTCCTGCAAACATTGTGAGTTTTTCTGAATCAAGAAAGTAATGACTTTTGGTCTGGACACCATTTAAATCACAGATGTTGTCTGTTAACTGCAATTTAAGTCATGAATGGTATGATCACCAATAGGATAAAACCTTTTACTTTAAAATAATGTCCACCTTTTGAAAGTACACTTATCTCACAAAAACTCTTGAAAAATAAACTTTTAGAAATTTCTCAAAATGAAATTTGAATTGACACCACAAATGTTTTTATTAGATATTATCCCAGAGAATATAAATGAAATGTATCATTTACATAATATATTGACAGAGTCAAGAGTCAATCTGGTTCAACATTGGAAAAGAGAAACCTTGCCATCAGTACAGGACTGAGAGACTAAAGTTGAAGAATATTCAGTCATGGAAAAAAAAATACTGCAGAATTCTAACCAAATTTAAGCAGAGATGGTTCCTTATATACAATATATTACCTAAAAATGTTTGGTATAACTCAGTGCTATTGAAGTTTTTGAATACTTATTTTGGATGTCATCTCTGTATGTTGGCTAGGAAGTATCAGCTGGCAGGGATCAGAAGAAGTTTTCTTCTATTTGGCACCTTCTTTTTTGGAATATCTTCCCCCTCAGATAGACCCTGTCTCTGTTGGCCTTTTGTAAGGATCTTGAAAACTTGGCTTTGTTCTCAAGTCTGGGCCCTGGAAAAGCATTAGAGTCCATCTCCTGGTTGTATGGATGATTGGTTAGATAATGCCCGGCTGCTACGTGCTTTATTTTTATTTTTATATTGTGTATTCTATGTAATTTTATTAATAAGATGCTGAAGTCATGTAAAAGAGAATGAGTGGCTATACAAATGGAATCAATTAATATTACAAAGCAACAGTATCTGCTTTATGAAGATACTGTCAGGCAAAGATGTCTATAGAGATTCTCAATCATCCAGGTCGTAATTGTCCCAAAGATGTTTTTTTTTCACGAGGCAACTGAACTTGTTTTCCTTTGAAGATGTTTTGCTTCTCATCCAAGAAGCTGAAGAAGCTTCTTGGATGAGAAGCGAAACATCTTCAAAGGAAAACAAGAAAGTCCAGTTGCCTCGTAAAAAAGCATCTTTGGGGGTCAGACAAAGAAAAAAGTATCTTCTTAAGCTCTAGCTACCTCTTACTGACTGGGACTTTCACACAGGTCCTGGTTTCATCTCCTTAAACCTTCTGCAACATTTTTACATCACCACACAATTGTTTTCACTGCTTCCCTCCTTCATCTCCCCATCCTCCCTTTGTATATGCCAGTTAGGGAAAAGCACTAATTGGCTTCAAGCAGGGAGAAATGTGGGGGAGATGGTGAAGTAGACTGTGATGTGGGTGCCCAAAAAGTCTAAACTATTTATTTAGCAACTGCAGAGGAAATACTGACAAACAAGCAAAGCAAAAATTCTGAATTCTTTTTGAAGTAAACAAGGCTTTTGGTGGCCACTAGATGTTACTCTAACTCTAAACTTCATGTGGGAAAACAAAATGGAAAATCCTGGGACAACATTCAAATGTAAAAACTTATTTCAATTATTATGGACCATTTTACAACAAAATATGACTTATTAGAGGAGCTGCATTAAACCTGATATATTTTTCTGGTTCCAAGTAGCTTGTGATCTGGTTACTCTCCATGCCATCCAAAATTTGCAAGATTTTTGCATACTAATGTGAATGCTCATGAAATTATTTGGCATGAGTGTTGCTTCTGAAGGTGTAACAGTATGTGTGAATGACCTTGGAAGAAGGGAGAAGAGTTGCTACCTAGGGCAGTTATGGCAAACCTTTTAGAGTGCCCAACCCTCCACCCCCCACCATCCCCACCCCACGGGCCACCCACCGCCTCCATGGCCTGCCACAGATTGCCCAAGTGGCCCAGCAGCACCATGGTGGCCACGCCCTCTGCCCGCACCCTGCAGCATCATCTGCATGTGACGGGGTGTGAGGGTGGAGTTTTGTCTCCGCTGCCCAGCTGCCATGTCCTTGGCTGCACTGTTCCGCATGGGCTGCACCTGGGAATGACTCTCCGCCAGTGGGGCTGCTGGTGAGGAGGGGGCCATGGGGGGAGGTGGGGCTGGGGCAATGGCACACGTGCCCAGAGAGAGGGCTCTGAGTGCCGCCTCTGGCCC
>NW_015386208.1:347985-426081 GCF_001527695.2 Protobothrops mucrosquamatus | reverse complement strand
GCGGGCCGCATCTGGCCCCTGGACCTTGTGTTTGACATGTCTGACCTACTTCTTTGATCTTTAAAAAGAACTAAACAAAACATTCTGGGCCAGCCACAATAAGCAAAGACTATAATTGAAAAAAACATAACTGACCTTCCTGGATGATAAACACCTATTGACTGTGACTTTAAAGTGTTTTCAGAGAAAGAAAAAAAATGAATTCTAGCTATCATGGAATCTCAAGAGCTTGCAAAAAGAACTTGTCAAGAAAAACCAATACTTTCCAGGAGGAAATGCTCGCTATATTGCAACTAATCCAAACAACAATGGCTCTAAATCACAATGAAATTAAAAATAACTTTGATTACATAAATGGACATATTTTTATGTTAACCTCACAACATAAGAATTTTCAGAAAATGAAAGAATCTACCAATGGAAGGGATTGTGATTTAACACTGATGGAGGAAAACACACAAGATGTGACTGAAGCACCAGAACTGGAAGAGATAGTCCTCATCCCAGAATCACAAAACAAAGCCGAAGATAAGAAGAAAAGCCTGACAAAATGGATTACAGAGATACTAAAAAATCTATGGCTTGAGAGACAAAAAAAGATAAAAGAAATCAACATCTTACCTGATTTGTCTCTCCCATCCTTAACAACATCCACAAGAAAATGGCAAGACTTTTTCACTAAGTGGAATAGATGGATGAGGAAAGCCATTTGGTGAAAGAAAAAGACTAAAATCATAGAAGATGGGACCTATCAGAAGCAATTTTTAAAGATTAAGCATTTGTTTGAATATGGTTAAAATACAATATGGTCTGCTCAACAAGTAACTATTGAATGGAATAGAGTTAAAATATGAAAAAATGGGGGATATAAATGAATTTTAGTTTGAGAGAGAGATGTTTTTTTTCCTCTTTTTCTTTTTCTTCTTTCTTATTCTGAATAGTGTACTTTTTTATGATATGAGAAATGTAATTGTTGGGAGGATTATTGTAAGGGAAACAGCTTAGATATTTAACCATAAATCAATTTTGAGAAAATCTTAACAGATAAAAATGATTTCAACTTTGTGGGGAAAAAAGTCTAAATGAGAATGTTGAAAACAGGACATATAACGCAACCAAGAGGACTAACTAGAAAAAAAGTTCTATATTGATGCTATTACTTTGGATAAATGTTGAAAATACTGAGCTAATAGTTGCCTGTACAAAAGAGATTATTTTTCAATGACAAATTAAAGCACAAGGTGTAAGTGAGCACTTTGCAGGCCAAGAAACAGTAGAGAGGATGTATACCCAAGAGACCTGTTATCAACATTGCTTACAACTCACTTACCCAAGAGACCTGTTATCAACATTGCTTACAACTCACTGTTATCAACATTGCTTAAATTCACATCTGGATTATCAACCTACATTGGAAAAAACCTTTGATGCTAATGAACAAATGATTTTTAGCACAGAAATTAAGGATGTCACCCCAGAAGGGCAAGCTGATGTGCAGAATCCAATTGATTTCTTGACAGATAAAAAATCAACAGAAGAAGAACAAAATAACACTAAAGAGGATTATACATCATCTTATATACAATCCATTCGGATTTTGGATGACTCAAAAGTGACTGCAATTAAACTATACGCAACTTCAAAAAGGATGGGGATTGAGGTCCAATTACGAGCTAATGGAATTTTTTATTTAGGAATGTATTAACGAATGAATTGTATTTAGAAATGTATTAATTTGACTATATTATGTTAATTGATAGAGAGGGAAATTTTAAGAAATTATTTGAGCCGTATGCTTATGATGTTATTGTATTCAACTGATTACCCTATCTCCACGTTGGTTCTTAAGCTTCTTGGTGCAAAAATGAAAAAAACAATAAAATTGTTTGGAAAAAAAAAAGAAACCTAGGCAGCTACGTTCTCTTGTTTATTACTAGTGTTCAAAACCTGTATGATAAACATCTGGATTTTGGGAAATAATCAAGCATACTAACTAGGAAAAACAACTCCTTTTTGTATTGTTTACTTTGTCTGCATGTGTGTGTCTGTGCATTAAATCTGACAAAGTTTTAAAATAAATAAAAACAAATATAAAATACATATACAAAATTCCCATTCCTAATCCTGTATAACAGAGTTTAAAATCTAAATCAATATGGTGAACTGACTATACTTTAAGCATTCCTGATTTGAAGTGGCCATTTTAAGAATTTTGTCCCACATTGTACACACACGTACACACACACACACACACACACACACGGACAGACACCATTAAATTATGGAGAGTGCAGTAGCAGCTGGTTTTAGTCGTGCTGCTTTTATTTGGATCCAATTTAGAGGTGGAGGGGTGGGGGTGAGGAAAAATCAAATAAGAAGCATTTCTCTGTGTTATATGTGTTTTATGCTTTTTTTTACAGGCAAATGGCCAAATGTGGATGGTGCACATACATTAAGTCAGAGTCGCTCTGCTGTCAAGCTTTGCAAAAATGATGTGCTTTGTTTATTGAGACTGCAAGCAGGTTGCTAACTGTGAAAAATGTGCACATTATAAATAACCAATATGCTATGGAGAATGTAGGTTGCCAAATGTAAATCCTTCCTTGGTTTGTTGCTTATTGAGTTCTGTGAACAGGGTCAAAAAGTGCAAGTGTGTGGATTAAGGACTTCAGCCCAATTACTGTAGAAATATATATTTGCTGTTATTATATTATTCATGGACTGTGCCGTTCAAGTAAATCAGTTGTTGTTGCTTTTTTTGTTCCACTACTTCAGGGTCCATTTGTGAAGGCAGGTCACAAATTGCTTCCACAATTTATTGTAGAAATAGTTAAAATGTTTTTTTTTTTTAAAAAAAAGATTCCTACAGCCATTTTTATAGTTTGACATTAAATAGCATTTGGAAGGGACTAGCAATTATCTATTTTTGAGGTCTAGGAGGACAAATTAAACAGTAAGCAACTTATTTTGCTTTCCCATTGTTCCATATTGCAGCCCCCTAAACATTGTAAGTTTGTTCTGTCAGAACTGGTGGGTACATCATTTCTGTCTAGAAAATGTTTTGCTTCATGATGCAGAACAGAGGAGGGATCAACCAATGTCTTTTTTCTAGCTCTATTCTGCATTAGTTAAGAATATAAAAGGGTTAAAACTAGATAGCTAAAGATGCTCCTTTTCAAACTGTCCAGTACTAACTATCCACAGCATTTGTCAGCCCTACAAATCAGGCCAGACTAAGAAACCATTGTCCTATATATTAGGACTACATTTATTGTAACAGCAAGAGTAACAGAATCTTGCAAGTCTGAATGTGCTTCACTTATCCCTCCTTATACCTTTTGGTGAACTGGGGCCTGGGATATTTTATCAAATTAGTTTCTTGGACTGGACTTAAACCCTGCTGATCTGCCCATTGCCTTGACTGAAGCACTCCTGTTTTTTAAGACCTTTCTACAGTATTGTTTTCAGTGGATCTGGAAGAATATTTATTTATTCATTTAATTATCATATTCATATGACCACTCATCTCACAGAATGTGACTGTGGGTGACATACAATAAAACCATAACTAACAATATTAAAATAGAATGCCATTTAAAAATATTGATGTTGTTATTTTAAAAGGGCTAGGCAAGAGCATTGGATGTTATGAACAGGGGAACCACCCCACGCACCTGTTGTAACAGCCAAGTGCTGAGGGATTTCTGGAAGGATGGCAGGAAATGAGCAGAGAACAGCCAAGTGTTCAGGGGAGGGGGGGACCACAGAGTGGATGCCATGAGAAAAAGGCTCATCTTCCAGTCCCACCAGATGTAACTCTGTAGTTGATGGGACCCACAGCATAATTCTTCTACCCGATCTGATGAGATAGGCAGATGTCACTGGGAAGAGGCAGTTCCTCAATAACATGAACCCATGCCATGATGGGCTTTAAAGGTCCAAGTCAGCTCCTTGAATTGGACCCAGAAACAAACTGACAGCAAATGCAGCTCTTGGAGTGGAAGTGTAATGTGTACTATTATAGAGGCACACATATCTGCCCACACTGCTGCATTCTCCATCAACAGAAGCTTCCTGATAATCTTCAAAAGGAGCCCGGTGTAGAGTGCATTACAAGTGGTGACCAGGACATGAGTGACAGTGAGCAATTATCTCCTTATGACAGATAGAACTGAGAATGTGGGTTGTCCTTACAAAGTCTTTTGCCCTTTTATGTTTTGCCAGTTGTCCCTTCCCTGCTTTTGCCTGCTTTCCATATGTTTTACCAGTTAACTATTTTTGACATTAGCTAATGCTTAATAAATAAATTTCAAACTACATATTTGCTAGCTGAACTGACTGGCAGTTGTGTTTGCTCTTGGGGGGGGGATCAAGGGATTGACTGGGAATGTGCTGGATACAAATTAAACTGGAAATTAGCCACAATAATTTTCAAAAAGCAAACAAACAACCCAACCCAGCCAAATTGAAACATTCCAAAGGAATATCCAAGTGGGGCAATTTATTCTAAGTTTAGGGCAAAGTTTCTTAGTTTCTTTTATGCATATCATTAACACAAGTTAATATATTAAATCCTTTTTAACAGTTATGTTAAATAACCCCTTTCAAAGTTCAATATTTTTTTGCAATACTTCGTGACAACTTTTAGAAATTAATATTGCTAAACATGATGACTCAGGTTGAGTTCTAATTATGTCACTGACACCAACTCTTTAAAGATGAAATCTGCTTCTATTCTTTACTAGCTGTAAAACACAATAAGTTACAGTAAGGTACCAAAAATTATACAGTATATTATTTCCAGCAGTGAACAAATAAATTACTGACATAGATGATATAAAGACAGTGACAAAATTGTTGCAAGAATAGAACATCTGGTTCACAACAAGATCTCTAAATCACACATCACTTTGATTAAACTGATACCTTAAATCTTGAAATGTTGCCTGTCCTGCTTGTGCTGATTCAGACTGTGCTTGGCATTCAATGCAGCCTAGGTAGGTTTTCAATACTGCTTCTCATTTTCTAACCGTTGTTAGGGATTCAGTATTCTATGATCAGATTCTTTATCACTAATATTTAACATTGAGAGAAGTAAAAATGAAGGAATGTATACTTAAGTTTTGTGTCTTCCTATGTATGAGAATTATAAAATAGAACTTGGAAAACAAGTTTTTAATGGATATTTTGATATGTTCTTAAAGGGTGTTTTAATTGGCACAAATTACACCAACATTTGAAGCTGAGCTTCAGAAGGTATTTCATATATCCTGTTTTCCTAGGGATTAGTGACATGGATGGTTGCTAAGGAAATAGAGAAAATTTAAACAAAGGTTCTTCTCTTTAAGGAGAAACTTTTGTGCATTTCCCGGGGCTGTTTATTGGATCATTTATTTTGTGGGACTTTGTGCTTTAAATAGTTTTTTTTTTTTTGCCAAGCCACATCTAAAGTTAGTTTGATTTATGATTCAAGAAAGCTATTGGCCTACTACTTCTTGCAGCCACATGAATAATCTGTCCTTTTGAAAGAGCCTTACTGGCATATGCAATGCAGAATTTGACTTCTTTTCCTGTTGGCATGTCTGTACAGACATTCCTTCATCATAATTTTTAATCAATGCAATGGAAATGGCACCAGTTTTTGCAATTATGGCCACTGCATTCCTAAGAGGACCGGTAAAAGAATTTATTGTGCTACCTTTTATAAGTTGACTATTGGGAAAGTAATTATACCCTGAGGAGAGAGGAACACACTGATCTCTCAGTTTGGAAATCCTTTAGGAAGATTTTTTTTCTAATGCACACAGAGCTCATTTAGATATTACATATCTGTCTGAAATATGAAAAGCCCCGCTAGAGTCCTGAAAAAGAAGGTACAAATTTTTCCAACTTTTTATCTTACCAGAAAATGTGTAGCTGCATAAAAAAAAATGCAGCTACTTGCGGTAGGGCCACTGAATTGTGATAATGTAGGCAATATATATTCCATATTGTGGCAGAGTATAATATGTAATGGACCACAATTTCTTCAGAAAAATATATTTTGAAAGCCTAACATTTCTGTCTCAGTTCCTAAATCTTGATATGGACCTCGGAAATATTCATCTCTGAAATTCTAGAGAGATATTGCCAATCAGCATAGATGGTATCAGATTAATGGATCAATATGTTAAACTCTGATAAGGTAATTTCTGTGTTTCCTAAAATAGTTAAATTATGTCCCAAAGGTGCTTTTTCAGGAAGCAACTTTCTTGTTTTTCTTTGAAGATGTTTCACTTCTCATCCAAGAAGCTTCTTCAGCTTTGGTACAACCATGACCTGGATGACTGAGAATCTCCATAGACATTTAGTTAAATTATGATCTGTAAAGTTTTATTGTAGAAGGCAGTTCATAAATAATAATGCAGTTCATAAATCCAAGCCAGTCCAGGAATCAATACAGAAGTAAATCACATTAAAATTATGGGCAGATTTTAAGATTTATTCTGGATAGTCTGGATAGTTTTGTTCTGTCCACCTCTACCCTCTGTTATATCCACCTTTGTTAATAGTTTTGTCTACTGTAATCTTCCATCTGTCAGATCTAGACTGCAAAAATATACATGACTAATACAGGTAGTCCTTGATTTACGAGCACAATTGAGCCCAAAATCTATGTTGCTAAGTAAAACATTTGTTAAGTGAGTTTTGCTCCATTTTATGACTTTTCTTGTCACAGTTGTTAAGTGAGTTACTGCAGTGGTTAAATTAGTAACATGGTTGTTAAGTGAATCTGGCTTCCTCAATGACTTTTCTTGTCAAAAGGTTATGAAAGGTGATCCCACGACACCGGGCAACCGTCTAAATATGAGCCAGTTGCCAAGTATCTGAATTTTGATCATGTGACCATGGGGATGCATCAATAGTTGTAAGTGTGAAAACTGGTCATAAAGTACTTTTTTCAGTGCTGTTTAACTTTGGTCACTAAACGAATTGTTGAAAGTCAAGGACTACCTGTACATAACTTCAAAAATTAAACATCTTTTTGCTGCCATTTTCAGTCATCCATAGCTGTCCTGTCCTGACATCCAGTGGGATGAAATTGGGGGAGAGTAAAGTTACACAGAGGCTCACCCAAATACTATGTGTTTTTATGTATTTGAGAGAAAATGGGGGGAGGGGAAGAGAAAACAAAGAAAGGTTCTTATGCATGTGAAAGAAAGGTGTGTGAGGGTGGATAGGCTGTATAACTGTAGGATTTTTTAAACTGGAGGTGCATTTATTTGTAAAAACAATCACAAACCATAGTTTTCTTTTAATTTGTCATGTCTTCCTTTCTTAGATTACCTTACTGGTTAGTGGTTAGCTCACTAAATGAAAGGGGAAAAAAACCCAACCAACTTGATAGCGATCACATAACACACTGACAAATGTCCTCCTCTCAGCTTCAATACATGACATCAATAACTGAATCTTACTGTGATCTGATTGGCTCATTGCCAAAACAAGATGACAACTGATTGGCTCTCTAAACACTCATGCTCATTGGCTACAATCAGATGAAGGAAAGCTACCTGATATCAACCTAAGCAAGTTGTGCTTCCTTTCCCTGGTTATTTGGCTATAACTTTTCATAGAATACAGTACAGATAATTGAACAAGCTTTGTTGCATTACATTCTTGATTAAATTATCTTTCCATTGATATATAATTTTATGGTACTACTCCAAAAAAAGTGGTGTTATTAGCCATCAAACCTCAAAAATACACTTTTCCCAAAAGGTTTCCACAATTTTGGCCACTACTGTATGTATACCTGGGCAGATAGCTTCACTTGTAGAAATGCTAAACATTTTTTTCTCTTTGTAGAGTAAGTATAAACTAAAAAAACTTAAATTTCAAATGGAGACTACTTTCCATTTTGTCAGCTAGATCAATATGAGAATGGAAATTCTTTACTGTTGTTTCCATAGCAATTTATCACTGCTACTGTCACAATTGACATCAGTTATCACAATGAACATCACCTCCAACTTAAGGCTTCAGAAATGCCAATTTCACAGTCTGTGCACAATGACAACTACTTCTAGCTTAGTAGTATGAAATATCACTACAGTTTGTGTATGTGTTTTGGGAGTGGGAGGTTTAAAGGAAGATGTTAAGCTTATATATGAAAGACAACTCAGAAAGATTTGGGGAGAGGTTTATGAATTACTCTAGCAATTCCATAGAATAAAATCAAGACACTCCTATTTTTTTCTTATTTAAAACTTTATGGGAATTCTTTCATAGCAAAATTTGGAAATTTCCAATCTAATAGCCATAGCATTTTTTTCCCTGTGCAATGGGAATATAGGTATAGAGAGCTATGAAATATGTGTCATGAAAAATTACAGAAATAAACAGAAGTCAAAAAAGTTAAGAGCGTCAGACAAACAGGGAAATATAATTACATGAAATAAAGAATGTCAGTCACTATAAGAACAAATGGCCTTAAGGCACATCATGAATATCTGATCAAAGAATCACAAGTTTCCTTGTAGCAGAAAGGGATACACACATGGTCACTACGTACAAAGGATTATGGTCAGAGATGCAAAGTAAATTATATATTCCATGAATTAAACATGGGAGGAAAAAGGGGAATTCTCAAGATACAAATAATCCATGTTTTGTGGAAGTTGAGCAATGCTAAAAATTCTATAGAAAAGAAGACATGGAGTGGATCATGAAAAATATTTTTCATAACATACTATAATGAAAAATGCAGTCACCCATACACTTTCCTATTTATAGTTTGCAAGAAATGTAAAGGGCATAAAATATTATAAGACATACTGAAATGGAATGAAGCTATGCAATAGCACTATTGTGTATTTGTGACAATGCAAAAATCGGCAGGAATCCATTGTAAGCAGGGTGCTTATTTGATCAAATCCCACTCCCAATGCATGAGACTATCAGTTGGTGTGCTGGGACTCCTTGGTAGGAAATTCTGTAGAGAGAGATGTTATAGTTCAGCACCATAGCATATTTTGTGGGGGGGAAAGCCTTTTCTAACATTATTCTATAATATTTCCAGTTTCAAATCAGTTTGACTGGAATGGCTGGTGACAACCTTGGCCTAAACCATTGGCAATAAAACCTGGAGCACGGCTTCAAGGCATACCACATAAAAAGCAAGTTTGTGCCTGGTCAAGGCTGGAATAGAACTGGGAATATTAAGTTCTGAGGTTATAGAAAAGTGGTGATAGAAATATTATAACTAAAAAATAAAAAGGTGGAATGTTAGTCAATATAAGGCAGGTTTTTATATTCACATACTGTACCTTATCGTTGAGTATTTTGTTATATTTCTTATATTGAAAGAGAGGTTCCATATTTGTATTACAGCTCTAAAGAGCTGTAATTTATATTCCTGGGAATATGTGTGCATAACAAATCATTGGTAGAATTCATTGTGATCTCACATAATACATAATTCTTAATATTTTTGCATGTCTATGTTCAGCTTACTAAAATCATTTGCATTCTACACAAGTGTAAAAATCATAGTTTTGCATAAAACCTTGAATAATATTTCACATAAAGGTATAGATCTGTTTTGAACAATGAAAAGTGGAAATTAAAGATAGATGAAATTCAGTTACCCCATCAATTCAAGATAATAAATTGTGCTAGAATAAGTAATGTTTGTAGAGAATTCAAGAATACTTACTGCAGTTTACAGGATAAGTACAGATTTATAACCAATTGTGTAATTTCAAATGTAATTTCAACATATCTTTTTTACAATGCTCACAGTAGAGAACATCAGCTGTATTAACAGGACTTCTTTATCAAAATTATCTCAAAACAAGCCACCAACCACTGTACAGATACAAACCACCACATTTTTAATTCATACATGAATAGGAGGGAGTTAAATTCCTTTGACAATCTATGGACATAAGCCCACAAAATCCTTAAATTGTACAATGTCAAAAACACAACCAGTCCTTCCCAAAGGGGAAAAGAGAAGAAACAACAAAGAAGTGGATCTGTGTTTGAGTGATGGACAAAACTTGTTTACACTTTCTATAAAATTCAGACATTCCAACAAAGTAATACTTTGAATATTGCCTCACTGAACTAGTAAAAACTAGATTGCTTTTATTTGTTTTGTGATTTCCAGATTGCCAGTATCTGTAGCAAAAAGATTGAGGAAAAAAAGTCATTTCATGGCACTATTTCATTGGATTTAGGCAATGGTATATTCTGTTGCTGTTGATTTTCCTTATTGATTTGGTAGCTGTGAAATCCATATGCTAATGCTTCTAATGATCAACCATTCCTTTTGGCTTTTGGTAACAAGTATTCTCATGCAGTTAATATCAAAAAGAACTTTGTGCTCCACACCTATGATTTCCAAATTTCCATTTTTAAATTCTCCTAGTCTCAGGAAGGTAGTACATTGCCTTTCCTTTTTGCCCCCAACAGTTTTTTCCCCAACTTCCAGAGCACCATGATGCAAAACATCATTTTGTCGGTCTTCAGTACCAGTGACAATTTTGATTCTGCTAATTTTAAGAGGCCTATCAAAGACAATGACATAAAAATCTCCAGTTGAGGGTGCTTTCGCCCAGAAGTATTCATCCACACTACTATATGCCTTGCTCGCCTCATAATTCTCAAATACATTCATATTGGTATGCAAGTTGGCAGGAGGGTTATCTGGAAGGTCAAATGAATCCTCTTCAAAGTCATCATCTTTTAATTTATTTTCAGCTCCTTTGTAAGATGAGTAATATCCCATGTGCTGAAAAAGGGATGGTTTGAAACGTATGACATCCTTTTGAGCCAACAGCCCACGGAAATGTATCAGCAACCAATCACAAGGCATTTCCTGGTAGAACATCAATAAAAAATGAGCCAGGCGAGGGAGATCATGGGAATGATACAATTTCCCAATGTAACCCAACTTGGAAAATTCTAAAGTTACCCAGTAGGTTCCCTCTCGTGAAGTTATGACTTTTTTAATAACAGTCAAAAAGTTTTTTGCACATCGAACATCATCTTCTAACATTACATAATAATCAGAAAGGTTAGCACAAAAGTTAAGCAAGAATGCATAGTCAACATTTTGCTTGGAACGAAATTTCACCCGGTCTTCTGGATCATTGTAATTTCTCTTAAGCCCATCCAAAACTGGATAATATTCTTCTGGTGTATGGATTACCATTAATCTGCCAGCAATTACATGATGGGCAAATTTCTGTGAAATATCTTGAACCATGCTATCACACCAGGTGGAGTCAAATTCTGCCAGATGTACTACCACAGCAATTTCTTTCAGTTCTTCATAACTTGACTGCTCAAATATGGACTTGATTGTCTCCAGCAAATAATTCCCTTTTTTCCGTTTGACTGAAGATAATCCAATGGTAAGATATCCTGAATAATAATAACAAAAAATATTTTAAGTTCTATAGAACTGAGCAATAAAAGCAAATTTGGTTCTTATTCATAACAAATGATCTGGAAGATAAAAACATAACCAAGAAATAATTGTGCATGTCCAGCAGGACGTTTCCCTTTTTGCCTTTGTTGCTTTTGAAACAATCCTCCTTGCATATATCTCTTAGTGAACATTTTGCTTTGTCTTCCCATCCATCCATCTCCCTATCTCAAAAAATACAGGGCCTCTTACAGTTCAAGTGGTGGATTTTTAGACTGTATGTGTTCACATGGGTGAGCTAAATTATGCTAAAATGTCTTCCATTGAAAGTGGTGGGATTTTAATTGTACTTAAGTCTATCTGGATTCATGTAAGAATATATTTTGAATTAGCCTTTCAAAATTGCTTGGGAGACATAATTTTGTCACTTTGAATTCAAAGCACCACAACTGACAGTTTTATAAACCATATATTCTCTATTGCACCCTAGTATGTTTGCCTTATCATTTAAGGAGAAATGAGGGCACATTTCTAACAAGCAGTGAAAGCAGTTGCTGTTGTATCAAAATTACCACTTGGTAAATATGGATAAAGAACCTGGGGATGGTTCCTCATGCTCATCCAAACAAACAAAGATCTATTTTTAAGAGCCTGGAAACAAAGAAGAACTAAGAATTCCCTTAATTTCTACAAAGTTTTAGCTATTTATAAGCTATCACACACACACACACACACACACACACGATAGCTGTCTCTATATAGCTATCATTATTAAAATACGGCATAGTTACGCATACAAGTTCTTTGAACAAGCCAGAACTAACAATGGTGCTTGTAGTGCTTTGTTCATCCCAGGAGAAAAGTCATAAAAGAACTCAGCTGGCAAAACCTATCATTTCCTGATATTCTTTTAATTTCTATCATTTGTCTTTCTTCCATTTTTGTTAGGTAGCCACAAACTGTGCCTCAGGATAGAAATCCCTGAAAGAAAGATAAGTTTATGTCCATGTACATTACCTGGTGGCCTAGTTCTGATGGAATCTTTCTCTCTCTCCCCCGTCATTCTCCTCTCATCAACTAAAGACCCTTCCCCTCTTTCTTGCCTAGAAAACAACCTCTCTTTTTATTCTCAGATTCCAAGTTAAGCTGTGACCTTCAATACGCTGAGATGTTCCCTGCTTAGCATTTAAATATGTTTATGTGGTGTTAATGTAATGCTACATCTTTAAAATCTTTACTTTTTTCTTTGCTGTAGCAAGAAATTTAAAACTACATCTGTATATTTCTTTCTTTGCTATAGCAATAAGCTTTGGGATTTTTCTCCTTCACTACTGTAACAAGAAGCTACATCTTTTAATATATTTTTTTGCTTGCTTACTTTTACTTAGTCTATGGCTAAATTCTCTGTATGTTCAATTAAAGAAGACCACTTCTCAAATTCCACTACTTCCTTTTTTTGAACTTGCATTCTCTTTCTCTCATTGAATGCAAGGTATTCCATTCCCCATAGATAGTTAACTGCTCAGGTTCTCTGGGTTTGCATTTGGACTGCAATTATTTAAGAATGCTGGCTTAAGCTGTTAATAGTATCTATTGAATATCAAAGGATTATTTGATAACATTATATGGCTTTTGCATCAAATATTTTTCAATACAATATATTTATGGATTATTAATTATAGCTTCTGATTAAGTCTTCATCACTTCATTTTAGAATTCCAGATTACATAAACTCATTTATAAGTCTCTGGATCCTAGAGAGAAATGATGCTATGTGGTAGGTCTTTTTTTTTTTTTTTTGTAACATGGACCAAAATATGATTTGTTTGTTTTTGCTTTAGAATTTTGTATGCATCTACTGATGATAGTTTGGAAACATAGTTATGCCTTAGCACATTCTAGCAAGTTGGGTGAACTAGCTTTTCTGCCCTAATTCACCTGTATGATCAGGTACTTCGTGGGAGCAATATATGATTTCATGAGCAAAATTGCTATTAGCTGCTTAATGAGAACATGAGAACATGTTCTGTTTCCCAGATCTATGAAAATTGTCATAACTACTGAAACTAGAGCTGCTCTATTTGTTTGATATCCTACTTTTGAAAGGGCAAATGGCTGCAGTCTCTTATATCTAAGCCTCAGCAGAGACAGGGAGCATCTGGCTCACCTTTTCTGGATTTCGAAGTTGAGCAGATTTAGTCCTGGTTAGTATTTGAACTAACCAATGAACCCCAGAGAAGTAAACTAGACATTAAAGTAAAAAATGAAATATCCTTCTGGAAGAAAGCAAAGTCAAGCTGCTTCAATACAGATAGCAAGCATGCCCAGGGGTCCCCCAGAAGTTGAGCTCATCTTGAGGACATCTTTACTTTTATACCATGTAAAGATCAAATTCTAGGCAGATTCAAAGGGTGTTCCCCTGTTAAGTGAGATTACAGAGCCCTTTTCATTCTCTCTTCTTTTGGATTGCATATAAGCTTTTTATGTTCTGTGAAAAATTTAATGGCATTGCCCTCTAAAAAGCTGATGAACTTACTTTTGCAACATTTTCTTTGTGACATTTAGAGTAGATAAAAAAAAACTATTTGTTGTTAAGAAAATGGAAAAAATCTGTTACTTACTTTTTCTTATTAAAGGTGTACCAGCCAGATAGCGATAGGAAACATTTATTGATCCTGAGAAGTTGGACAGATCTTTAAAACTGTGAACATACCGCTCTGAATTTAATTGATGTGTTGCCGTATCTCTGATTAACTGCTTATCTCCATTCTAAAAGTTGGGAGAGAAAAGAAAAACAAAATAAAAGATACACAGCATAACTACTGTAAGAAGTGGAGGGAAAAATCTAGCAATATGAACAATATCTTGTATTATTTATCTGCTTCAATCTTACTTTACATTTATTCCAGTTACAGACATGTTTAACATGGCAGTTCCAAATGAAGACATTATCACTGACATCCAAAGCAGCATTAATCAAATTGAGCCAAAATTTCATAATGAATGCGGAGAATGGAAATGCATATTTAGAAATATGAATCTGTACTGGCATGCTGGACCAAGATACAAAGTGGATACTATATTTTCCTCATCTCTCCACTATCCTAAAAATTTCCTCTGATTTTATAAGCACTCTTTTTTCCCATTATGCCACAGTTATCAATTAAAACTAGGTACTATTCAAATCAATAGTATTGGAGATTTATGACACTCAGTTTCCATGATATCTGAATACTTACAGGTTTAACAGTTTGTAGATTTGGAAATGAATGTTTGCTTAGTCCCTTTTCAGATTCAAGATCAGGAATGTCCAAGAGGTAGAAGGTGTTGGATCCTATGTATTACTGTGCCACACTTACTAACTTACCTCTTTACTCCATTTCTAAAATTAATTACAATTATTTTTGTATAGCTGATGGGTGAGAACTGTCTGTTCTATGATCCTCTGGGAAATGTTTCCAGAATTGAAAGGGCTGTAGTCATTGTTGTTAGACTTCTCTAAACTGGGTCAACAAAAAAACATCAAGAATAGGTTTCCAAGATATGAAAGCTCAGATAAATTGTTTGATTATAAAAAAGGTAAATAAGTCATTGTTTAAGAATTCTAGTGATTGTTGTGAATGAATGCAAGATTTGTGTACAATGAAAATAAAGTTCAGATTCTCCTTACAGGTTGTTTTTTTGCCTGCCCATGCAGTCAAATAATCTACAAGCTTATCTTTTTTTGGACAAGGACACTTTTCATCTGACTCTTGTTTTGGTAATAAACTCAACTAGTATCAGGATGTTTGTGTTCATTTGATGAACAGCCCTCCAAATAATAATAACATCAACAACAACACATTATGGCCTGAACATATCTGAGATAAAATGATATGGCCTGTCTTAGTGCATGGGAGAATAATCCCTGGAACAGAGGGGACACCCTCTGTGATGAATGACATGTGCTATCTAAAAGATCAAAGACAAAACACTATAAGCATCTAGATATTTAACAGGTGGTTGATGAGGGGCCGGAGTGCAACAAACAACTTGTTCTTGTTGTTAAAGGCTTGACACAGTGGCAGGTAAGTATAGGTAGTTCTCAGGTATGGAACTACCAAAAATCCTAAGGAGAAAGCAAGTAGTGTTAAATACTCCAAAATGTAATGGGCTAGAATCCAATCCCTTTTGTTTGAGAATAATGAACTCTATATTTTTTTTGCTTTGGTAACAGACTGAAGTTGTTTGTTTAGAACTGTCACGTTTATTAATTTTGATTTCTTTGAAACAATGGCAAAGAATCACAGGAGCCAATAGTATTCCCTCTATGAGACCAGCAAGACTGCCAAAAGTCATAATTCTGTCTGTCTGTCTGTCTGTCTGTCTGTCTGTCTGTCTGTCTGTCTNTATCTATCTATCTTAGGTATTAACTCGATAATATCTAGCAGTTTAGTGCATTTTTCCTGCAGTTGCACCCAACGTTATAGGAAAGAGGGTAGTGGATGTTATATTAGTAGGGGAAAATTGAGAAATTTAATGGATTTATGAAAATGACTATGTTTTTATAACAAGGGAAAATCAAGGGTTGTATAGGGATTGTAAAATCAATAAGATTCTGATTTCTAGGATTAAATTAGGTTAAAGGATAAAGTCTTATCTGTTACAAACCTCTGACTTCAGAAGACAGCAAGATAAGAACTCCTGTAAATGGGAAAAATGATTGACTCCAAATCGCATGGAACTTGAGTGTTTTAGACTGAAAATAAAAGTTTAAAAATTCTTCTTATGACACAGCTGAGATAGAAGGAGGTCCACTCAGTTGCCCAACATGCCATGCTAAAACAACATGAATGTCTCCATATGGAAGTCCCATGAGTTCACTCCAGTTTGATGTGGTCTTTTCTCCTTCAAGGCCATCTCTGATAGTCAATATTTCATTATTTAGCTAAATAATCATAAATTAAAATGTTGTTTTGCAATATGGTTATTGTTATTATTCTATTATGTGTGGATATTTTGAATGCTAATTAATGTTTCATTTAACTAAGTCAGATAGAGTGCTCAATGTACCCCTGGCTTTTTACTATAGATTAATAAAAAGAGAGTAATATAATACTTTTATTGTAAAATCTGTTTTCTCCTACTCCTGGAAATAAGGCTAGAAGCTAGGATCTCAGATTTTCTTTGAAATAAGCACTGAATGTGATTTCACTAATACAAAATTTGATTGTCTGAACAATGCTTCCCTGTGATTCATCTATCTCTTCTGTATAAGTGCCTTCTTTAATGCATCTCAAAGCTAGGTTTCCTCTACCGGTATTCTGGTCTATGTCTCAGGGGATATTCATGCAAAAACTACTTTGTTGCAATTTCACAAAGGAGTTCTTGCATTGAATTTTAGTCCTTTTTCATGGAAGTTTAATGTGGTTAATGCTGGTAAGCAGTTTTAGTCATAGTGCATGCCTGGAAACAAGAGAAATTTAAATACACTTAAAAATTCAAAGAAGTCAATGTCCCTGCATTTTGTCTCCATCTTTTGAAAAGACTCAGCAGTAATGCAATCTATTTCCAACTTCTGACAGCTGTGTGTCTTCTCACCTCCTCCTTTGTCCCTTAGCTGCCTCTGCCAATTTGTTTTTTCTCCATACCTTTCCCAAGGGAAGATTACAAAGTAAACTGAACTTCTTTCTTGTTCTCTCCTCTCTCACTGAGTCACTCTGAAAAAGGTGACTGGGTATTTACCAAAGAAGGAGGTGAAGCAGAATATTTGATCATAAAAGGGGGGAGGGTTACTAGATATTTTCCAGCTATGTTCTGACATCAAGTGTCTATATTCACTCTTGTTTGACATGACCTCTCTACTTATTTATAAACTGCTCATTCTCTGAAGGATATATATTGGTAGGTTATATTAATTAATTAAGATAAAACAATAGGGCCAAGTGTAATACATAATGAGCTAAAGTGAAAGATATATTACATATGTCTCACTGACAGAGAAGCAGTGAAGGGACAATGGCATGTTTAGAAAAAGGACTTAGAAAAAGTGAGTGATTAAAACCAGGTCTTCATCTGGCACAAAAGGCAAATATTGTTAACATTAGGAAGGTCATTCTAACTTGTGTTGCACTTCTATTATCACTGCCTCAATCACTTTCACATGTTCATTCAGGGTCCTGAGGACTACACATCTAAGTACACCTGGAGAGTTTTAAAATGTTTGTTGTTTCCTATGCTTTTAGATTTCAAATACAAAAGCTTTCAGAAAACATAATGAAACCATTTATCTTCTTTATTAATCAGAAGACAAATAATATAATGGAGAAATCAGAAGAGCTGAGAGCTGTGGTCATAAAGAGAGAGAAAAAAGGAAAACAAAGAAACAAGCAAAGAAATCAAAAGCTTGATAAGAGCACAGTGGTTAGAATGCAGTACTGCAGGCTACTTCTGCTGACTGCCAGCTGCCAGCAGTTCGGCAGTTCAATTCTCACCAGCTCAAGGTTGACTCAACCTTCCATCCTACCGAGGTCAGTAAAATGAGGACTCAGATTGTTGGGGCAATATGCTGACTGTGTAAACTGCTTAGAGAGAGGGCTGTAAAGCACTGTGAAGCGTTATATAAGTCTAAGTGCTAGTGCTGTTATTAAAGTTCAACATCTATACTGGATCTATTTACAAATGAAAATAAACCATTAATTATTTTAGCCATGGTTTGTTGAATAAGCTAAAAACAAGACAGATGAGCAGGATAATCATTTGGCCAATTCCTGATTTGTTGTATATCCTTTCTAAGGCAATCTTGCCTTGAACCTCTGTGGATTGATTACAGGTTTGTTGCAAAACAAAACTAACCTATCAATAAGCTATGATTTCCTGTTCACCTGATACACTAAACTAGAAGTAGGAAAACACATTGTTTACTGGGAGCTATAACTGAGCCAATATCATATTTAGCTGAACTTTTTAGTAATGTTTTGCAGAAACAATGACAATGATGTCATAATATCATTAATTCATAATGTCCCACAGCTAGCTATGGCAGGTCTTGAAGAAACATTGCAGAGAAATATTAGGGAAAGGTAGGAGAGTTTCTTCTTTTTCTAAAAAAAAAAACCTGTAAAAATTGGTAGGAAACAATGTGTCTGTATCTTGACATTTGAATTTTGGTGGGTTGGTAGCTTTATGGAAGCTATAAAAATCTGATCTGATTATTTCTAAAGGTACTTTGCTGTTCAATGTGAATTCAGAATGGATCAAAAATTATGTATGAAATTAAGTTTTGAGGTGATGAAAAACATCAAAGCAAAATAGAAATTCTCAATCTTTATCTGCTTGTAGTCTGCTTAAACTATAATTTGTGTTCCTACCTATAGTCAACAGAAACTTGGTTTCATAATATATTTAAATGCATTCTCCGAATGGGCCTTAAAAATCTCAGGAGAATTATACAAGCAAAGCTGAGACTTGGCAATTAAATGTATCAGTTTTGTTTTAAAAGAAACAATGAGGGACAAACCTTTTTTATTATTAAAAAAAGACAAATTAAGTGTAAGACATCATGCCATCTGGGAAGTTCACATAAAGATCTGAAAACAAGCAAAACAGAAATAGCATAAAGTGCAATAAATAGAAAGCAACAGGATGCACCTAGAGGATCTCGAGTAATTAGCAAACCAAAGTGAATCAATGAATGTGACAAAAACATGATATAAACCAGATCAAATTGAATCAAAAGTGAGGGGGTGTGAATAAATAAAATCTTACAAAATATTTTAATGCAAACAGTGCCGTTAGAAGAAGCTATATTTCAAAACCCTAGTGGACTAAAATGGCTAAACAGGGAATTTTCTTACTTGTAAAAAGAAATGTGATTAAAATTGGAATATTCATCTACAAAAGCAAATTTTGTCAGTGATAAAATCTGTATCAAATCAAACATGAATTATAGTCAGTTGGAAAAGGTATTTTGACTAAGTCAAATGGTCCTTTAAAAAAATCAGATTCTCTAGAAGTCTCCCATGCAAGAAGGAACAATAGAAGTCATTTTTGACTCTAAGGTTGTGAACATCAAATTATTACCCATCAATTCCATATCTTTGGCTGGCAAAGAAATCTAGCTACATGCTGTTGAAAACAGAATTGTGGTATTGATAAACTTTTGAACTAAGTCTGCAAGCAATTTATATGTTCCTTGCCCTGATATTTCTTACTGGGTCTGAATTTTTTTTTTGAAGGAATCCAGTTTCTGAGAAAGAAGAACATATTTACAGCAGCACATGGAATTCTATTTCCACTGTGCTACAACTTCTGACCAATAGTAACCTTCATTATACTGAACATGGATTCTTAGGGTGATACCAGACAACCCTTGACCGGCTGAGCCATCCTTTCAGAGATACTTCCTTATCTAAACAGGGAATCTGAATGACCATGGGAGGGCAAAAAGGCAGTGGGAGCAGAAGTGATTTCTGACATCCTGCTGGCTTCCACACTGAATTTTCTACTGGGAAGTTGGAAAGCAGCATTAGAAATCTTCCCTTTTCCTTTCTGTTTCTCTTTCCCTCTCCCTTCCCAGCAGACAGGTAAGTGATTGTTGCTGGGTATGGGAAGAGCCATAGGCAGTGGTGGGATTCAGCTGGTTCATACCACTTTGGCAGATTTTTTGTTGCCCAGGTCCAGAATGGACTTCCGGAAGCGGCATCCACACAGAGAACTGGTTGTTCACATATTTGAATCCCACCACTGGCCATAGGATTGCAACAGTGGCTGGGAAACTAGGAAAATGTCATGGAATGTATAAAATGAGCATTATATGATACAGCCCAGCAACCCCAAAACAGATACAACTTCCCTGAATTTCATTCCTTTGGGTCCTGGATTTTGGATGCATATCTGAGTTAGCCTATTTGCAGGTACATTGGTTTAAAAACTGTTGCCCTGTGATGCATTGTTTCACGCAGTTCAAGTTATGGGAATGAGAGGTTTAGCATTATATAGATTTGCTGTTCCATTTGTACTCATAAAATCATGCAGGAATAAGGTTCTATCAGAGACTGTTATATTTGTCTTATTTCATCTTTTTGTCAGTGCACCCTTTCCTCATTTAGTAACTGCAATTTGTTCCAGTGACTTTGTTGTTAAGCAAAATGGTTGCTAAGTTAACATGTGACCAGGTGGAGGGGAGAGGAGGGAGGGAGACTGTGAAGATTGCTGGTTGCTGTCATCTAATTCAGGCAAAGCTCTCTCATGCAGCTATGCCATCATTATTGTGACTCCAGCATGCACTGTTGTCAGGCATAGAAATTTGGTTATGAGTCTGCATATTGGTCAGAAAATGATTTTTGTTTTACTATGGTTTATTATTGGTTTATTGCAAACAGTTACTGAGATACTGTGGTTGTTAAACAGGGAGCTGGTATAAATGCTTTTTCCCCCCTTACTAATGTTGTTGCACAGAGATTTGATTTGAGGATTTGACCAAATTTATAAAGGAAACGCCTTTCCAAAATGGACTGACAATTTGACTCAAACCATTGAATTAGATGCCTCTAAATTAATTCAGTGATTTGGAAGGGCTTTGCTAACAATATTTAAAAATCCAGATCAAACTAATTGCAATTTGACTCAGATCATCAACTGAAAATTTAAATTAAACCAGAACTCTTTCTTTACACTACCCTGAACAATTCATTTTTTCCTTTGGACTTTTGCACTTTATTTGCTTTTGTTTAGAAGGTCTGCTTGTTTTTGTTATCCTGTGTTATTAAAGAGCAATTAATTCTATATAATATCCAACTTACCAAGACATAGCTATCTTCAATGTACAAGTTCAAGAACAACAAGCAAATGACAAGGACTCCTAGAAAGGATACAGCGGATCGTTTGCGCAAGCACCTCATTTTGTCCCAAAGCTTCAATGTACATCTCACATGGAGATACAGCACCTCCTAAGGGAGAAAAACATAGTAACATTTGATTGGGGGATTTCGCTATTGCTGGAAATTTGCTTTTTTGATTACATTTTTAACAAAGTAAATACATAAATTCATTTCCAGGTTGTAGTTATTCCATAATACTCACTATCTTGGAAAGGCTTGGTAGGAGTTTTTGTTTTAATCTGCTTCCTTTTTAAAACATGTTTCTAGTCATTTTAACTGATTTTTTTTAACTTTTTGGCTAAAATGATCTATCAGTTGCATTTTCTATCTTGGATAAAATAAGGAATACAGTACTCCAGATATGGACATAATTCCCTGCAATTTCCACACAATCATCATGAAAACAAATCTAAGAATAATTTATGTTCTTTTTTTTTTATAGAAGACTATAATTTGGGGCAGATTACATGTTACATAGAATGTAAACTTTTAAAATTGTTATTATTGTTTGTCTGTTTAAATGGAAAACAACCTTTGCAGCCTACTGATTTGACATACAGAGCGGTTAGATAATTTAGTCAAATTACATTGGAAGGAAACAATATGTTAGTTAAAGGAAATTATCAAGGAAGTGAATAATGTAATTGACATGTTTTGATTTTTCTACAATGAAGTTGTAATAATTGCCTTTTTACTAAAAATAACATTTATTAGTAATGCTTTAAAAATCTTGTTAGTTTCTAAATAACCCATTTGGGTGGTTGATGCTTTGAAATAAATGCTGTGCAATACACATGATATTGGGAATACCTTCTAAAACAGGGGTGTCAAACTGCCAGCCCATGGGCTGGTTTCATCATAATGAAGCCATGCCCACCCCATTGCCAGCAATGCAAAAAGAGTTGTGACACATCGCAATACGTCATGTGACGTGGCGAGTTTGAAGCCCGTGTTCTAAAATATGAGTTGGGGAAAAAATATGGCTGCTTTAATGATTTAAGCAAAGGTGCTTTGAATCTGCTCTCATACATTGCGAAGACTTTTCGAAGCACAAGTAAAGTTCTACAACTCAATAATACTCTAAGAGATTTTGCTGCAATTAAAACATCCTGGCTTACCAAATTATTAATGAATGGTGCCAATTAAAGTTTATTGCATTAGCTGCTTCATAAGTTAAAAAGTCTAATTCATGTTTCAAAGGTGAAAGTGCATTGTCATTTTGTTCCTCATGCTATTCAGGAAAAATAAAAGTGTATACCCTATAGATATATATGGAGATGGTAAACAAATTCACATATTTATGTACAATACAGTACATTAAGTACAATATCTGAAAGAAAATAATACCAAAAATGCTGAGTTTCAAAAATAAAATAAAAATAAGATGTTGGTTATATCTAGAATGGCAATACCATTTTGTTGAGAAAAAAAAACCCTTTCCTAACTTCATTACTAATTGTTCTGAAATCACTAGATGGCAGTATGAACTTATAGTTGTTGTTTCTGCAACTATTTTACCTCTTTACAATTAGGTTACAAAAATGCATCATTTTATTTTTTTTTCGTTAACACATTTTGGACCAAATCTGATTTAACACTTTTCCTCTCAAAAGAAGCTTACAAGATATTAAAAAGGTTACATCAGAATTCAAAACTGATGTGGATTTTTTTCCCTCTGGGTGAGGAAAAAATGTAAGGCAAAGACAAAAGCTGTCTGTTCACTAAAAAGGCTGTTTCCAAAATTCATTAACTATGTGGCTGCATATGCCACAGAAATAGAACAGTGAAAATAATTTATTTGAAATTGTGTATTGCATTTTAGAGAGATTAATTATGCACACTTTACAAGAAAACAGAGAAAACAGACAAAGAGAATAAAACAGGAGGAATGAAAAGATAAGCAGTTTTACAAAATATAAATATTATTTCACCTCCAAATCTGTGAAAAGAGGCAACACAATAAGGCTGGCTGAATAAGAGATACAATTTTATTAATTAATTTGGAGATTCTTTAGGGGAGATATGTTCATTCATTCATTCATTCATTCATTCAATTTCTACACTGCCAATCTCTATTAAAATAACAGACTTCTTTCTTTTTACTTGTTCTGCGGAGATCCATACTACTAAAAGTTAAGGATGGAGAATGTCTCCTCACTTTTCTAAGTTCCTCCTGCTTGACTCAAAGTATCAAATCTATAATTAAAAGTTATCTTTGTTCCATACTGTTGATTTACCTTAAAAGTACGTCTAAAGCTTCTGGTTACAGTAATCCTTGTCATTAAGGAAGTTGTCACATTTAAAGGGTGATCCAACTGTTGGATCACCACAAGTCAATGAGATAAATGTAAAAATGCATATACATCAGAATTCTGCTACAATGGATCAATGACCTATCTGGTCCACCAATCTGTTCCCACAATGACCAAATGTTCAAAAGTAGGATACTAACTGCACTGTTTTTTATTTATTAATTAATCACATTTAAAATAAAAAGAGAGAACCAGCAAGCAATAAGAGAAAGCAAAAATAGTATAGAATAATATTGTTCTATATTGTATACAGATATATAAATATCTGTAAGTAAACAAAGGAATTCCCAAAGTTGTACAAATGGAACAACACATATTTACTAGAAATTAACCATAAAGAAACATTAAGTATATTATACAATTTTAACAATGTAGCAAGAATCTAGATCCCTGAGCTGAGTGCCAATTGTCATTTAAGATGCAAAACCAGAGAAAATAGAATAAGGGCAAAGAAAATTACTAAAAATCCTGTAGATAAATATACTTTCCAACTTCTCCTTTGTTGTACTCTGACTAATGTACAATATTTATAGACTTTAATTATATCAATTTATATTCTAAGGCAAAGGTCCCCAACCTTTTGGGCGCTAGGGACCAGTTCCGTGGAGAGAAGTTTTCTGCGTACCGGAGGGGGCATGGTTTCATGTACTGCCTGCATCCCACAGATGGGGCTTTGCTTGTTTGTGTGGCCCAGTTTCTGGCATGCTGCAGCCCGGTATTGGTCCACAGACCGGGGTTTGGGGACCCCTGTTCTAAGATACTGTTCCCAATACTAAAAATTTCTAGTAATCACTGAAGCTCTTACCCTCCATAACTTTCAAATCAGATCAACGAGTATCCAGCTATAGAATTCCCTTCAATCAGATTAATGGAGGAAACAAACACTGTTTCTTAATTCAAGCAGGACAGAGGCACCTGAACTTTAATAATTGCGTCACTTCATTCCTGGTTGTTCTGTGATCTTTTTAGCTTGGCTCCTTTTCCAGAACCAAATGGAGGCTTTGAGACAAGCTATTTGGGAAATATTCAAGTAAAATGCATGGCATTAAAATGTGTGTTAACAGAGAGCTTGTGTCTGTGAGCTTTTCTATAATGTAATTACAAGATAATCTTAGCTCTAAAACAATATGCACATTAAACACATTTGCTAATGTTCTTAGCTTTTAAAAAAGTAATGACTTATAAAATTAAAACTATCCCCCCCCCCCCCAAGAATACTGGTTACTAACAATGCACAGTATTTGCTTCCTTGGTGTCACTTTGGATATATATCTTTATACTTTATGGTTCAGTCTCATGCTCTGCTTAGCTGAGGTCATTATCTAGAGGAGCTGATGCAAGCAGACCTTCCCCATCACTCATATACAAGGACACATTTTCTTCTGATTCCAATAGGGTATAGTTCAGCTCTAGCATGTTGCTGCATCTTCTCCTGTGCCACTATTTAGCAAACCTGTTTGTCACATCTATGGAGCCATCAAATTGCACTGTCTATCTTGCATTAAAGTGCTATTTAGAAAATATGGATGGTGCAAAGGAAATGCAGTACTGTCTGGTTACAGTTCACATAATGCATTTTATTGTTTGGGAAGCATTGGTTGTTAACAAGATTACTATCAAATATGATGGATTTTTTTTTACAATGTACAGTGTACAATTTCCTTAGATTTTATCAGAACCGATAATCTGACTAATTATGAAGATTTTTTTAAAAGGTTATAATCTGTGGGAACCTTAGTGCTGAGTTTGTTTTCTTGCAGACATTTCATTATCCAACCAGGTAACTTCATTGGTGCTAGAAGGAAGTGGGGTTTGCTCTCTGTTAATATACGCATGGCTTGCCCTGTCAGCGTTGGTGGGAACATTCTTAGTAGGTCCTTGATTAGGCTATTGACTTGTTACTGCTTATTGGTCTGGAATTAATCCTGGTTTTAATCTCTGCTTATTTGGGTGTTGATTGCTGGTGAGCAGGTGTTTGTCTTTTTCTTTCCTTTTTAGCTTTTTGATTGTCTCTTTTGAATGGTATGTAAATATTGTTTATCTCTATATGCCTGTTGATGGCTGATTTGTCTAAGTGCCAGGCTTCCAGGAATTCTCTAATGTTTTTGGACTTCTGTTGGTGTAGGTTGCTCACAGTTTCCCAGTTGAAACTATGATTAAATTTGTCCATGTCTTATGGCAATAAGGAGTTTTCATCATGTCTTCTGGCTGCTAGTTGGTGTTCACTGATGTGCTCTGGTAATCTTCTACTTGTGTGTCCTACATCGTGGCTATTAAAGCCCTTATACTAAATGTAAATGTTGAAAATGCCTTTTCTTTTTGTGCAACTGGATCTTTTGGTTTACTTAAGATGTTTTGAAGGGTGATAGTTGGTTTGTGTGCTACAATCATGACATAGGGTTGTTTCTGAGATGTTTGTATATATGGCAGTGTTATCTTTTTCATGGGAGTTGATTGGGCTAAGTTTAATTGAGTGGTCAGGCATTTTTATAAAGTTGCTTGAGTATCCATTTTGTTGGAAGATAGTTTGTCTGTTTCTTTATCCTGATGATCAGAATCACTGATCTAAAGAGTGTTCTTAAACAGTTTTTCTTGTAGGAGGTTGGATTGCTACATTGATAGTGGAACACTTGGTTAGTGTGAGTGGTTTGACGATAGACTTGTGTTTCTAATTTGCTATATTGCCTCTCCTGATGCATATATCCAGAAAGGGTAGTGTGCTATTTTCTTCTTCCCTTATGAATTTTATTCCTTTGAAAATGTTGTTGATTATTTCATATGTCTACTCTAGTTGTTCCTTTTTCATTATGACAAAAGTGTCATTTACATACCTAATCCATACTAGGGTTGTATGTATGGGAGTGCTATACTTTCTAGACATTACATTTGTCTAGAAGTATGATGATGATGGTTTGTCTGAAACAGAACAGAAACAGAACCAACTCAAAGCAGAAGACAGAGCAGCCCTCAAAAACCTAAAAGATCAAACTATCATCATCCTACCAGCAGATATATCAGAATGACATATTTTGATACAACATTATTTTAAAACAATGCATCAAAACTTCACCACCATCGAAACTTAGAAAAAAAATATGTCCATCAATATTTGGCTGATATTATAATCATTTAGTTAATTTTATCCTGTTTTTATTTTTTCATAAATAATACTCCTTTGTCCTCCTATTTTCCTTGCAACAACAAATCTGCGAGGAAGGTTGGTTTGAGAAAGAGTGACTGGCCTAAAGTCATCCAGTCAGCTTCCATGCCTAAAGTGGGATTAGAACTCACAATCTCCCATTTTCTAGCCTGGTGCCTTACCACTAATCCAAACTTGCTCCCACATCTACATTTCTTGAACATATTATTTCATATTTGTGTTTTTTTCCCTGGGACAGTTGCAACATATTACATCTTTCAATTGATATGATCACCTATCTTCAAGCATGTTCAAATTTATCTTTCTATTCTTCTTCTTTAAAAGCTGTTAATGATGCCCCCAGGCCTATGTATTATTGCCTTCGTCAAACTTCAGAAGAGAAATGATATTTCAAAACACTATCAAAATAACAGCATGTCTCCCATGGATAATATTAAATTAAATTAAATTAAATAGGACACATAATTTCAAAGTCATTAAACAGATTTATGGAATTTCTTGCTAATGAAGTGAGAAACAGCGCAGGCAAAAAAGTATATTGAAGATCAAAATATAGATTATGATTTATAATAAAACTTTATTGTACAAAAGAAAAATATGGCAGATTTCCTCAAACTGTATATTTATTATCAATCCAAAAAGAGAAAGAAAATATCAAAAGGGAAGGGGAGGGGAGGGGAGGGGAGGGAAGAGAGGGGTCAAGACAGGATTGGGATAGGGTGAGGTGGGAGCTGTAGAAGGTTTACTTGGGAAAATTTATTTCCTCCCTCCCTCCCTCCCTCCCTCCCTCCCTCCCTCCCTTCCTTCCTTCCTTCCTTCCTTCCTTCCTTCCTTCCTTCCTTCCACTATTTACTTCATTTAAAAAGTGGATTAATTTAAAAAATTAAAAAAAAGTAAAAAAAGAGAAACTCTCCTGTATGGTCTCTTAGGGCAGTAGTCCTGCTGTTCTCTCTCATCATTCTCATAATCCTCCAGGAATTGCAGTGAGCCTGTCCTGAGATATTGCAATGTCAAGAACAGCCTTTCATATCTACAAGCCACGTAGAGCTTAAAAAGAAGTTTAAAAAGCAAAGTCAAATGAAAAACCTATTTCCAAATAGTAATTTCACTTTGAAAATGGCACCTATTTTCATAGGGGAAGAATGTTTTAAGTAGATTGAAAGAAGAACATGCATCAAAAGATTCAGAGGAGGCACATAGCAAGAAAATGCCAGTAAATGTAATTTCTAGGGATGATTCTGTGTTCCATTCCCATCATAATCTGCCTTGAAATATATTTTGGCAAGGATGCAAAGGAAAGATGTTGGGCATTGGCCATGAACCAATGCCTTGCCTGTAAACAAATGCCTTTTTTTTTTTTTAAGTAAATGTGGTGGTTTGCTTTCCTGTCATTCTGCTCCATTCAAGAAAAGGATCTAGAACAGTCTATCTCAACTTTGGGAATTTGAGATGCATGAATTTCAATTCACAGAATTCCCCAATCAGCATGCTGGCTGGGGAAGTCTGGAATTTTTAAGTTCCCAAGGTTGGAACTTTAAGCGTTTAAAGTTCCAAAGGTTGAGAACACTGGACTAGCATAATGCCCTAGGTGGCTCTATATTTTCCGTTCTGATATGCATCTTAGTTAAAATTAAGCAAAAGAAATCAAAATAAAATAAAATAAAAAGGAGATACTGTGTTGAAATCCTTTTTGCATCCAAGAAGGGAATGTTCCCAAAATAATGAACCCTTACATAAAATATCTTCTCCTTTTAAAATAATAGTTAAAATATTACAAGTGCAGGTCTGGAAAAAAGGAACAATTAGTTTGGAGTAGATGTAGCAATGGTCTGCATCAGTATAAAATGATTATTTTCAGTTTCATGTGCTTATTTTTTCAGTAGAACTAAATTATGTAAATATTTGGATATGAGAACTCATATTTCTTCACCTTAGAAAGCTTAAAAATGTTGCTCTACGTTAATATAAATATTGAAAATTAATTTATTTAAAAAAGAATTGCAAAGAGATTTATGAATTTAGAGTCATATAGGGATATATAAAACACTTTGGAAGTGCTGATTCCATTTCAAACACAATATATTCTTTTGTATCTATAGGTTTTCAAAAATCTATTTTCATTAGTATGTTCCAGCTATGGCAGTTTCTCATTAAATAAATATATAAATGAATAACTGCTTGACAGCAGAACTTTGAACCTACCTGTTTTTCCCACATGCACAAACATTTTCCAAGCACCCAAACAAACAGATATACATACTGATAAACACCTGCAAAGAGTAATATTTTGCTTTGTAGTAGAATACAACTCTTTCTGTATCCAACTTCCCCCTCAAAGAAAAACAGGATATAATGAATATGGATGATCCATTAGGAAATGCTCTACAACAACCTTTTCTAATTTAAAATTTTCCAGATGTATTGGGGTACAATTTTGCAGAATTTCCATGTAGCATGATTTAGGAACTTTAGGACTTTTTGGTTTAGGACATCTGGAGAGAACCAGAATTAAAAATGCTTGTGGAGTAATATATTCCAAACAATTCCAACATATCCAAACAATTATTAGAATGACCTTTGCTTTGAAAGCTGATTGTGGTTTGAAATTGAATTATATACAGAGATAAATTCTTCCACCCATAACCAATAAATCTCATTCTCTTGTTATGTTGTTTTTGAATCCAAAGTATCATTTCCCAGACACTCTTCACTGCATGGAGCTTTCCATATATCATCAATTCATAAGCTCATCAGGGATAAATGAAAAGCATGACAAGATGTTTTAATTTGTACATAGCAGAATAGACTGGGATTTCATTTGTATCTGTGTAATTAAGATCATACCCTATTCCAATAGGACTGAATATTAGATTTTCTTTTGCCTGCCATGCTTTCATTTATAAAATGAAAGATAGAAGGATATAGGTACCATTTTAAACTATACTGAGCACAATTTTGAATTCAAATGTATTCTTTCATGTTTTCCATACATTTAAAATATAACAAGCAATATATATGAAACAATAATATTGATATTTGCATTGAGCTTTAGCAGGACTGTTAAACATTCCCCTGAGAGGAAGTAACATGTAATAACCTCTTTTTTTCCTGAGAAACTGTCCTTGAAATAATGAAACAAAGCAATCTATGTAACAGAAGAAATTAACTTATATTGGAAAAAGTCTCAGTTAATAGGTGGTTCTTGGAAAATATCCTTTGTGTACCCAATTAAAATTTAATTGCTGAAAACAAATATCTATTAACTTACTTGTGTGTGTTTAGTTTAGTTTAGTTTATCGATTAGCCCATAGATAAGATAAGGTAAGATAAGATAAGATAAGATAAGATAAGATAAGATAAGATAAGATAAGATAGGATAAGATAAGATAGGATAGGATAAGATGATAAGATAAGATAAGATAAGATAAGATAAGATAAGATAAGATAAGATAAGATAAGATAAGATAAGATAACCTTTGTTGTCATTTTTTTTACTGTGGGCACAACGGCACACATCAAAAATGAAATTTAGTTGCCTGCTCTCAAGTGAAACACATACATGACACACACCTAAACATACTATGAACAACATGGCCATATCAAAATGCAGAGTTCCGAACACAAATTATTAATAAATTCCTATAAAAACCATTTAAAATGAAATTTGAGTAAAATATAATAATTTACCATATAGATAAGTAAAATAAGATAAAATTATATTTCAGTATCACCCCTACAATCTACCCCAATCAGTCTCACATATGCCAATCTCAGCCAAACCATTTTATTCAAGTACTGTGCCATGTTAAATGTTGTTTTCAGATTCTGGCTGTACATAAGATTTGTTGTTTTAATATGGGGTTCCCAATAGGTCATTCATTTAATATATGAACCAAAGTACCTGTCTCTCACCCTCTTATACAACAACAATTAAATAGTATGTGAGCCAAGTCTTCTACCTTTATCGATCCACAAATACATCCATCATATCATATAGAATGGAACCTCTCATATCTGACCATTGTATCAAGCTATTTGAATCTCACTCACGTGAATTTTGACAGTTGTAACTTTATATAGCTTTTCAAGTTACCAGCCTTACTAAGAGTGGCTATATCATTTTGTGCTTCTGTGTCCATGATTCTTTGAACAGCTCTTTAACATGTAACATAAGAGATAGGAAGGCCACAACTTCTTACAAAATTTGTCAGTTTAGTAATCCAAGAGGGTTGTAATTGTGATTTTATCTGCTCCAATAAACATAACTTAGGGAGTGTATCAGTCTCCATTTTGTTGATTTTGTACCAGTAGTTATATGATCTGATTTTAAACAATGCACGAATTGTATAGATTCCAAATTCAGCTCTGACTGCTGCAGCAGATGTCCTTAGATCTACACCCAAAATACATCTCAGGTGGTAGGACTGTGTTTGTTCTAACACCGTAGTAGAACATAGACCCCCAACTTCTGCTCCATACAACAGCATAGAGGTAACCTTAACTTTATATATTTTAATTAATGGGGCTAGGACCCTGGGTAACTCACTTGTGTGTGAGGGATATCTCTTTCTCAAAGTTGTCCAAAATAATAAGCATTTTCAACATGGTTAAATGTACCTAACACTGACACTCTTGCTATAGAAGTTAAGACAGTAACATTGTCTCGACAATATAAAAAATTCTAATTCTTTATTCCACAATTAGAAGATTTTTGGTATGTTAATTTCATTAAATTCCAGTGGGTGATTTAAAAAAAAACATTTTTTAAAAATGTATGTGTGAAACTAGCAAAAATATTTTTTCTATACTCTCTGGACATGTGTATTCTTAAAAGTCAGATAAACCTGCCCTTAAAAGTCAGAAGACACACAGAAGAAGAAATTTTGCTAACCTGTGTTTCAGTTGTTTAAAAGCAAGGAGAAAATCTATACTCTGAAAAAGTGATCCAGCAAGTATAATCGAGAAGTAAGTTAACTTTTCTTATATTAAAACATGTCATAATTTCTTTAGAAATTATTGAGATTGTGGCATTTATTATTAAGTGGTAAAATAATATATAATTAATATATAAATTAAACAAAAGAGCATAAAAAGAATGTGGGTGGTTCTCACAGTTTTCAATAGTCATATGAACTTACTGCTTTAAAGTGTAAATGGAATTTTAATCAATTTAAAAGTGAAATATATGAAAGAAATAGTGGAGAACTGTGACAGTTATGTACCATTTTTTAAATGTGATAAATCAGTTTCTTAACAAGTAGCCAATTAATTGTAGCCAATTAACTCTTAAAGTAGGAAAGGTCTTTTATCTTTTATATATTTCCAATATCCAAACAAGGGCAAATATAGCCAGTAGAACATTTTAGTTCCTGTGTTAGGGACTCCACAGGAAAAATGCTACTGTTGTGACCTCTCTCTGCCATCTAAGCTCATTAAGACTTGACTATATCCTCTCAGTTGGAATAGTTTCTTCATATTCAGAGTCACTTGTTCTCCTTTATCCTCTGAAAGTAGCCTGCCTAAAGAGATGCTCTTAATAAGAAGAACTATAGAATATTGAATTTCGAAAGCATCCTTTAGGCCATTTAGCCGAACCTCTTCTCAGTACAAAAATTCAATTTAAAGCATTGCTGAAAGATGAACACTGCCAACGAAGGGAGCCCACCTCCTCTCTGAGTTCTGTTGTTGAACTGATATTCTGCTGTGAAGCTTTTTCTTATGTTCAGTTATAATTTTCTTTTCTGAAATTTAAAGCCCTTCCTCTGAAATGGTAGAGAAAAGGCATTAACCTTCTTTTCTATGATTTCCTTTCAGATGCTTGAAAAGTGTTATTGTATCCCTCTTTAATCTTCTCTTCTCAAGGCTAAACATTTTCAGGTCATTTCTCTACCAGTGACTTATTGTATCTTCATAGCATTAACAACTATTTCTAAAGATGAATAAAACATGTCCTCATTACTCTTAGTTTTTCACAATGGTTGAGTGCAATACATAGACACTGTAGGAATGAAAACTGGGCCAAACCTTCTTTACTCTGTCTTTGTAAGTCATATATTTTAGTCCCTTGTCATCCTCATTGGCCTTTTTGGAACCTGATCTAAATTGACAGAATTCCTCCCAAACCATGGTATTTACAACTGAAAATAAACATGCTATCACTACCCATGTTTTAAAAAATCATATTACTGTTGCTCCAGGCTGAAATTACAATTTCTCCTCTACTGAAAATGTGGGGGAGGGGGAGAAGATGGGGAGAAATCCAAGTTAGTATTTCCAAATGGAATAAAAAGTATATCAGTATACATTGACTTGAAGTATTTCTGTGATTATAGTATGAAATGATATGTAAAACACACAATTTGTGCAAGAAAATAAATAAAATGCTCTGAGCTTATCCATGAAGAAGAAAAAAAGATTAAATATCTGAAATATCTGTGGCTGGGCAGGTTGGTTTGATGATTAAGGCATCAGGCTAGAAAGTGAGAGACTCTGTATTCTAATCCTGCCTTAGCCATGAAAGCCAGCTTGGTGACCTTGGACCAGTCACTGTCTCTCAGCCCAACTCACCTCACGGGGTTGTTGTTGTGGGGAAAATGAGGCGAGGAAGATCAGTTGGATATTTTTTTGCTGCCTTGAGTTATTTGTAAAATAATAATAATAATAATAATAATAATAATAATAATAATAACAACAACAACAACAACAACAACAACAACAACAATAAAGGCAGGATAATAAATATTTTAAAAATGCAGCAAAACATTTTTATTGAGAACGTTTTACAGCCTATTTAGGGAGTAAACATTTACTTAAAATAAAAGACAACTGAGTGCAAAGGATTAAATTATTTTAGCCTTTTGTTTTATATGTAGCCATAGTAAAGCAATAATGGAAATCAGTGATGAGGGGCACTGGGAATGTTAGCTATTTCTCCACCATCACTGCCACAGTAATAGTAGTAAAAAGCCTTCTGAGAACACAGCTCTACTGCTTTAAGATAATTAGACCACTATTGCTAATTTTAGCATGAGCTGTTAGCTGTCTTACATCTCTTAGTTTTGCTCAACATGTAGATATCACCATGTTTTCTTCTTCACTAATGTTTAAGAAATTAGATGATAAAGAATAATCATTTTTGAATATCCATTCCTTAGAGAAAATGTGATTTAATGCTTAACATGTTCTATTAGGAGCAGGAAGACTAAGGTTGCCCTCCCCCAGTCATAGAAGCTTCGGGCCAGTTATTCTCTCCCAGCCCAACTTATCTTTTTACTTTGTGATGGCAAAAGATAACATACTGAACATTCAGTCATGATTTCCTATTAACTGTTTTGTGCTAATAAAATATTAGAAGTTAATTTAGTTTCCAATATGACAAAAGAATCTCATAGGACGAGGGTTATCATCTGGCATCAGAAGTGGAGTTTTGAAATGTCAGAGGAATTCCTTTAAAAAAAAAATCAGGGAAGAGATTGTAACTGGGAGTGTGGAAGTGTATACATTCTGGCAAGTAAGATAAACTAAATAGTTTTGGCTATTAAAGATTGGCTGCTGGTTTATGAAAGCAAATGGCTGGATGGTCATTCAGAAATGGATCTGACACCACTATACTGTTGAAACTCCAGTACCAACTCCTGAGGTGATGGTTCAAGAGGAGTTTGAAACTTCCTGAAGTGGAGCAGGGCATAGTCCAGAGAAGAATGCTGAAGAGAAGTACAGAACAGCATAAATCTACCATGCATAAATGATTATTCAGTGATAAAGCAATGGAAATTAAGAGGTTTTAGCAGGCCAGAAAAAGTCATCTGCAAGCCTGACTGACCCAGGGAAACTGTTGGCCAGAATCATGAAGATCTTTCTTAATTCTAAATAGTAGTAGTTAGAACCATTTAGAAATCCAGAGAAGGTAAGACAAACTAAACTAAAGTAGATCTTGAAAATACAGGATATATGTGGTTAGAGAGAGAAGCTTTAGACTGCATAACTCAATATAAAGAACAAAATTCACTTATGCATTTTAGATCTCGGGTTGAGTCTTCACCCTCTTCTCTAGTTGTTAATAGAAAAAGTGGGAAAAAGAAGATGAGGTAATACATTGGGTTGTGTATCAGTACATAACCCTGCTGAGGAATATGCCTAAAATTAGATGCTGCTTGTTTAATAACAATGAAAATTTTATTCATTAGATTTGTTAAGTTTGCCTAACTCCAAAGAGACTGTTTCAAGCACAAGTGACTGTTGTGTGGGAAAATTAGAGAGAGTGCTAATTACACCACCCTGAGCTTCTGAATGAAAGACTAGCAATAAATCTTTTCTTTTTTGAGGGGGAGGAGTGATTTTTGGAAGACTAAGTCCAATTATTTTTTTTCATTAATACTTCATGACTTACTGACCATAAGGGGGCAAGTATGGACAAAGAGTTAAAGATCTCTTCTTGGTTTAATGTTCTGCCTCTTCTTTTTCTAAAACACTGATAATCTAAAGTAACTGCTCTCTGCTTTTCATCCCAGGCATCACATGCTCTTTTAACCTCTCCTAGTAGAACATAGGTAGCTAATTGCTAAACTTTACTGAATATATAATTTACTCATCTCTATAATCTTTAATTATGGAGTTTAAATACAATACATTTACAATACCATTAAATACAATGCTCTTGCAAGTTTAAATAAAATTGTAACCTGCTTCACTAATTGTTGCCCAGATCAGATCCTTAGGCACCCTCACATATGTACACACACAATATATCATCTCTAATAATGGCAAAGAAGAAATTAAATTATTGTGTTAAATAAAAGACTGAATGTTCCTAAAGGATGCTGGAAGAAGATCATTGTTCTAGTATTTTCCATTGGCAATTCGCTCTTGAATTCACTTTCAGGTGCAACTAAAACACCACTATTGTGAGGGTAAACAATGTTTGCAGTTTTACAAAGTCATTTATGTCTGCAAAAAGAAAGTGGCATGGAGAAATTAGCATTAAATTCTTGCTGCCATGTTAAATTGTTCATAAAATATGTGAGTATAGAGTTTTTTATTACAACATTATTTTCATTAAGGGAAAAAAATGACACCTGCAATTCAATGGAAATTAAAAGAATAAAGGCTTCTTTTAAAGCACATGTTCTCCTCTGCTTTCAGTGATAATGCTTTATGAGAGAAATGTGGCATGAAATGCACCTCAATGAGAGTTTTGGTGAAAAATGTTCCCCTGTAACAAGTGACGTGAGAAGAGTATAGGAAATGGACCAGAACACAAAGCCTCAATACATAATTGACTAAACTTCTTTTCAAGTACACTGTGATGGATAGCTAACTATTTTTCTTCACAGTCAGTTGATATATTTGCATAATGACAAAAATCCCCAGGATATTTTGCTCCTTTTCTTAACATTAATGTAATTAAAGAAAAAAAAAAAACCTACTTCAGAGAGAGAGAGGAAAAGAGAAACAGTGAGGAACTGCCAAACAGAGAAAAAACAAACAAACAATCTATAGCATTATTAATCGATTGTAGAGATGCAGTGGAAGATAATCCATTTTGCAAAAGTAGTGAATTATGTCCAACTAGGTGTCTATGAAAAACCATATGGAGTCCTTTTTCCTATTCTTGCTTTGAAGGGCTGAAGCAGAAGATCATGCTGGGTGACTCCCTTAAGCTTGAGCCATTCCTCTGCAGTGTAGGAAGCTGTTAGACATTGATGGCATGAATCAATAGAACGGAGAATTCATATTTCTCCAAAAGGCTTTTTCAAACTATTCCCAAGGTCCTACATCTAGAGGGCAAAAGTCTGTATAGGAGAGATACCTTGATGCAGAAACCCTAGGCTGTTCTTGAAACATAAAAGCTTACACATTCTTTTGTGCCTTTTTAATAAACTAATATGGCCATGGTTGCTTTTTATGTCCCTAGAAAATTAGATTTTAAATTCTGTGGAGAATATTCAAGCATTCTAAACTGGGAGAATGTGTTTGCACCGGTTGTACTCAAACTCAATACTCCTCTATCCTGTACAGGAAGAAGAGGAAATAATTTTTAACCTGGCATAAAGTTGAGGAAGTCTTTATTTTTTTTTAAAGTAGCTGAATTGCAAAGTATAAAGTTTATCTTAGTGTAAAGGTTGGAATAAGACTGCAGAGACCCATGTTTAAGATTTTGTTGGCTATGGAACTTGCACATTCCTGCTGGATCAATCACTCTCAAATCAGTCTACCTCATGGAGAATATACTCATATATATGTTCCTTAAAAAAAAAAACCTTCCCAAATACACACACACACACACACACACACACATAATTACTGTATTTCTACAAAGTAGATAAATCAACTTTCTTCTATGCATTGGACATGTTTATTTTGCACATAAATGTTTAATATTTCATTTTAATGCTACCCACCTTGGCTAATTAGAACAAATATCAATAATACTAACAACACTAATAACCTAATTCTTTGATTATGATTACAAAGGTCACATTCTGCAGGCTATTTTTTCAGAAATCTAGAAGGCTTCCTGCTCCACAAAACAGACAATAGGAAGTGAAACAACACTTCACAGCCAATTTTTTCACTGTATTGGCTGTAACCAGGGCTTTTTTTTCTCACAGAACGCCCAGAACGGAGTTCCAACACCTTTTTTGGATGGAACCTTATAGGGTAGGCAAGGCGGGTTGTATGACATGTATGAGTTCCGGCACCCTTTTTTTTTTTTTTTTTTACAAAAACACTGGCTGTAACTGTACAAGTTAACATTATATTGAATAAAACCAGCATTCAGATCTCCATTCGGAGGAGCATCAATGCCAGTGTGTGTGTGGTGTTCTGCATTGCCTTAGCTTTGATGACATGAAAGAGTACCATCCCCAGTTGCCTCCCCCCCCCAAAGAGCATAAGATCAGGATGGGATGTGGAAGCATGAAAACAAACAAACATTTGTACATATTCAAGGAAGGGAATCTGCAGTAATTTTCAAGTGATAAAACTGCATCATCATATTTATCTTTAAAAATGAGATTAAAAATGTTGGGTGAAAGAAGGAACCTTCAATGGTGCTAAATTGCCAAAAGCTATTTCCAGGTGCTCTTTATGTTTCTTTCTGAACTTAGATACAGAAAGAAAATAAGCCTTTTGTCAAAAATTGAAAAAAGCACAATTCATGAAAATTAGGTATAATTTTATAAATTTTTTATGCACCCAAGAATCTTCTCTCTGATTCAAAGTTTCTTTTAGGCAGGTGTTTTTTGAAGTAATTGAATGCTAATGTTGGACTGCTATTCCTGAGTTGTTCATTAGAATTAACTGAGAAATGAAAGAATTATTATTTCAATAGAAATATTCATTTCAAAAGGGATAATACTTGGGATTGTTTGAAATAAATATTTCCACCTCAATCATATTGATCAATATTAAATGTAATAATAATTTCTATTCTACAGTTAAAAGCATTGAATATTGCTAAGCTACCATTTAAAAAGAAATAGCTAAAAATCTGTTTAGCACCCAGGGCTGATGAAATTTGCAGCCCTATAGTCAGAGGGAATCAGGTTGGTGAAGCATGCTCTGCACTGGAAGCTGTGCCTTCAATTTGCTTCTTTTTTTCTGAACGTGGCAGATTTATCAACACAGCATAGAAGTGGAGAGGCTCAATACAATGCTCTGAATAAAATTCAGAAATAAGAAACAGTACACTTAGAGTTTTGTAATATTCCAATTTCATGTGTGAGAAAAACAGCTAATTGAGAACTCTGGGGAAAAAAAATCAGCACCAAACAAAAGCGTTCTGCAAATTTGCTGGCATTCTGAAGGAAATTCACTCACCCAGAGAAACAAGTAGCACTGCATAACTTTTTTCTTTCCTGTAAAAGAAATGTGTTCACTTATGCGTGAATGTTCCAAGCAAATCATCCTCTTTTTTCTTGCTGCATTTCTCCCCTTACAAAAAAAAATCCCTCCAGTAGTTGATCATGATTATTTTGAAATATTACCTCATTATTATATCAAAATGCAAAAAATAAAACTGACTTTCATCTTGATTGGAAGTACCGAGACAAATACAGCCCAGCCTATTTCCAATTAGAATCAAGTAACTTAACTTGTCCCATGTCATGGTTCTTTGCCTACTCATCAGCTCTATGCAACAAGAATGTTGGATTTTTCTAGCTTTACTTTTATGTATGCACTCACAAGCAGGTGGGACAATTATATTCAAATCCAGATGTAGTCCATCCACATTGCATTCATAGGTGGGAGTATACAACTTGATGTTTGAGTCAAATACAAGGTTCAGCATTCAGGTGGGGCCTGAACAAACATATAGACAGTGACACTTTAAACTAAATTAATTATAGATAACATGGTTATTATGCAATCATTTCTTCTTGCTAGCATGTTGAAATTTCTAAATTGGTGGAAAATTTAGGAGCACTTCTGAGATTGCATTCAAGGTCTTTATGTTTTGATTTGGCTCATATTATGAACCTCCAAATTAGAATATTTTATTATATAAATGAAAACATGTCTATATATGTGCCTAGTTGATCAACTACATGTGAATAGATCAGGTTAAGGGAGTACTGGCAAATAAAGAACAGTTTCAGAAACATATGCAAAGAGTTGCCAAAAAGTATGAGTCTGCATAAGATGGACTCATATATAAATCCCACCAGGTCATTTTAGTTGTATAATACAAAGAAATTAATCATTGACAGAGTTTTAAGACCTGTTGGAAAAGGAAGGACATTGAAATGGCATTGAAAATGAATGGAATAAGCTTCTATCAATCTGACTATTAACTCGTAAGGTGATAAAGAAGGTAAAGGAACAGCAAATTAAAACAATCTCTACCATGTTTTCCAGAGCTTAATAATGTCATCTTAGGGTGAGAAAAACAATCCAGTAAGAGACAAGTCTTGAAGAACTCCTGAATACCTAAAAAGACAGAAAATCAATACAGGCCATAACTATTGGCACAGACATGTAATGAAGTGTAAAACTTTGGTATAACAACAAATTAAAATACCATTAATGTCTAGGTTAATGAGAGAACATAAAATGATTTTTTAACATATACGTGTTCTTTGCTTTGCTCTTTATTAAGAGGGCTGTGAAGCATTCCATTGGGAATGTCAATGAAGAGTTAGGACTTAGAATAATCCATTAAAATCCAGCCCTTCTCAAAATTTTAAAGCCAGTGCCATCATTTAAATGAGTAACAAGATTTCAGGGAAAAAAATAACTTGAAGATTGCAACAGGCAGGTTAATTGGGTTCATGTCTTGAAATGTCTTCTGAATTGATTATCATCCATTTTTTCCCATTAATATAGCTCCAACTTCTGGCAAGAAGAGAAAAGCATTCTCACTGCAGGCTGACAACAGTGTGGCCTGAGCTATTTTGGAAAAGAGAAGTCAGACATTTATACAGAGAGAACTGATGATGGGTAGATAGATAGATAGATAGATAGATAGATAGATAGATAGATAGATAGATAGATAGATAGATAGATAGATAGATAGATAGATAGATAGGTAGGTAGATACAATAGATACGGTAGATACGGTAGATATGGTAGATAGACAATAGATATAGATAAATCTGACATTTCTTCCATTTCCCTTTTATCTACAAATGCAATACAATTTATTTCATTTAGTATGTATATTTCTGCGAGTCCTTTTGTCATTTATTATTGCCATTTTGTTTCATACATAAACTGATCTTTTGACTGCATTGCCATCGTTTGTCCTAGCAGTGCTGCATAGTTGTATTTCCATATTCTCCAGAAGCATGGAGATTCTTATAAAAAAGGTGTCTGTTCTGACAGATGTTGACCTGCTAGATCAGGCATGTCAAACTCACGACATCACGTGACGTCGCACGACGTATTGGAGTTTTTTTCGCCATTACCGGCACTGGGGTGGGCGCGGCTCTGGTATGATGAAACCGGCCCGTGGGCCGGCAGTTTGACACCCCTGTGCTAGATTATAGAAACTAATGACTTCCAGACTGAGAGATAAGTGACAACATGCTCAGTTAATTTAGAGCCTCAAACTTGGAAGCATCTTATGAAATGCATTACAGGTAAAAGCAAATTAGTTCCTATTTAATTTAGCACTACAGCAATAGTTACAATAACATTTTTTCCATTTATGTAATTATCATGTGGAGAAAATATCTAAATCATGTAGTTATTTTATTTATCACTAGCTGTACCCGGCCACGCGTTGCTGTGGCGCTGTTTTTCAAAAAAAGCATGTTTTTACCTGTCACAGGTGTGACATCTATATAATAGTAGGTATATATAAACACGCGCATATTCGAATACAACGTTGTGTCAAAATTTCAAAGCAATCGGTGAAGAACTTTCAGAGATTTAAGATTTTGAACAAACAAACATTTACATTTTTATTTATATAGATTAGCAGAAAAACAATTCATTTCAGTTCAATGATATAAACTTTCATTATGTTGTACTTTCCATCCCTAGCTTTGATGTAGTTTAAAGCAGTGTTAGGTGACACTTTGGGAAAGCTGAATAGCTGAATGGAAGAGCACAATCTTTGCATGCAAGAAGCCCAAGTTCAACCCACACAATCCTTGCAAAGGGCTGGGAAAATAAGTTTTGTCTCAAATATTGAAGAACCATTGGTAATCAGCAAAATATATCAGTATCATGAAGTGTGCTATGTTGCTTTAATGTTCAATGAAACCTCCAGAGATCTATTTAAATATAAAATCCAAGAGAATTTCATAAAAAAATCCAAGAACATCAAAAATCATATGAACCTAGAGAATCCAAATCATGCATTAAGAGTTACATTTCCCAAAACCATTTTATATTTTAATGTTGTAATCCAATATATATAATTGACCAAACGTTATAACATTTTACCTATTATTTCTTCCTACGTTCCTTAAACAATGCTTTAATGCAGCCTTCTCCATCCATGACCCTGTTGAGAATTCTGGAAGTTAAGCTGCACCAATATAAGAAGTACTCAAATTTGGCAGATAGAGTAAAACTTCCATCAAAAATCTTCTTCCCTATAACTATTTGAGTCTTATTTTCCCTTGTAGAAGACATCACATTGTTGAGACTACTTCCTTAAGATTGTCTCCAAGAGAACCCAGCTGCGTTGTGACTCACACGTGTGATCAAGGGACAAGCTAATATGTCAAATTCGAATTTCTATGTGTTAATCAATAGGATATTAGAGAAAAACAGCCCTTCTCAGAAGTAAGACTTCTTAATTCTTAACTATGTTATAAGAAGAAGAAAAGTAGCATACTATTAGAAGAAAAAAGATTGGGAATCACACAGTGCTGTATTATAAAGATTCCAACAGCCTACTTAAATGGCTCTGTACATCTATATGATGCACCACTAAAATTGCATCCTCCTTCTTTTCAATAGAAAAGAAGAATAGAATAGAAAAGGGACTCATTATGTCCAAGAGCTGAGAACGGTGGTGAAACAAGAGGAAAGCCAATTTAAAAGCAAACTGTTCACAAACCCTAGTGTGACCTCATGCCCCCCCATCCAACTTTGCCCCAGTTTTATATAATTGGTATGAAACCACAAATTGATAGACTGACTTGAGAACATTGCTTTAAACATTGCTTTAAAGGCAGCAACTACATAGATGGATGTAGTACAGAAAATATTAAGCAAGCATGAGATTTAATGATATTGATGAAAGACAGTCCTACTAAGAGAAAGCAAAGTAACTATATAATGATTTACTTACAATTTATCTTATTAAGTAAATCATTATAAATCATTATAAAGTCAAATATTATCATTTTCTTTGAAATTCAAGTTTTCCCAAGGAATTGCCAAAATCCTCTTGAAATTGGTTCAGCTATATTTGCAATGGGAACTGTTGAACTGTTCACCATGGGATAAAATGAAATGCAGATTTATTGAGATGCATTTAGAGTATATATACTTTCTGTATGTCTGGATGTGTCATTTCTGATTCCTGGTAACTGCCTGCATTAGTTGCTGGGTTTTTGGCAAGATTTCAGCAGTGGTTTGCCATTGCCTTCTTCCTAGGGCTGAGAAGAGAAAATGACTGTCCCAAGGTCACCCACCTGACCTTGTGCTTAAGCTGGGACTTGAATTCATGAAATCCAAGTTCCTAGCATGGTGCCTTAACTACACCAAACAGGTTCTCATGTATACATAGAACATAATTATTGAAATCAATGGAAGGGGAATTCATGACCCATGAAATTCTAATGTTTTCTTCCATTAATGCTGAAAGTCCTTCATTTGGATATGGGAATAGAATAGAATAGAATAGAATAGAATAGAATAGAATAGAATAGAATAGAATAGAATAGAATAACAGAGTTGGAAAGAACCTTGTTTTTTCTTGCCTAAATATAGAACCTTATTTTTTTCACCGTTGGATTTAATTTTGTTAGATAGTGCCTAGTGTTCAAATCTGTCAAGATCCTCCTGTATCTTAAGCCTGTCTTCTGGAGAGTTGGCTATTCCTGCCAGCTTGGTGTCATCTGCAAATTTGATGAGTTCCCTATCTATCCCCACATCCAGATCATTGATGAAGATGTTGAAGAGCACTGGGTCTAAAACAATCTCTTATTAGTCCAATGAGACCAAACCTCCTTCAATAACTGTTCTTACAGAATTAAAAAAAATCCTTCTTCCCCCACTTTTGAAATGTCATCTTCTCATTGTCTCATAATATCAAAAATAACTGCACAGCTAATGCAATCAGGTTTATTATGGTACCTAATGACTTCTATTCAAAACTTGAAAAGGGAGGGAGGGAGGGAGGGAGGAAAGAAGGAAGGAAGGAAAACTCTGTATTTATCTAACTCAAAATCATTCAGGAATTATGCCAAAGGTTTACTGTTTGATTGATGCTATGAAAACAATTCAGCCTCATTTACTGATAATGTGTAATGATTCAGATTATTCATAAAAAATTCTCTCTCTGTGTGTGTGTTTGTGTGCGTCCATGCTCTGGCTCTTAATATAAAAATCTTTGTTCTCTCTTTTAGCATTTTTTTAAATGCATCTATCTACATTGTCTATTTGTGTAGCTCCCCCAGTAAATGAAATGGGCTACACAAATGCAGCATTATAATTAATTTAATGTTTCATGCTATATTTGTATTCATAAATGTTCCATAAAGGAAACATGTAAATAATGTAAGAGATGACATGTAAAGAAACTAGCACAAATAACAAATGATTTTCTTCAAACCTTTTATGAATCCTGTTTTATTGAATCCTAAGGGTAAATAATTGAAAATAGAAAAATAAGACTCATAATCTTGCATCTACAGTTGTCATTACCCTAATGCTCAGAGTAGTACAAATTTATTATAAATAACTAGTAGAAAATCATAGTTGACTAAGTATAAAAAGAGGCATTTTCCCTTAAGAAATCATCACATTTCTAAAGTAGATGGCAATTTAAAAATTAACATTACTGTATTATAGAGAACAGAAGAGTACATGATCCAATATTTGAAATACTCACAAATCTATAGTAAGGTTATAGTGTGGTAATTGCTACACTGTTAATCAGATACAAAATTATGTTAGTTGCACACTGGCAGCCAAAGAATATCAAACAGATGTGTTGACATAGATGGCATGAGAATAAACTGAAAGAACAAAAAAATTCATGCTACTAGAAACCCCTATGTGCCACACTCTGCCCTAATATGTGAGAATTCAAACATCACTTGTGGAATACTTGAATCATGAAAGCAGGCTGCAACCACAAGAGCTATTACCATCCCAAATGAGTGTATCATCTGAATAGCAAATTTGTTAAAAGAGTCAGTTATCGGTTTAGAAACTCTATTTATTACTGAAAGATCCAAATCAAGAACAAGAATGAAATCAAGAATTGTATTATTTTAGAAAAAGATATCTGAAATGACATTAATGAAAAAAATCAAAAATTGCCCTATATATATATATATACGTTTCACAAGGACTAATTCTGGAGCAAAGTTTCTGTCTACAGATCATTCTCTCTCTCTCTCTCTCTCTCTCTCTCTCTCTCTCTCTCTCTCTCTCTCTCTCTCTCTCTCTCTCTCTCTCTCTCTCTCTCTCTCTCTCTCTCTCTCTCTCTCTCTCTCTCTCTCTCTCTCTCTCTCTCTCTCTCTCTCTCTCTCTCTCTCTCCATGTAGTTCATTTACCTCTGAACATTTCTTCTGTTGCTTTCCTTTAACTAAGTCTACTCTATTCAAACACCATACAACTTCAATACCATTGTAAAATAGTTTGCATCTCTGGATAATTGTGTGAAAAAATAGTTGTTTAAAAAATGGTGTTAGATGTAAGAACTTTTCATAATATTTTGAAAATGGGATAGCTGGTGATACATATTGTTCAGTGAGTTGCCCAAGGCTACTTAGAATATATATAAAAAATCATGTTTCCAATTCTTTCTTTCCTATACCCTAATTGTTCAACTTCAAATTACAAATATATCCAATACATGTTTGTGATTACAATGATATAACCAACATTTCCAGAGTTTTTTGCTTCTTCTTGAAAATGCCACAGTCTTTGTTATTTCTTTTACTAAAAAGCAATAATTAATAATGATGCTCCTAAATAAAATATGTCTACTCTAAGAAAGCTCCATCATATTCAAAGGATACAACTGTGAAGTAGATATTTAAAATTTTCCAAGCTTACAGTAGTTTTCTATATTTAATTTTCATTGCTTAATCCAGATCCACAGAAGTGTATGAAAGGATTTTGGAGCTCCTATAGTGCCCAATATTGCATTGTGCCTGATAGACTGTGACTCATATTGCAGAGTCTTGTCAGCTGTCAGACTAGTTTATGTCAGTTTCTTCTACAACCACACTGACATTGAGAAGAGAAAGAGAAATTAAATTGGTTAAATGTGTAACTATGAATTAGGTTTAGTCATTGTATGCTTTATTTCAGGTGAGTAAAACATAATGTCTAAGATTTAACTTTCTGAAAGGTTACAATTAAGTATTAAAATATTTTAGGCACATTTAACTGTCCAATAAATGTTAGTTTTTTTTCTGCTAAGTGTTTCTGTAGACACCAATGATTCCTTAATGAACCTTTGAGGCTTACATGTGATTTTTGCTTTCACACCCATTTTAAAAATGAAATCTTATTTCTTTTTGTTCAATTTATGAGGAGGAGGAGGAGGAGGAGGAAGAGGAGGAGGAAGAAGAATAAATAATTTTTGCTTGTCTGCACCAAGCAAATTTAATATTCTAATGAAACAAAGTACAATATTTTACCTGCCCATCTCAAACTGTTAAGATGATGCACCTTTTAGAAAAAAGAATTATCCCAAATTAGTCTCAGAAAAATAGCTAAAAACACTAGTATTCAATTCAAGGTTTTAAAACAAGTGTTCAATGCTTCTATTTATTCTACAGTCAAAAGACATAATCAACAAATGATAAACTTGTTACAGATCAAGGGTGAAGCAAAGAGATGAATCCTGAAATATTGCTGAAACAATCCAGAGAAATCAAGCCAGACAGCATCCCAAAATTTCAACTATCAAAGAAACCTTGATAACAAAACTCAAATCTTGTCATTTATTAAGTATTCAACTGAGTCATGACAAAATATATTTATTATTATCACATCTTATAATTTTTTGTCTCAGTTTCTTCTCAAAGTGCATTCCTAATTTTACATGAGTTGAATGTGGAGATTCTACACACACACATCCACACACACACACACACACACACACACACACATATGTGAGCAATCTGAGTTTAGAAAACCTTATGTAATTGCATTGTTAATAAGTACATCTAGATAAAATACAGCTGGAATGAACTATTCAATTAATGTTCACTAAAGCTGATTGAATAGAAACCTTGAATAATCCAGTCTATTAAATTTGCAATTATTGTCTGAGAAAAGTATATATATATTCAATAATGAATCTGGATTTACAAAGAAAGCATAAAATAACATTTTAGATTATAGGTAATTTTTCATGGAGATAAAAAAAGAAATGCTTCTAAAATGTCTTTTGAGTATTATGGCTAAGATGTCCTTTGAACATCTTTTTTTCTTTCAAAAGATGACATCATTTCAAATTGCTTTTCAGATCCCTCTTTCTCTTTTGCAGTTATTGTGTTGCTTAAGTATCATGTAACTAAGATCATTTTTGTATATTCATATGGCTGAGCCAAACAGAACCTTAACTTATGACTATAAATTCTTCATTATTAGAACTCATACAAAAGATCTCATTATAACTTTTCCCATTTCATTCATAAATTTCATGATAGGAGAAAGAAGAGAAGAAAAGAATTTAATAAGGTAGTAGTATACCTTTCTGTTTTATAAATGTAAAAGCTAGAATGGAATTTATCATTAGCCCTATATTTTCCAATTAAATAACATATAGTAAAATATGATTTTATTTATCAAAAAGTTGTGTTTCACACTCATTGTTTCTGTAGGCTTTGTAATACCCTGATTAAGGAGTTAAGCTGTGAGAGAAAATCCAAGTCAATGATCAACTGATCTGTACTCGGGCAATAACAGATTTATGAGAGAGTCACTGTACTATTAACTCTTGCAAAAAATATTTCCATTTGACTTTGTGCGACTCCCCCCTGTGGCTATGCTGAGTCTTTAAATTTCATTTCATTTTTCAATGAACAAGTCTGGCAGGGCTTAAAATGTATGTTACTCATTCCTGTGGGGAAAAATGATACATGAACTAAAATACAATAAAGGAATTTGTGTGGTGAGAATATAAACAGCAGATCATTCTAGGCACCAAATTCATTTCTCAGTTTTTCATGAGCTGGCTCAAAGCTATAGTCAGATGTGATACATACAAAATGCCTCCCTGCAGACTTCTTTTATCTCAGATACCAGTCCACCTTCCTGTTGGCTAGCAGTTGACCAATAGTTGCAAGCATTGAAAGCAAAACTATATCCTTATGGAAATAGGCAAATGTAATTTTTGAACTGCATCCTGCTACTGCTCAATAAGCTTGTTAGTGGTTGAAGGGCAGGGGACTGACAATTCCTGGCCCTTGTAGCTTCCCAGGAATAGGTGGTGGAGTCATTGGCTTATTTTTGCTTTTACTTTACTTCTTATTCAGAGTTAGTAATTGAAATTATTTTAAATTATTTCTTGAGCTGCAAGTAAAAGGAGTCCCTGCGGATTTTACTCAGCTAGTTGTTGCCTACTCTAGGGGGCGGTGCTCATCTCCATTACAAGGCCATTGAGCCAGCACTGTCTGAAGACATTTCCATGGTCATGTGGCCATCATGCCATCACGGAGCCCTGTTACCTTCCCATTGAAGTAGTACCTATTAATTTACTCGCATTTTCATGCTTTTGAACTGCTAGGTTGGTAGGAACTGGGGCAAGGATGGGAGCTCACCCCATCACATGACACTAAGGTCTTGAACCTGGGCTACTGGTTTTCCAGCCAACAAGCCCAGAGTCTTAACCTCTGAGCCACAATGCTGCCCTTGAACTGCAAGTGCAATCTAGTAATTCTCCTAAAGCACATCTCCAAGGGAAAGAAGAATATATATTGAGGGTGTCAGATAGTGGAGTCCCTAATAATAGCCTCTAACTTATCTACCATTTTCCCTTTGTCATAAAATGGACAAATAAAAAGGAGAAGAATATTTGGATGAGACATGTTTTCTTTGTCTTTTAGTAATTTGACTTTATTAATGGATTAATATAAATCCAGTAGATAATAACAATAGTAATATATATATATATATGATAATAAAAAGCAATACATTAATAAATTACCATAAAAAGCATGGTCAAAATAATATATCACACAATAAGTCATAATGACTGTCATGTTATTTATTAATAGTATCTATTCAGAGCAATTTTCTTGTATATCTACAAAAATAGTTCAATATGTACTATCCTGTAATTTTTGCTCGTTTACATTAGAATATAATATTGAATATTTTTTTTAGAAAATTCCCAAGAAAACATATCTTTGCACTTTTTCCTACAGATCAAAGTATACCTTTTATGTTCATTTTATTTCTCTTTGCTCTTTCTAATTCTGAGAACATTTTTTTCATGTCAAGCTTACAACTAGATCCCAAACTTTTACCATCCATTCTTTTACAGACGAGATTTTGTTTTACTTTTCTTTATAACAGGCTGTTATTTTATCAGCTTTTGGTGAATAAACAATCATTTTTATGTTTTCTTGGAAAATATCACATTTTACATATCCACCAACAGTACTAAAGAATTTATAAATATATAAATTATATATTTATAAATTCTTAGCCTATCCTCACATAATTTCTGGACAAAGTCAAACTATATACATTATATATGCTGTCACACTTCTGTACCGTCAACAGAAACCTTAACTGGTATATGTACAACTTAAATGGGCTTATTTTTCAGGTTTGTATCAGATACAGTTATATTTATTTCTTTGCTTGTTAAATTTACATCCTTTCTTTTATTAAGACATTCAAGGGGTTATACATGGCATCTTTCTCTAATTATCTAACTATATAACTATAAAATAATAGATACTGGTGAAACAGAATTTTATCTAAGGAAGCCCCTGAAAATCCTTAATAAAATAGCTGAAAATCTCCTGACACAGATCAAGTAGAATCTCTGTGGAAGGAAAGAAGGAAGGAAGGAAGGAAGGAAGGAAGGAAGGAAGGAAGGAAGGAAGGAAGGAAGGAAGGAAGGAAGGAAGGAAGGTTAAATTAAAAACATTATAATCAGGCTAAATAAAGAAAACCTCTGGTTTATCCTCCCCATAAAAACCTTTTTAATAACTTGGAAACTAAATCTTGAATATTCATTTTTTTCAGCATTTAACTTTCCCAGAAGCTCATTGAGATTTTAAAATTTAGCACATTAGCCTGAGATAACTAGCTTGAAATATTTACAATACCTTTTTCCTGAAATAATTGGATCCAGACATTTAAAGGAATTGAAATAACAGAAGTTTGACTTTTACAAATTTCCATAGCTATGCTGAGTCAACGGAAATGTATCAGCCTTACCCTGGTTAATTAATTAACCCAAAAATTTACCAACAATTAAAAGGAGTATCAAAGGGAGTTCACAAGGAAAGTCTTGGATGCCCAGAAAGTGAAGACATCCCCTTTCACTGTCACATCTCATGATAAATTGAGGGAAGGTAGCGACCCAAACAAGCATAATGGTATCTCTACCATTGATATCGATTTGTGTTTATGACCATATTTATATTGACCCAGGAAGAAACGATTTCAATGTTTCCCACCCAAGAACTACCCAATCTGGCCATTTGGAAAAGGTTTTTTTGTCACAGCAAAATAGAAAAATATTTTTTAATCAAATGCAATAAATTTTATGCCCTCTTATCAGAAAGTTCAGCAAGAAGAAATATTAAGTGTTTATGGAGATTCTCAGTCATCCAGGTCATAATTATCCCAAAGATGCTTTTCCACGAGGCAACTGGACTTTCTTGTTTTTCTTTGAAGACATTTTGTTTCTCATCCAAGAAGCTTCTTCAGCTCTAACTGGATGGTGGGGAATAGAAATATTTATATTCCTGCAGATAGCTGTTCATTTGCATTCTTTCAGCAAGTTGTTAAAGCTACCTGGAGCTTTAACCCTGTGTCTTCAGGGTCACCTGAGTAGTGCAAATGGATGTGGAGCCTTCTTGGAACTGTTGAAAGGATTGTGTTGTAGACTGGAGATAGATGATGTACTATTCCTCCCCCTCTGTTGAGAGAGGGCTGCTCAATTTTGACATAGATGGCCTCTTTGACCCCTCTTTCAAACCAGAGGTCCTTTCTGTCCAAAATGAATGCTAAGAATGCAAATGAACAGCTGTCTGCAGGAGTATAAATCTTTCCATTCCCCACCATCCAGTTAGAGCTGAAGAAGCTTCTTGGATGAGAAGCGAAATGTTTTCAAAGAAAAACAAGAAAATCCAGTTGCCTTGTGGAAAAGCATCTTTGGGATAAGAAATGTTAAGGAACTCATTCTTATACTTTTTTGGTACCAATTGGGATGGTATTATCATAGACTTGATTGAGCTTAAAAAGCAAAATAATGTGTATTTTAAATGAGAGATGACCAGTAAAGTGGTAAATTGAAAAAAAATCCAGAATATCCCAGAAGGCAACAATAGTAAACTGTAAACTAGATCCATACCTTAAAAAAAGCAACAACTTGATGTCTGTGTCTGTGGTCCTGACATGAAAGAGATTTATATTTTATCTTTCTGATGGATCTGATTGAGACATTACTTCAGGAGAAGGATGACAGATAAGAACAAGTTTTAATTATTCACTCATTATGTAATATTCTATTCAGAAATATATAGTTCTCATCCATGATCAGATTCATCAGAATAAGTGTGTGACTATGTATATTAGCTAGATTCTGGGGGTTTATATATTATTTTTAAATGAGAGACAGAGGGATCTGTCACTACACTGAATTACTAAAACTGAAAAGAGAGGACTTGCAATAAATCCTTCAATTAGTTTGATGCCATTCAGTAGAGTTCCCTATTTTTTATCTATATTTAATAATAAATCATAGCTCTTAGAAGTTTCTTGGAAGTAAGATCATCACCTTCCTTATTAAATGTAATAAAAGAGATGGCAACATGATTTCTGTCAAGTGCCACACAGCTGGGCAAGATCAAGGAAGCAAGAACTACTGTAAGGTATCTTTAATGCTAGTCTTGGAATAAATAGCAGGATTTTGGAAACTGTAAGAATTTCCTACCTTCATTTGTAGTGAGTTCATTAAGGAAGAACCTCTTTGAAAAGTTTGAAAGGTTTCTTTGCAGGTTTCTTGCCACATGGGCTGAGTTACTCTTTGTAAGTTAACTACCAAGGGATTTATCTTCTATCTCTTTAATATTTTATTTTTTTAAAAAAATCTCTGCTTTCCCTTCTATTACTTTCCTAGCCTTCTCACAGTCTTTCACAATACCTTTACATTCATTATCCCTCCCAAATATCATCCGTTGCCACTGGGAATGAGAAAGGATAATTATCAGGACAACATATATATTTACATTGTATAATGTTTAGGAGTGATAGAGGATGAATGGGAAAATACAAGATGCTCACTGAGTGAGCTTGAGACACTTACCATCTCTTACCATCTCTCATCTTAACTCACCTGCAATGAAGATGAAACAGAGCCATAGAAGCTGCCTTAGGTTTCCTGGAAGAAAGATGATACAAAATTCTGATTGAAATGCTGATACAGAATGGTGATACAAACCAAAACACAGAATTGTTGATTTTTAAAAAAAAAAAATACCAAAACCCTGACATCTTCTTCAGTCTAACCTTCTTCAGTCTAACACTCTAAGAGTGGACTCAGTGTCAGCATATGTCATTTGGATTGCTTTCAGCTAGTTTTTGTCCTTTTGTATTTCACAAAGCTGCTACCAAAATAATGAAGGAAATAGAAGAGGTGTTATGTTGTTTAGCAGGCATGCTGGCTGAGGAATTCTGGGAGTTGAAGTCCACAAGTCATAAAAGGGCCAAGTTTGAAGACCCCTGTTGTTCAGTAAGCATTCAACATCCTCATTATTTTTGTAACAATGTGAAGAAGGAAGAAAACAGAGACATAATAATACTGCCATTTGATTATTACTGAAATGCCGGCTTTGCCAGCACTCTGAGATGCTGCCTCAGATACAAGTTTAGCAGAACAGTGAGGATTCATAACCAGGAAATCCATTGTTTTGAATGTCAGCCTTGGTAACAGTTTCAACTCAGATGTTACCCCTATAAATAGGGTTAATTTAATATTTAATTCCCTAAGTGTCAAAAGAGAGTGGCTTAATGGATTTGGAAATATTTTCTATTGATCGCACATAGTTCAACCTCTGCTGTTGTGTGTTATCATAGTTTATTTCTGTAATGAATGAAATAGGATGAGATTAAAGAAATCTTTTAAGTGGTCCACAGAGGAAGGATTCAAGGAAGTCTGTAAGAGAAATACCAGAGTATGTTTTATTAGAGACGCTTATGTCTTTCTATGGTATGAAGCAAGAGAGCAAATTCAGATAAATTGAAAATTAAAATAAAGTATAATTAATCTCAGTTGAATGATCTCTCTTGTGTATGACATCACATGGGCTCATAAAATTGTTTATTCTGAAGTTTGCACAGATTGCTGGGTCAGTAGCCACAAATATGTGTGTACCCTATGTGCATTTTCATCCCATTAATCTCTTCTGGTGACATATTTTGCATAGTATATTTAACATCCTCATGTCAAACCCCAAGATCCTTTGAAAAGTCTAGGTCTTCAAGAACTTTTCCAAACTAAGTAGGGTTGGTGATAGTCTAACTTCTGGAGGAGTGCTGTTCCAGAGGAGGTGAGCATAACAGCAAAACCTTTCCACACTAATTCTGACTGAAGTACTCTTTAAGAATGGGCAGCTGGAGGAAGCTCTCTCTCCTCTACAGCAGAAATTACTAGGCAGGCAGATATTAATTAAAGAAGGCAATCTTAAAGATACCACATGAGCCATTTACTGTAAATATGAGAACCAACAGCCTGATGATAACCACAGTAGAGATATTAGATGGACAAATCAAATGGAATGCAGAGGTACTTTTGGACAAATTCAAAGTTTCAAATGGTCTTCATGGGAAGCTCCACATAAAGCAAATTTCAATCACAAGCTGATCCTTCTTCAGCCCATGATAACATTGGCCTATAAGCCCCCCAATACAATGGTAACATAAAGGTCTTAACGTTTGTTCAATTTCTATTTTCTGTCAAAATAAAATTATAGATTTCTCTAAAAAGATCCAAAATACAAGCATTCAACTGTTTATGAAAAATGAAATCATAATGACACAAGTAAAGGAAGTCCAGATTCTAAACTTATTTTTATTCACCTTGACATTTTACACTTCATGTTGGAGTTGTTAAGCTATTCCTGGCTTCTTGAGATTCATATATGTGGAAAATCAGGCATACGGTGTATATAGAATGCCTTATTTATGTTTACATTAATTAGGGTATTTTATAAAACATATTGTAAATTATACACTCCCTGGAGATGGATAAACACTATATAAATATATAATTATTTAAATGTAGTGATGTTTATTAAAATATTGATTTGAAATATTAATATTTACGTTATTTAAAGGTATTTCAAGTCACTCTCTAATGTGAGAATTAATAAGAACCAATTACACTTATTTCTATGTTGCCACAATTAAAATGACTTTTAGTACTCACATAGAAAAACACCGTTAAAATAAAAAATAAAAATACAGCAGCACTAGAGACATGCCATATTAATATTTTTATACAAATCCCATTTAACATATTGTTGAGAAAGAGCAAATTCTCACAGGGAATACAATTTCTGACCTGTAAGTAGGAGAATAGATGCCTTCTTATAAACTCAGACAAAATTCAGAGTCTAACAGTGGACAATTCGCATTTTGGTTCTATTGTTTCTTTTGTCAGAACTCAGGGGAAGAAATGATAGGTCTGTCATCACTAGTTTTCTGGTTTAATTAGTGTTTATAAATTCAGCTGAAAGCTGATAACAGATTATAGGACAAAGCAGACGCTTCTACTATGCTGCAAAAATGAAAGCTATTGTTCATTTCCTCCTATTTCACCTACATTAATGAAACCGGTAATCGTTCTGGACCTCATGGCCTTCTGTCATGTAGTTACAGCTTGTCCTTTCACAAAAGAAAATGAGAAAATTGCTGAGTATTAGAGATATTAACGGTTGCTAGAACAGTATAATAAAAAGGCTCTTTTTCAAAAGCTTTGCCAAGTTCATGTCATTATTGATGAATGAGTAATGGATTCACAAGGAGAAGAAACCTGTTCTCTCAACAAGGAGGAGTAGCAAGAAAGAAGAGCAAAAACAAACAAACAAGCAAACAAATCATGTAAAACATGCACATCTGGGCATATGGAACAGTTTTAGCCTGAAGTGATAATAAAGTTCACTCACAAGAAATGAAGGTGCATTGGCATTCAGAGAAGGCATTGCTTAATGTTCATAAAACTACAGAGATAAGCAAACATTTTCAGGAGGGAAAAAAGACACTCAACCCTGCAGACTTTCCATAGGACTGTTCTCTTCACTAGTCCATTCAAATTAAAAGTATAACAAGGCAAGATCAAACTTGAGTATATCGTGAATGGGACTGTGCCAAGTCACAATTAACCTTTGCAGAGGGAAATGGGATCCATATAACAAAAGGCTGAAATAAATTCCATTGTATCCAATCATATTTTCTATACACCTTGTAAAGAATTATAGGTTTGGGGCATGAAATGGGTGGTTTATTGTGTATTTATTTCAGTGGGGAAAATGTTCAGCAAACATGCAGCCTAATTATATGGAAAACCAGACTGTGAATTCAACAAGGCGTATTCCCATGTAAGGATTAGAATAAGTAATAAATGTTCTATTCATGATGGGATTGTATGCAATTCCATTTTTAGTCAATGAACATGCAGTGTCTATTTTTCCCCAGATTGGATCACAACCATGTAACTCTTCTAAACAATAAATATTCCCTATATGGATAAGGGAATCAAATGTGTTTAATCTGAGTATGCTTTCTTCAAGGAGTAAAAATATAGTGTTTGAAGTGAATATGCCACAAATGTTACATCTTATCAGCCCACAATGATTTTAAATAATCTGTATGATGCAGATCTGTCACAGAGGAGTCAAAAAAGTCAAGATGATAGTCACAACCATGCAGTCAAAGCCTTGCCTCCTTTTAATGCACATAGAAAGGGGTGAAACTTTGATCACATGGTTGTGACCATCATCTTGACTTTTTTGCCTTTTGTTTCCCCCCCCTTGTGGACACTCCTATTATGATGTTGCATGTGGGATGGTTCTTTAAGATGTTGCATCTTATGCAAAATGCAATGACCAATCAGCTGCCAAAATAAGATTAACAAATATAACACTGAATTTATTAAAACTGCTTGGTTTTCTTATATTGTTGTCCTCTGATTACAATATTTTAAGCCCTGCTCACATTGTTTTTCTGCCAAGATTTAGAAACTCAGTGTTCCAAGCCTGCTGGGATTATTTTAGAGTTTTGCACTTAAAATTAAAGTCCTAACTTTGAAATGTTTTCCTTCCCAGAGTCATAAGAAGGAATTAATCATTTGAGTGACTCTGGGAGATGACATTGAGCCTTACATAGTTTCCCAGATTATTTGGTAGAAGGTAGGAAAGTCAGGGGTGTCATCATACTATTATAGACAGCTTGAGGTACGCTAAAATAAATGATTCCTCCTTTTTCATCTTCACAGAAGATATTGCATGCTAGAGAAAAATGGTGACAGCTATAATTAATGGCAGGGAAAGTGGCATGCAATATTCTTTTGGGCAGTTATAAATTGTATGCTACCTTGATCATAAAGAAGTTTCAAGCTCTCATAACTAGGATACATAAAAATGAGATGTGAAGTGATGAGATTTAGGGCCTTTCTAAAGATTTTTTATTGTCACCTAACTTCTGTCAACCACAGTGGAAAAGATAATGATAACATGTATATTTGCGATAGGGCATGTGAATTATTTCTTTGAATCATGGAGTGCAAAGCAGAAATTCTTAAGAAATTATTCATATACAGGCTGCTGCAGGCTGAACTTCAGATTCTCTGCCAACTTCAGTATATTAACTTCACTATATTAAACCAAGAAGCATTGCATTATTATTAATATCAGTGAACAGTGTGCACTTAAGCCCAAAATGAAATTAGGATGGTTATGTATTACAGACCACCAGAAGACTGTCATTTGGATGATGCACAGTAGAATACTAAGAGCTGCTCTTCTGATGAAGTATTATACCTCATGTCATCACACCAAAGATAGATTTCACTATAGAATAAGGACCAATGTGACAATAGATCATTTGAGCAATACATAAGGGCAAGGGCAATCTTGTCAATGTTGGTTGATAGCTTGCACAGTGCATATAATTCCCATATTTCCTAGCATGTTGGGTCTTGTTTCCATGTTGCTGTTATAGTATTTGTATAAGTCATAAGTCTGAATCTGAGATTTCATATAGCTGAAAAATGTTTAGGAAAATTAAAATAAGTTAGTTGTATTTCTGTTTCCATGTAGCCTAAAACTGCACGTTTAGTTGCTTCCTACAGTGTAGTAACACATTAGCAGGGAAGTTAAGCAGTTGTTTGGAAAAGCATGAGTCCCATGGATAACTAGTTTGCATTGCAGTAGGTTTAAAATTTCCTAATGGACAAATATGGCTGCCTTTATCAATTCTGTAATAGTAACAGTACATGTTTGTACAATAGTGGGCAGCTTTTGAAAAGTTGATGGTTAATTGCTCCCCTACAATCTAAACACTCAGTATTTAATTCTCTTAAATGAAGAGAAAATGACTTGGGATTGCAGAACTGAAATGTCCAAAACCTGGACGTTTTTTGTTTTTATTCTTCTGGAACAGATGGTGAATCACCATATGCACTACCTCCTTAAGTAAGAACTACTTTATCTGTAGCACATTCATACTTAGTTTCTCCCCTACTGCAATCACTGTCTGTGAGAAATGGCTTGTAGAAGAAGAAGAAAGGCATTATTTCTTCCAATAGCAGAAAGGTATCGACTTACTGTTCCCAGACCAGTAGTCTAAATTATCTCTCTGTTTGAGAATTGTGTTTAAGACTGTACAGGTAGAAATTAGGAAAGAGGGGTGAAATCTTTTCATTTTAGTTATTTCGGGCTCCTTAGAATGGCCACAAAGGTTGGCAACTGGGTCTGATTTTTGGAAGATAATTTAATAGCACTTACTTGTTGCACAGTTGCCAGAACATCACAACAATTTTTAGAGAGCAACAAGAGGTGTTGCTCTTTACTCACCTCCAACACAATTACAAATCCTCCCCCATGTGTGTTGCAGTTTAACACAATCTTTTCCCCGTATGTCTCCTTGAAAACTCCAATCTATTTTGTCTCCTATTTATTTTACTTCTTCACAGCTTAACCCAAGCAGTTTAGTGGGCCTTTCATGGAAAAAAGAAAAACCCTTCACCTCATTTGCAAAAAGTTTCTTCAATAAAGATGTTGGCTGTTTCTTAGTGGTATCAGAGAACAATTATTATACTAATAAAATATCGCTAATTTGAAACTCAGCAGAAATGTTTTGGGTTTTTTAATACCTACTTTCCCCCTGACTTCTCCATTCCCCATTTTGGTGAAGTTTTAATAAGTCTAGGGCTACATCATTTCTACAAGCATTCTTTTCAATGCTTCTAGAAACAGGTTTGTCCCCATTCCCAAACTGGCTTAGACTTAAACAATCATGAGTAAAAAGATATTGAGACTCTAGAAAGAGTACAGAGAAGAGCAACAAAGATGATTAGGGGACTGGAGGCTAAAACATATAAGGAACAGTTGCTGGAATTGGGTATGTCTAGTTTAACAAAGAGAAGGACGAGTGGGGACATGATAGCAGTGTTCCAATATCTCAGGGGCTGCCACAAAGAAGAGGGAGTCAAGCTATTTTCCAAGGCGCCTGAAGGCAGGACAAGAAGCAACGGGTGGAAGCTAACCAAAGAGAGAAGCAACCTAGAACTAAGGAGAAACTTCCTGACAGTTAGAACAATTAACCAGTGGAACAACCTGCCTCCAGAAGCGGTGAATGCACCAACACTGGAAGTTTTTAAGAAGAAACTGGACAGGCATTTGTCCAAAATGGTATAGGGTTTCCTGCCTGAGCAGGGGGTTAGACTAGATGACCTCCAAGGTCCCTTCCAACTTTATTATTATTATTATTATTATTATTATTATTATTATTATTATTATTATTATTATTATTATTATTATTATTATTATTATTATTATTATTATAGTATAGCTTATGGAAGCATAGTGCAAAAATGCTTATAGGAACCCGTTTCTCTGCCAGCTTCTGAAACTGTTTTTATCACAGTCTTATCAATGATAGGGGATCCTTATTGTGTTCAGATTGATTTCATGCCATTAATCAGATATTTAGATGAGCTTTGACTGGCAATATGCTGTGGTTTTTTTTCTTCCATGGATTCAATTCTAATTCAATGAGCACATTTAAAAGTCATTGATATATTTACAATCTCTGGGCTTGTCCCATCCTTATACCAGCTCTCCGTTAGTTAAAAGGGAGAACGTTCACTGAAGTATATAAATAACTGAAATTTCTTTTGGAATAAATGTTTGCTTTGCAGGTTTCCTTTAGTATCTGTGCTGTGATGTGATACAAAAAGTAAAATGAAAATATGAAAATAATGTTAATAAAGTAATAAACATTAAATATTAAATCAACATCATTAAATTTGCACCATAATATGTAGCTGACATAGCAGTCATATTTAGCATATACTATAGGCACTCATATTATTTAACTTAATAGTATCTATATGATGAAGACAAACTCACTGGCTTGAAACTTTAATGACGTGAATTTCAAGTCCGATCTACTTACATGGAAATGAACTCATATGAGTGCTTATATTTGCATTTTGATATGACCATGAAAAATATGGCAGTTTTCTTTACAATTTCTATCTTTTCTATATTTTTATGCACACATATACACACATACCTCTAGAAAGTCTTTCCATTCCAAAATGTGCTTTGCTCTGAAGCTCTTAGTTTGATTATAGAATATAAACTTCCATTACAAAGTATTAAACAATTATTTTAGGCAGTTTGCATTTATTTGAGACCTGATTAAATATTTTTGACTTAAACTCTAAGAATGTATTTCGAAAAAAGTCCTTATATATTCACAAAAAATGCATTAACAACTTTAATTATATTTTTTTAACTTAGCCTATCCTTTTAAATTCTTTTAAATACTGAGATGTTCCAGCCCAAGTTTTGCTACACAGATTTTACATTTTTACTTAGAAAAGTGTCACAAATGATCAAATTTGCATTAACTTGATGTAGCAGGTGGACATCCCGGTTTGGTTCTACTTGGTTTATCAATCAACTTGAGTACAGTTTAGAGGGCATGTATAACAGCTAAAGAAATAGTCAACTTTTACTTTTTCATTCAGTTCTTGGATGGGAAAAGAAATGTTTTCAAAGAGGTTAAAAAAACAAAATCCAATTGCCTTTTGAAAAAAGCACCTCTGGGACAGTTACAGTTACTATATTTTCTTAGAAAAAAAAGGGCAAATCTGAAAAATGGACAAGTCTGAAGATTCATAAGGATAAAAATTGTTTATGTTTATAATTTTGTTTGCAAAAGAGAATTGAAGCCAAGAAAACAAAGAATTAAATAAATCTAAATGAGAGTTTTCTGAAATAAAGGACTTTATAATAAGGGATATATGGTCACTGTTGGTATAGTTCAGTGCATAAATGGAATTCAACCCACAAAATACCAGATGTGGCCATTATTATTCAAACTGTTGTTGTTGTTAGTTGTGAAGTCGTGTCCGACCCATCGCGACCCCATGGACAACGTTCCCCCAGGTTTTCCTGTCCTCTACCATCTTCTGGAGTCCATTTAAGCTCACTCCTACTGCTTCAGTGACTCCATACAGCCACCTCATTCTCTGTTGTCCCCTTCTTCTATTGCCCTCAATCTTTCCCAGCATTAGGCCCTTCTCCAGTGAGTCCTTTCTTCTCATTAGGTGGCCAAAGTATTTGAGTTTCAACTTCAGGATCTGGCCTTCTAAAGAGCAGTCGGGGTTGATCTCTTCTAGGACTAACTGGTTTGAACGCCTTGCAGTCCAAGGGACTCGCAGGAGTCTTCTCCAGCACCATAGTTCAAAGGCCTCAATTCTTTGTTGCTCAGCCTTTCTTATGGTCCAACTTTCACATCCATACATTGCAACTGGGAAAATCATGGCCTTGACTATATGCACTTTTATTGGCAGGGTGATATCTCTGCTTTTTAGTATGCTGTCTAGATTTGCCATAGCTTTCCTCCCCAGGAGCAAGCGTCTTTTAATTTCTTGGCTGCAGTCCCCATCTGCGGTGCTCTTGGAGCCCAGGAGAATAAAATCTGTCACTACCTCCATTTCTTCCCCATCTATTTGCCAGGAATTGAGAGGGCCGGATGCCATGATTTTGATTTTCTTAATGTTGAGTTTCAAGCCAATTTTTGCACTCTCCTTCTTCACCCGCATCAAGAGGCTCTTCACTTTCTGCCATTAGAGTGGTATCATTTGCATATCTTAGGTTGTTGATATTTCTCCCGGCAATCTTAATTCCAACTTTTGATTCAGCTAGCCTTTCTCATGATGTGCTCTACATATAAGTTAAATAGGCAGGGCGACAGTATACAGCCTTGCCGGACTCCTTTCCCAATTTTGAACCAATCAGTGGTTCTGTGTCCGTGTCATGATTACCATGTTCTAGAAATACTCTAGTACTATTTTTTTAAAAAATAATGCTTGATTGCACTACAATTAATAAAAGAATGCTTGGGTTGCAGTACAATTAATACATTCATAAAGGAGGTGCTGATTTCCATTAATGCAGTAGAACTATATTCATTCTTTTACTCCTCTGACCTACCAAGTACTCTAATTGTTGCAGATATGCGTGAGGTGGGATTGTATGTGTCTTTGGACTTGGAAGACTGTCTGAATGGGTATTGGGTATGATACATCAATATCCATGTGCAAAGATTTAAGACTATATTTTTCTTTGTTTAATACATTTCATTTATATTATATATTTTTACTCTGGTAAGCACTCAAAATGCCTAAGAAAGTTGAAAAGCCAAAAGAGAATATAGAACAGGTGAAGATTTAACATTAACTGAGATAGTAAAATGAAAGCCAGTTTGGTGTAATATTAAGGTACCAAGGAAGAAACCAGGAAATTGAATTCTAGTCCTGGGTGACCTTTGGCCAGTCACTCTCTCAGCTATAGAAAGAATAACAAACCGCTTTTGAAATCTTGCCAAGAAAATTGATGAGCAATTGCTAGCATCAACACTGACTCCAAAGTACACACACATATACACATAAGTATTAAATAACTGATAATTAACAGTCTGAGAAAAGACTGGTGCCTATAGATTTTCCAAATACTGTGAGAGTAGAGGACAAATGCAACTCTCAAGAGAAGCCACATAATCTTCCTCTTTTGTGTTAGATTAAGACAGGCTTGATGTGAACTCTCTCCAAAGCTTGTTTTCAAATGCTATGGACTGCATCTCTCTCTCTCTCTCTCTCTCTCTCTCTCTCTCTCTCTCTCTCTCTCTCTCATTCTATCTCTATTATCTTTCATATCTCTCTCTACACACACACACAAGCAAAGCACATTTTAAAATTACTAAATGTATATATTCTAATAAATTCATTGATTGCTACATTAAAATCAACGCAAGGCATAAGAAGGAACAAGGAAAATTATGAATTATTTATTTCCTGGTTCATGAGAAAGCTTCCAGCTAATAGTTCAAAGTAAATAATTCAGAACACCTCTATATACCCATAACGAATCAGAATTAATAACATGTCAAGGAAATGCAAAAAGAAGGATATGTTGATTTAGCTGTCTTAACTATGCTGAGATATCACTTTTACCAATCTCAAGAGACAGGAAAAGAACAGAGGATAAAACTAGCATAAATAACAAGTGATATACATAGAAATGAGGAACTTCTGCATGTCAGCAGAAATAAAACATACTGAAAAATCCAAATAAGAAAATAGATCCAAATAAGAAAACTATGTTTCTGATAAGCTCTTGATCATCCAATTTTAAAATTATACTAGTTAGCCAGTACTATTATTTATCTGAACATTCACATGCACTTATTATGTATTATTTTATATATTAGTGTTTGTAGCAAATACAGTAAAAATAAACAGAATACAATATTATAGCAGTAATAAAATTATTTAAAAAGAAACAAAATGAAAATACAATGGATTTATTCTGTAAGAAAAAAACACTGACAGCTGAAATTAACAATAACACCAGGATTACTCTGGATTTGTTTTAAATCCAGCTATATTGATGTTCTGAATAGTGCACTTTCTTTTACTTCTATGCTTTGCTTTCTCAGACTAGGGAGCTCTACGAATTTATTTTATCTGAGCCAAATTTTCCACAAGTGGTCCTTATAGTTGTTGTTTGCAAAGAAACCACTAATTTGTATCACATCTAAACTTTTCAAAATTATTTAAAAGCATCTCAATTTAATACAGTACATCGGTTCAGTTCAAAAATTAGCTTTGAATGTTTGAGTTGAAGTAGTGATTCACATAAAAAATTGTGAGTTAATTTGTTGAAAGTGGTATTACTTAAGTTACAACAAATAATAAATAGTCTTTGAATTTAATCTTCCAAATGAATTATATGCATGCCCATATGTATTTAATATCTGTTCAAGACAAATTGATATCATATTAAATTATGATATATATAATAGGATACAATTTTACCAAATTTTAGCCCTTTCAAGTTCTTAATGTGTCATCAGAAAATTGAAAAGAATATTCTATTGGCCATCACTATTTGCTTGTATTTTCAAAGCTCTCCTCAACAAATTTTTCATCAAAGAAATTGGGAAAAAGATAAGAAAACATTTTCTTTCTGCTCTTATGAACTGAACTTGAGCTCATGAAATGAATTATGGTAAGAAATTTAGCTTTAAGATGGATGGAAGTAAGCTCTTCTAAACAAATTGCTGAGTGGAAATATGGAATTTGGCATTTTAAGATGAAAAATTGTAGCCAGTTTGAAATGTAAGAGTTAGGGGCTATATTTGTTTGCAATGTATAGTAATATATTCATATTTTTATTTTAAAAAATCTAAAGTACACTGAAGATATATTAAGTGGTTTAAAAAGATCCAAACTGCCATATCAAAGTGAATATACTGTGTTTTAGAAATATAATATAGAATCTTCTTAACTCCTTGACACTCACAGCCATTCAAATCCTAAAATCCTATATTAATACAATATAATAGCTTTAGATTCTGTTACCTGGTTGCATTCTAGCATAAGGCATTGTAAACTGAAAATGCAGATAATGCAGAGAGGTGAAAATGTGATCTTCTGGGATGTAATGAAAAACAATGGATGGAAAAAAACTAGAAACCTTAACTGACTTAGCAATAATTTTCACTAATTTTCACAGACATCCCTAAATGATCAACCCCATCAATTATTATAAAATCATGCCACAATCTGTCATTGTTAGGAAAGAATAGTGTACAATGAAGAACAGGTGCTTACATATATATACAGTGTGTTATGAACTACCAATAGGGTTTCTGTGCTTTTCAAGAACATTATTTCCAAATATTACATTTGATGAAGAACTTCTTTCTATCTTATGAAATATTTATTAATTATATAATCCATATGTATACAAACATATTTTACAATGGCCCCACCACTTCACTGCCAGGTGAGCTAAACTATAGTACTTCAGTTTATTTTATCTTGTGTTTAAATTAATTTCACTATTTTAACACTGCCAAGAGTTTAAAAATATACATTCAACATCTACTCAAGCCTTTTTTTCTCCTGTTTCTTTTCCTTGAAAAATAGATTATAGATTTAATGGTATTAGAAATTTGCTGTAATCCTCCTTTTCTGCAGTTTAACACATAATCAAATCAATTATATACTATGAAAGCTGATAGCACAATATTCAAGTGAGCAGTATTAGCTATAAAGATATAAATATATATAGCTATAAAGTCTGAGTGTTATATAAATATATTCACAGTGGGCCTTATTAGATCTGTAAATCCTTAAGTCAAGCGTTTAGTACCCTGATGCAGTGGTGGGATTCAGCCAGTTCGCACCACTTCGGCAGAACCGGTAGCTAATTTTTTGTTGCCCAGGCCCAGAATGGACTTCCAGAAGCAGCATCCACACAGAGAACCGGTTGTTCACATATGTGAATCCCACCACTGCCCTGTTGGCATTGCACAATACATTGTAAATCTATTTCAACTATTAGAATACATACTATTTAATATTATTCTCCTATTATTGCAATATGTATAGATGGGGGAAGGAACTTAAGAAATTATTCATATGGAATCTTACTACTGCTCAGCATAACTTGCCCAATAATCTTAACTCTTTTTCTAACAAAACAGTACAATATTACCTACCAGGGAGCACTCTTGAAGAGACTCTCCATTGACAGAAGTCCTAGTAATTCTACCTGTCTAAGCAAAAGGACATATGACAAGGGGTGGAAGTAGTTTCCCAGATATCAGTGTACCTTTTCAAGTACACTGATAGTAACATTATAGAAATGAAGAAGCTTTGAAAGGTATTTATTCCGGTCCACAACTAATGCAAGAAATCTAGAGTTAGAGCAGCTTTATCAAACACCTGTCCAGCCTATTAATTTATTCTTATATTTGTATTCAAGTGAAACTTACCTTTTTCTAATTTTTCTTGTTTATTATAACAGTCTCAAGATGTCAGCTATCTGAAGAGCACTATCATGTTTCCTGATGCCATTGCTAGTACCCTTAATGAAATTCAAAGTAACAGAGAGAGTTATGTGTTCAGCTCATGTTTTTAACACTTATAAGGAGAGATACTCAAGAAATCTTCATTCATGCAATCTAAATATCTTCTTATAACATATTGTAATATATTCCTTTAGAAGAAAGAGAGGGAGAGACTTTTTCAACCACTATATGTATTCTTCCAAAAGAAACAGATAATGGCTGTCCAAAATAACCCACAAAGGATAATATTCCAGTATATTTTCATTCCAGACATTGATGATTTATGAAATATAAACTCAATGATATTTTTATATTTTATAAGTAACAATCAATCTGAAGGAAGTATTTGTTTCTCTGTTATATGATTTCTATAGCCACCCATCTCACACAAATGACTTGGGGTAGTTTATAGAATTAAAACACACACACACACAGCATAGGAACACTTCTAAGAACATAAATGAAGTCCAGCCCCATTCTTGTCAGAGGCACAGTTTAGGCATTTCCAGATTGAAAGGATTAGCCGGTGATATCACTGTTGCCCAGGGGACACCCATGGGGGCTCCCTTTATGTCCCGATCAAGGAGCTGGAGGGAAAGACAGGAGCTCATCCTGCTACATAGCAGCACTCAGGTCTCGGATGCAGGTTTGCTAGCCTCCAACCCAGCATCCTAACCACATGAGCCATCACACTCCTATAAATAAAGTGAGGAACATTCATTTTAATAACATTTAATTTATCCATAATATTAAGGGAATTTTAATCCATCTATTATGTCTAATTCAATCTTTTGTAAAAGTTTCAGCATGCTTATTTTCACATATTTAGAAATATTTTAGGGACATAAACTCCCAGATATTTAATGTAATAATTGGACAAAACTCAACTCCATATTTAACTTTGTTGATATGTTCAGGTCTAAAGAAAAGAAGCAAGATTTATCCAATTAATCTTATAGACAGAATATATTCCAAAACCTTGGTCTACCTTTGCAAAATTAAGCAGAGAAATTTTGTTCCAAAATCGCAGAAATATTATTGGCATATAAAATAATTTGTACTCACACTTCCATCCAAAAAATAGAATAGAATAGAATAGAATAGAATAGAATAGAATAGAATAGAATAGAATAGAATCTGGAAGGGACCTTGGAGGTCTTCTAGTCCAGCCCACTGCTCAAGCAGGAGACCCTATAACAGTGGTGGCGAACCTATGGCACGGGTGCCAGAGGTGGCACTCAGAGCCCTCTCTGTGGGCACGCGCGCCGTCGCCCCAGTCCTAGGCCTTCAGCTGGGTTTTATAAACCCTTTTTGCTTTAGGGCTCTGCCACCGTGTGCAAAAAAAAAAAAAAGGTCAATCAGTCAATTTCAACTTCTCGCAGGAAAGAAAAGATCTTGCAAAGTTTGATTGAACTTTTTAGTCCCACACAGTCTGCTGTTACCACCGCAGCCACGCCCACCCAATGGGCCACACCCACCTAATGGGCCACACCCACCCGGCATTCGATGATGCATAAGTGGGTTTTGGGTTGCAGTTTGGGCACTCAGTCTCTAAAGGTTCGCCATCACTGCCCTATAACATTTCAGATAAGTGACTGTTTAGTCTCTTCTTAAAAACCTCCAGTGATGGAGTGCCCATGATTTCTGAAGGCAAGCTGTTCCACTGGTTAATTGTCCTCACTATTAGGAAGTTCCTCCTTAATTCCAGGTTGCTTCTCTCTTTGATTAGTTTCCAACCATTGTTTCTTGTCCAAAAATTAATATTCTCAAACTCAAAGATAGCAATACAATGGTAGCCAAAAGTTCAAGGATCAAATTCAATAGCGTGAAGTGTAGACAGACTTGCCAAATGGCACATTGCAACTCAAAAGAGTAAATAATTTGTTCCAACTATGACACAAAATTGTATATAATAAATCTCAGTTTATTGAACAAATTTCCTTGGAAAGTATGTATAATAATTACTTTCCTTAAAAATGTCATCCAAACCAAATCAAAGACTTTTCTGCATCTTGAAGGTGTAAGTACAGAAGGGTCCATCCTATCTTTAGCTATATTCAATGTATCAATTGATCAACATAAATTGTCTGATGCTTTATGATTCTGAACAAATCCCAACTGTGAAGTGTGAATTATATTTCATAAAATCTTCTGCAGCAGTCTTGCCAATAAAGTGTCCAAAATCTGAATATCCACAACAAAACAGGCTATAACTAGTTCAAAATTTAGGATCTTTATCTGGTTTTACAATCAACCCTATATATTCCATAGTGGCAATTTACCAGTCTTAAAAGATTCATTATACATCTTCAAAAGTATATCCTCAAATGTTTTGTACCATTGCACTGAAAAGTCACGTGGCCCAAGAGCTTTACCATTTTACAGCAATTATACAGAATTAAATAGTTCGTGAAATGACAGAAGAGCTTTCAGAATAGCAGTTGGATAAGAAGAATTGAATATCCACCTGACTCAAAAATTCATCAGCTTCATATAGTTCTCCTTATTATCAAAATTATATATTAACTTACAGAAAAAAACTGATAACTTCTGAATCAGTCTGGTCATCTTCAATAACTATTTCAAAATTTAAATTTTGTTAATTTTGTTGACTAAAAAGCTGTGCCAACAACTTATCGGCTTTGTCAATGGCCTCCCAATAATTTAATTGACTCAATGAGAATTCTACCTTGTCAGCAGAAAATTTCCCCAAGTATAGCTTTGCTAATACAAATGCATTATAGGCCTGACTATTTTGCATAATCTAACAATCTCTCTTTAACTAAAGTGTCTCGCTATTGATGCAGAAGATATTTTTCTCATTTCCTCGTATGAGCATATACTGTATAACTTATAAGCATCACATTTGTTCTGTGAAATGGAATTAATTTTAAAAAATGGCAAAGTTAAATGTCTGATATAAAGCCTCTTTTCGCAATAAGAAAGAATTAAAATGACACTTTCCATAAACTTAAGCTTTTGAAATTGAAGGGTTAATATGATAGGAGCATGGTCAGCTGTAACAATAAAGTGAATAGAAACATCTAAAACAAATTTCAATAAGAAAGTGAAAAAAATCTGATCTAGATTATTTGCGATGTCTATGAGCACAGGAAATAAATATATAGTTCCTAACCTGAGGCTGATAGCTTATTTAGGAGTCAGTTTTACATGAATCAGCCGTTCAGTAAGATATTCAGGTCATTAAATACCTTGCTTATGAAAAAGCAGATGTTATCCCCTGTAGATCATTGAACTGTACAATGAAATATTCATAAAAAGGAAGGTGTTGTTTATTATTAATAAGCCTGCTACTCGCTATGGAAATAAGGGGGTACATTTCATTATAGCAATCTGGAAGGCTTAACCACTTCCAAGTCATCTTTTACTTGAAACTTTATTTAAGATTTTAATAAATAATCTTCGTGTCAAAAACATATATTGTACAATATGGTGCAATGCATCTTATAACAGAATAGCCTTTTACATTTTAAACAGCACTTCTGGGTTAAAATCAAGCAATAGAGAAGGAAATACCGCATGAAAAGAACCAGAAAAGGTAAAGATTTGAACAGCACAGCTAAACTTGCTACTTCAAAACTCCCTTATGGCCTTGCTGCATGAATTACTAAGTAAATATTTGATTTAAAGTGGAGCTTTGTACAGCTGCCATTTTTAACCATGTATTTTTATCACAAGTTAAACACTATAAGTCTATCCATTAACCACTAAAAATACAGTCAACAATTTACATTCAGCTCAGTTTATCAATTTATACAATTGTCCATATAGGTGTCTTATACCCATTTCACTATGAAAGATGTTTATTTAGAGAATCTCTAATATAGAATAAAAAGAAAGTCTGGGTACTGAATGAAATCAGAAAGGACAGAAATAAACAGAACATTGATATAATTAAAAAGAGAACAAAGATCAAGATTGATTTCAAGCCATATTCCTATAATGACCTTTTCTTGTGGAATGTCTCTTATCTGGAACAGAGAGACACATAACTAAGGCAGAATACCAGCAGATAGCCAGAATCAGCAAAGAAGAAGTCAGGAAAGCAAAGGCTCAGAATTAACAAAGACTTGCAACACAAATCAATGATAATAAAAAAAGTTTCTTTCAACATATAAATAACAAGAAAAAATCAAGGAAACAGTCAGTCCACTAAAGAGAGAAGACAGCAAGGAAGTAACAGGTAGCAGAGAGAAAGCAGAACTACTTAACTCATTCTTTGCATCAGTCTTCACACACACACAAAAATATACCCAGTGGTGGGATTCAGCCAGTTTGCACCACTTCGGCAGAACTGGTAGCTAATTTTTTGTTGCCCAGGCCCAGAATGAACTTCCGAAAGTGGCATCCACACAGAGAACCGGTTGTTCCCATATTTGAATCCCAAAATAAGGACACACACCTGGAATGTTTTTTAAAGTGCGTTCCATCACACTCTGAAAGAGCCCTGGGGTTACACTGGCCCCAAACTGCAGGCGTCTAACCTTGAATGCCCCTCTATGGGTAACTATTGTTTGAGTCTCGGCAGAGGCGTCATCCACAGACAGTTGCTGATATGCCTGTGCCAGGTCCAGTTTTGCAAATAAGCGACCTCCTTGTAAAGATGCCAGAATGTGGCTAACTACAGGTACTGGATACGCATGCTGCTGAAGTGCCTTATTAATAATGCACTTATAATCAGTGCATATGCGCACCTCTCCATTAGGCTTGACCGGTGTAACAATGGGGATTTCCCACACACAGCTGTCAATGGGTTGCAAGACTCCCTGTTGAACAAGCTTATCTAACTCTGCATCAATCTTGGGCTTAAGGGCAAAAGGCACTCTACGAGGCTATACTCTGATTGGGGCTACGGTTGGATCAAGGTGAAGAGCAATTGGTGCTCCTTTGTACTTCCCTAAATTGGGACTGAATACATCTGCAAACTCCTGGCAGACAGCTGCCAAATCCGCTGTTTGGGTTCTGTTGATGCCAGTCACATAGATGCCCAGGGCATCAAACCAGTCTAAGCCAATCAGGCTTGTTCGCTGGCCTTCCACCACGACGACACTGAGGGGACCCTCAAACTCTTTGAATGTCACTTTTATCGTAGCTTCTTCTTTAAGCGCTACGCGGGAGTTTTGAAAATCTGTCAAAACTAAGTCTGACGGCTTAAGTCTGACTCATTTTCCTCCATTTCTGCAGATGAAGTTAAAAGTCTTATAGGAGATTATAGACACAGCTGATCAAGTGTCCAGTTCCATGGAGCATGGAACTCCTTGCAGCTTGACTTTTAGTCTAAGCTTTTCTTTTAGGGGGCAATGGTCTCCAGTTCTGAGGATGCTCCTTCTTCCGGAGCAAAATCCTACTCTATTCTGCCCCAGGGCCCCATTACCTCTCCTGTTGAAGTCTTCGTGTGGCGATTCCCTCTGGTGACCTTTACAGACGGTAGCGATGTGGCCTTGTTTGTCACATGCTCGGCACACAGCTGTGTGGAACCAGCATTCTGAGTGCTGGTGTCGTCCACCACAGCCCTGACAGCTAGGGAAGAAGGCTGCCTTGTCAAGCGGCCGCTGCCTTCTTTCTGAGACCTTCTGCACCCGGTCGATCTCAATGTCAATGTCTGGGTCTTCTGTTCTCTCTGACTCTTCATGATGCACAGCCGTCTGGCTGGGGAAATTCTTTGAGGGATGTAAAGCCTTGACGGCTCCACCTGTGGCCTCTTCTGCCATCACTTCTTTCAGTGTGTCCTGGAATGTCAGGGTCTCTTTAGCGAACAGCCTTTGCTGTAAGTCTCTGCTTCTCAGGCCACATACCAGTTGGTCCCAGAGCCTGTCCTCTAGCTCGGGAAACTCGCAGAGCCATGATGCTTGGCGTAGGGCAGCCAGGAATTCAGCAATGGTTTCATCTGGCTGCTGCTCTCTCTGCTCGAACACGTGTCTGTATGCGATAATGGACAGTTTCGGTTTGAAGTGCTCCTTGAGTCTTCGTTTCAAGTCAGCAAAGGTGACTGACTCCAAGGAAGCAGGAGCGACTAAGTTCTCTGCTATACCAAAGGTGGCTTGGCCACACACATACAAAAAGGTTGCAGCTTTTAAATTATCTTCTCTGACCTGGTTAGCTCTGAAGTATTTTTCTACTCTTGAGATGTATGAACTCCATTGTTTGGGGTGTGTTACGTCGAACTCTGAAAGCTTGCCAACTTTGGCCATGGTTTGGCTGTTGCTGCGTCTCTAATGTCTTAGGCTGCTAGGGCTTCTGTGAGGTTCCTAGGGACAGGTCCCAAGGAATGTGCTACCTCCAGCTTTTGCGTACTGGCAGGCAGAAGGGGGTACGTGGTTCCAATCAGGGCTCTGATGCCTGGTCTTCCCCTTTAGTGACTTAGCTATCTTCTTCCTAGCAGCATAATCCCACCTTCATCGCCACTGTTGTGTAGTGGGAACAGCGAGACACTGAAGACACGGAGTTGAATTAACAGCTCTTTATTAGGTTCACACAGAAGCAAGCTCTAGCAGCTGCCTGACTTATATTTATACAGACCGCCACTAGGTGGTGGCCAATCAGTTTAAAGTACTCATTCCCGCCTAAAACACAAGGCTTAAAGTTATACAGACAGACAGTCTATGATTCAAATAAAGCAATCATTTAACCGTTCTTTATAACAGACCCTTTGAATTGCTTAATACATAACAGATAAATTCATCATACATTTGTCAGTGCAAAGGGAAAGTGATTCAGCAAAGGAACAACCACCAAAGAAATTAAAACTGGTACTTTTTTCCTTTTTTTCTACAGTTAGTAATATTTTATTAGATTATAGAATAAAATACAAAAATACAAAAGCAAATGGTAGGACACAGTGGGGAGGAAAAAGGGGAAAAAGTGAGGGGGAGAAGGGAAAAAGAACAGACTTCCTCTGTTGTAGTAGGAGGAAGCATTAACACTGAACCTCAACTTTTTACTTTTCCATAATATTATAAACTAGCCATTTCTATAACAACAAATAAATCTAATCAGTAAACCTCCCCTTTTTTTTAGTCATCAAGTTTTTGACACCTAGCTAAGCATTGGTGGTACTCAGGGCTTTTTTTCTCAGAGAAAAGGTGGTGGAACTCACCTCCCTCCCCTGGCCACGCCCCCACCCAAACCTGGCCACGCCCTCATCAAACCCTAGGACCGCCCCTTTAGAGAACAGGAATGCAAGTAAAATTTGGGAGGGGCTATAAACCCCGCCCTCCTCTGCTCCAGTCCGCCTGCTGATTGGCGCCCGAACGGCAGCATGTTGGCCAGCGTCCTCTTCTCCGCCTTCAGCTTTTGCTCTGAGAAGCCGCGCGCGTTTGGCTTTGAGGGCGCCGGCGTCAGAGCCTCTGGATTCTCTGCCGCTTCTTGCTCGGGCAGGGTCGCCTAGGAAACGGGCCAGGGGCGCGCCGACCGAGCCTCCCTATGGCCGCGGTTGTGAGCCAGGCAGGGGCAGAGAGCTGCGAGTGCGAGCGCGCCCCCCCAGATGTTGCGCCCGGTGCGGCCGGCCCAGAAAAAGGTGCCGGAACGCGGTTCCGCCGCGTTCCGGCTGAAAAAAAGCCCTGGTGGTACTCAAATATTGCCATGTCCTAAAAGTGGTACAATCTGTGAAAAGGTTGAAAAGCCCAGTATTAGGAGACACTCCAGTGTTTCAAAGATGGTAAGGAGGCTTGTAAATAATGAGAAGAATGTTAGACATAAACAACAAGAAACAAAAAGCCATTCATACTTTGTCTCTTAAATGACAACTAAATCCAGGAAGAGGTATCTGCAAGGAGAGTAATTGACATAAATGTTGCATGCATGACTAGTTGACAGAAACCCTGCCCTTTGAATGTGATGCAGGAAGCACATATTAACAAGGGGTGAGGGTTGGATGACCCAAATGGCATCTGCCAATATGATGTCACAGACCTCCATCCAGCAGACACCTCTAAGTCAAGGGGTCAAGAATCCTAGAGATAAATATTTCAGAACATTCTAAGAGTTTTTATCTTAATGAACTTACTAAAAATAGATTAAAATTCTTCTTGCTATTTCTATCATTTACCTCTAATTCTAGTGTTAAAGACATCTTACTGAAGCCTATGTAATTCTTTCCCTGATCTACTCTAGCTGTGTAGGGCTTGGAATCACATCTATTTTCACATCTGGCAATAAAAGTTTACTATGGGTAGGAGTTTACTGCAACTATGTACTAAGTTTCTTCCTGCCACCATATATATCTGAAAGATAAAATCAATATTCCTTGCATGAATGCAAAAGTCGTTTATTTAATGACGAAATATAATAACATAGCAGCAGCATAAGTAATAGATCTCAAGCACCCAAAGATCAACAGCATCTATCAATTTTCATGACTTGAAAATTAACATCCTGGAAAGCAGTTTGAAAGGGGGGGGGGGAATGGAGAAATTCTATCTTAAATGAGGTTAGCACTTGAATTATTCGACTCCTGGAACAAATTAATTGCTTTGCGAAGCCTTGCAACAATATCATTAAAAGTTTGTTTGGCTCAAAGGAAAAAAAGATAGTGTGCATGACCTCACTTTGCTAAATTAGACTTATTAAAGAATATTAAAAGAATATCAGTGGATTTGTTGTGTTCAAAATTCCATACTTCAGTCCTGAAGTATTACAGCATGGTACGTGTTATTCCATTTTTTTAAAGGAATGAATTGTTTTCACACTGGGAATGATCCTTTGTGTTCTGTAAGTATATCTTCCAAAATAGGAAATGTTTTTCAGCATTCTGGATGATTGAGAGAAAACAAGAATATATGTAGTCTTCGTTTAGTGATCATAATTGGGACCAATAACTTGGTCATTAGGTCACTATTTGAAATTCTCACTGTGTGTATATTACTACAGCTTTCCTTTGTTTTACAGATGTGCAAAAATCATAAAGGTGGGCATTACTCATAAAGTTACTTTTTCCTCACTGGTATAACTGTGAATGGTCATTAAGCAAGGCAGTCACTAAATGAAGACTTCCTGTCTCTCATAAGTTTTGCACATCTTTGCAGTTAAATCTATATCTAAAGAAATGTTTTCCTAAACACCTGTTATTTATTCATACACAACATCAAAACTTTTTTGTGCATTTTATGAGAAATCAGCTTTGAAAACAATATGGAAATTTTAGCCTGTGCACAAAAAAAAATTGAAGTAAGATGGATATCTCTCCCCCATCTCAACATTTAATTATGATACGTTTCAGGGCCCCCATTGAAAATACTGGCTTTAGAATATACAATATGCCTATGATAGTTCAAGGTCAATCTGTCTATCTATAGGTATTTAAGGAAGAGAGTTTCTTAATGACATCAAAAGTAAGAAATTCTTTGCTGACTTGCATTGCTCAAGTCTCAGGATTACAGAATTTTAAGATATATCATGTATTTACTAAAGGGAGACAATTGATTTTGCTCAGTAACTCAATCCTTTGACTGTACCATCCACTCTCCATTGGAGCCTGCTTTATAGGATAGATTATCTGCATAATTCAGAACCTGAACACAATAATTCTTAGTTCTGCAAAATGCTGTGATATGATTTATGTATGGTAGCAACAGTTGAAAAATTGTTTATCAGAAAAATAGGTACAAAATAAATGTGCAGCAGTGTGAATTTAACATCTACCTACTTGTTTATTTATACTTACAATATTTTAAACATAAATTTAATATGTAGGTTTTGGCTATATTCCTAATTATGTTAATGAATCTGCATCCCATCCTAATTATTAAAAAAATCCTCTATTATAATTACTTACATTCCAATGTGATTAAATAATGATAATTAACACATGGAACTAGTCACAGAGAGTTAAATTCATTAAATTGAAAGAGCAGACTATAGAAATATTTGTAATCCAAACCTACGATACTATATGTTCCTTCCTTCTGATGCAACCAGTACCCTATTATTTATAGAAACAATAAACCAACATATAATAGATACTCTTATGAATATAAAGAACAGAGCCTTGTTTCAGAAGGCAATTATTTTTGGAACAAAAGGAGAGGAAGAATAAAATAATAATCTTGTTATAGTTTTTTCTCTTCAGTTCTGTTGCCTCCAGATACTGTCATGTCCATTATCCAGATCTTTTTGTCTTTCTTATTGACAGTTTTTAAATCTGGATTGTTAATGTGGCAGGTGCTTGTCTGTTTTAATTCTAAAATCCTAGAGCATTTTAACTTCTTCATTTTCTATTACTTTGGTTTCTCTTCAGATTATATAAATTGTACTATAAAATTGTCTATTTTTTGATACCACCAATTATTATTGTTGTTATATACACAACAATGTGAAATCACAGCTGCCTGTTCTTTAGTTGATGTTAGCCCTCATATGCATTGAGTTCTTTCTAAGTTGTAATACACTGGAATAGTATATGTGCAGATCCTAGCAGTGTGGATTTTTGTAATGGACAGATGAAAAATTTGTTAATGCATAGATTTCCAAATTTATTTTGTTATTTTTTTCTAGTTATTTTTATTCAATTCGTGCATCACCTGGTATATATCAATAAACCAGACTTTTTTCTTTTCCACAATAGTTCCACAGGATCTTGACCTGTTCGTTTTCAAGAACTTTGTCAACTTTGTGTTCCCAGTGATTTTTACTGCATTTGAACCCAAACATCTGGCAAGGTTTTCATTGTATGATTTTGGCAACTCAATCATGATGTTGTAGATAATTAGTCTGTGAAATTTTGCTGCAGCCACTGATAAGATGATCCACTGTTTCATCTTTCTCACTGCATAAGTGACATTTGCTGTTGTAACTAACATGCTGATTTTTTGCTTTTATGGAATTAGTCTGCAAGGCTTATTTTTGAGCAGCCAAACGAAGCCTTCAATTTCTTTCTTCAGCAGCCCTGATCTCAACAAGCTCCATATTAGCTTTGTGTGAATTTCAATGTCCTTCAGGTATTGACTGTGCATAGGCTTCTTTTTCCAGTTAGAAACTCGATGCTCAATTGTTTCCTTTCAATATTCTGCCTTCAATTTTGTTGTTTTCAAGAGGTTTCCCTTGTTCACCTCCTTTATCAGAGGCTCTTTTGCATTTTTTATGTAGCCATTTAACCCGTGTTTTTCCTCTTCCACAGTTTGTTTCACCTGTAAGAATCCTCTGACACCCTGAGACATATAATCAATCAATCAAACATTCAAATCAATCACATTTTTTTTAAAAAATATGAATCATCAGGGTGCCAGTTCTCTAACATAGTGATGCCAGTTAGAATTCTGAAAGTTAAAAACCCAAGAGTAAGAGAACTTACTGATACCAAACTATCTGTATTATATTTCTGAAGAACAAATGTTGGTGTAATTCCTCAGTATTGTGCTTCTATAGTATTGTGTTTCTATAGTAAAGAGACAGACTTTATTTATATAAGTTTTGTTTACACAATCTTTGCTACATTGAGAAAATATCACAAAAATTACCACTTGAAAGTTTGTATAGAAAAATGTAAATAATTGGACAGGAAGTACCTTTTTTTTTATTTGCTCAGATTTCCCAAATTCAAGATAGCGCATGACCATGGAGTTCTAGATGAAACAGTTTCCTCACCAGCCATGAAATGATAGTTAGTAGATGTCAAAGACAGGACTGGAAGAATCCATAAAAAATCAGAGAAGAGGGGAAAGGCAACAATCTGCTCGTTCTATAAATAAGAATTACCACTTTATTCAAGTAACACTAAAAGGAATATGAGTTTGATTTTTTTAAAAAATGAAGTGCAGTATTTTTATTGATTTAAATCAATGTAAGACAAAGTTTAGGTTGGGTATGGTTCTTCTTTTATTATTTGTTTATGGGTCTTGAAGCTTTGAAAGTTTCAGGAAGTGTGGCAATGGCACAGTGATCCTATCTGATTAGTGAAACCCAAATATGCATTTTTTTTTCAATTTCTGTGGGTTTGGGAAATCAAAAGATCACAATGGACATGTAAAGGCTTTTAGTGGCTTATGATCCCCTGTTCTGAACTTAATATAATTAAAATCAACCTTTAATTATGCCACCGAACATTTTAACAAGACGCAAATGCATTCTTTTGTTAACAGTTATAAAATCAACTTCTTAAGACAATAACAAAAGAAAATTGTTCGTAGCATGTTCTCATCCACAACCTCCCAGTATTATTTAATAATTCACAAATTGCAATATGTCCTAGTTCCATCTGTCTGATTTCATTTATGTCTGAGTTGTGATTGTCACTTCCTTTCTTCTATAGACTCTCATTTTCCATGTGAAATATCACCCTGTGTTTGTAACTGCAATGCAGCCTTCCAAATTTACAAAAGAACATTTGAAATAAATACTTCCAGAATTTTATAAGGTCACTTCACTTTTAAGTTAAAGGGCTGAGAGGAATCTTCTCCCACAGCACTGGAAGAAGGCCCTTTACCAAATGGACACAATATGCATTAAAGTGGTTAGCTTGGAGACCCCTCAGCATGTCTGAAAGTTTTCAAGGTTGGTTACTGTTAAGTCCTGGGAATAATGGCGCTTGAGACGATTCATCTTCAACAAGTCTTTATTGTTTGCTCCACTCTACGAACAACCAGAGCAGAGGCACGCAGGCCTCTATTTATACCCTCTGATCCCCGGGCAAGTTCAACCAATCATGAGGTGGGCTTTTCCCGCCTTGCGCATGCGCACAAGGCTGGCGCCGCTCAGTCTGGTCCCGGGCAGCTTCTGCAATTGCCCGGGACTCTTGCAACGTCCCGAGCCTGCATCTTGCAGGCTCAGGACACAACACCCCTTTCCCCTGGATGAAATAAGATTGCGCCCACATGGACGCCATCCTATAGATGGTAATATAATTAATAA